>NC_042630.1:22932822-23232822 GCF_901001135.1 Rhinatrema bivittatum
ATCAGCCCATACGAGGCATGGAATTAGTAACAGCTGCATGAACAAGGCGAGTAGGGTCGCCAACTTTCAACTGTGAAAATACCGAATACTTACAGGAGCTGAGAAAACTTTTTCTTTGAAGATGTCTTTCTACATCCACGCACGATAGCTGCTGCCACCCACCTTTAGTTACATAGAAAATGACTACAGCTAAAGACCAATTATTTAATAGCATCATTCAATCAATCCTGTTATATGACAGTGATCTCTCATTAACCCCACAGAACAGAAACCCTACAGAAATCCTTCACCTCTCGTTCTGCAAACAAATATTCTGTGTCCATAGAAACACCCCATTCAGGGTGCAGAGCACGGGGAGGATGCTTCCCCTTACTAATTACCATATGAAAAAGAATATTCAAATGTTGTCATCAACTCAGTAACAATGACACAAATTCCATCCTGCACCAGGCACTCTCTGAAGCAACACAAAACCCTACAAAAAAGCACACTCAGCACCTATGTAGCAAACCTGCCATCCCCAAACAACACTAACACCCAGAGCTCAAACAGCAATAACCCTACCTATGAAAAAGTGGCACTGCAAATATTGCAATTGGCCCTAGAACACCAATATACCTCCTACTGGGAAAACAGATGCAAGCAGACCGCTATCAATCCCTATATATATAATTACATACTAGCAGTATACCTCACCTAGCCACCCATGCAGAACACATACAGACCCTCACCAAATACAGAATTTGTGACCAGAAATTAGAAATATTCAGACAAAAACTGCTATCCCAAGAAGCCAGACTCCACATGCAGTGTAACATTATAAAACATGAAACCGAAATGCATTTCCTCCTTTACTGAGTGCAATGAAAACATAAGAGATGCATTTTTCCAAAACAGACAATTCCATACAATAAACTACAAAGAAAATGCTTTCTACTTTTGTAGTCTGAACATTTGGGGCTGATATAAAAAAAAGCTGAACTAAAGGCCTCTAAATTAGGTTCCTAAGTTATGCACCTATTTTCAACGGAACTTAGGTCCCTGTTTTCAGCTGAATTTTCACCAAATTTAGGGTCCCAAAAGTTAGGCTCCTAAATTAGGTGCCTAGTTCTGAAAATCAGTGCTAAGCACCTAACTTTGTTTCCTTCCCCTAACTCCGCCACCTTGGCTCCTCACATTTTAGGCTCCTAAATTTAGGAGCTTAATGAAACTAGAAGCCTAAATTCAGGTTCTCAGCCCTAGTAAATTTTCAAAAGGGCCAATATAGGAGCCTAAATCTAAAAGTTAGAAGCCTAAAGCCTTTTAAAATTGACTCTCTTATTTCTCTAATTGTCTTGATCCCATTTTCTCTTTTCTGCTTCTTCCATGACTTTATCCATGGTCCCCTTTTTATTTTTCATTTCTTCTCTTTTCTCTCTTTTTCACTTTCTCCTCTACATTTGTCTCTGAGGTTATTTCTCTTTCATCTTGTTTCATTTCTTTTTTCTGCCTCTTGCCACTCAGCAAGAATTCACCCCCCCCCCCTTCTTTCTTGTCACCTTTCAGCCCTCAATCTCTCTTTTTAACAGTCTCCTAACCACGAGCTTTCACTCTCCCACTCTCACCACCTTCCCAATCCATCTCCCTGCTTTCTCTTTTTTGTATTCCCCCACCGCCTAATCCCTATTTCCACCCTTTATGCACAGCTCCTCCTCTCCAGTCCTCATCTATTTTCCTCTGCCTTTAATCCTCTCAGCAGCACTCTCTCCTCCTCTATTTTTCATGTCCTCACCCTTTCCTTTTGTCTTTTACCACCCTACACAACATGTAAACCGACGAGATGTTCCCAACGTTCGTCGGTATATAAAAGATATTAAATAAATAATAATAATAATCTTACTCTTCTTTTACAGTCTCAACTTTATTCCCATTCTCTCACCCCTCCAAAAACCCCAATCTTTTTCCTCTCAGGGACAAGGGAGAGGTGGGACACAAACTTTCTCTTCTCTCTTTCCTGTGCCACACACACACACACACACACACGTGCTCTCTCTTTCCTTCCACTGTACACATGCACACATAGGTGCCCTCTCACCTCTCGCACTATATATATACACACACACACACACACTTGCTCTCTCTTTCCTCCCACCTTACACACACACACATAGGTGCCCTCTCACCTCTCGCACTATATATACACACACACACACACACACACACATGTGCTCTCTCTTTCCTTCCACTGTACACACACACACATAGGTGCCCTCTCACCTCTCACACTATATATACACACACACACGTGCTCTCTCTTTCCTTCCACTGTACACACGCACACATAGGTGCCCTCTCACCTCTCGCACTATATAAACACACACATGTGCTCTCTCTTTCCTTCCACTGTACACACACACACATAGGTGCCCTCTCACCTCTCGCACTATACACACACACACACACACACACACACGTGCTCTCTCTTTCCTTCCACTGTACACATGCACACATAGGTGCCCTCTCACCTCTCGCACTATATATACACACACACACAAGTGCTCTCTCTTTCTTTCCACTGTACACACGCACACATAGGTGCCCTCTCACCTCTCGCACTATATACACACACGCAGACACACACGTGCTCTCTTTTTCCTTCCACTGTACACATGCACACATAGGTGCCCTCTCACCTCTCGCACTATATACACACACGCACACACACACGTGCTCTCTCTTTCCTTCCACTGTACACTTGCACACATAGGTGCCCTCTCACCTCTCGCACTATATATACACACGCGCACACACACACACACGTGCTCTCTCTTTCCTTCCACTGTACACATGCACACATAGGTGCCCTCTCACCTCTCGCACTATATACACACACGCACACACACACGTGCTCTCTCTTTCTTTCCACTGTACACACGCACACATAGGTGCCCTCTCACCTCTCGCACTATATACACACACGCGCACACACACACACACGTGCTCTCTCTTTCCTTCCACTGTACACACGCACACATAGGTGCCCTCTCACCTCTCGCACTATATACACACACGTGCTCTCTCTTTCCTTCCACTGTACACACGCACACATAGGTGCCCTCTCACCTCTCGCACTATATACACACACGTGCTCTCTCTTTCCTTCCACTGTACACACGCACACATAGGTGCCCTCTCACACCTCTCGCACTATATACACACACGCACACACACACGTGCTCTCTCTTTCCTTCCACTGTACACATGCACACATAGGTGCCCTCTCACCTCTCGCACTATATATACACACAAACGTGCTCTCTCTTTCCTTCCACTGTACACACGCACACATAGGTGCCCTCTCACCTCTCGCACTATAGACACACACAAACACATATACATGCTCTCTCACCCCACAGATATATGCATACGTGATGCCTTTCTCCCCCCTGCACACATACACACATGCTTTTTCTCCCAACATACATGCTCTTTTTCTCCGTCCCACGCTCACACATTTATACATGCTCTCTCTGTGAGAGGATATGGATGTAGGTGATTGTGTGTAGAGAGAAATCATATCTCTTCTCACCCTCACATACATGCTTTTTTTTCCTCCTCCCACCAACACACTCACTTTCTCCTCCCAAACCTTGCAGGCAGCAGCAAGAATCTTCTTCCTTGGGTCCATGCAGCCTTGGGATGCATCTTCAATTTCGTTTCTGGGGATGAAACTGCAATCTTCTTTGGTCATGTGGGCTTGCCACCACTGTATCCCACCTTCGCTCTTTGGGTGGGAGGGCCCAGCCACCATGGCACCCTCTGGCTGGGAGAGCCTGGCCATCAATTCTCAGATTCCTCCCTTTGGCTGGAACACCCAGCCATTGTTTGTCATCTTCTCTCTTTGACCAGAAGGACCCAACCACCACTTTGCTGCCTCCTATCTATGGCAGGGAGTGTCTGGCCACTGCTGCTCCCGTGCTCAGGCTTCTCTTAGGGGTACAGTTCAAACATAAACTGAATGAACTGTATGGGCTACGGAGCCCTGCACAATTCAAGCAACTGATGTTTGCTCTGCAAGAAAAACTGTGCGATTATTGCTTCATTAGGAGAAGGCACCACAGTGCTGGGCCTAAGGAGAGCTACTCGCAGCCATCTGAAATGGTCGGCATGGTAGAGATCAGAGGGAACTGCAACTGGACCTGGAGAACTAAAATCTAGACATTTTCCAGACATTTTAGCCCTCCTCCTGGCTTCTAGATAATCCCGCTAATATCTTACTGTCCGGAGAAAATCAAGACTGCTGGCAATGCTGAAGGTAAGGGGAAAGTGGAGAAGCAGAAACTGATGGGGATGGGTACATCTTGGCTGGGTAGAGAGGGGGAGACTGCCGGGAGCACTAGGATGGAGATGGACTGGCGAGGCAGACTGGGAAGAACAGGATGGTGAGGTGGGGAGACAATAGTAGTGATAGACCAGTAAGACAGAGAGAATGGTGGAGAGGAGGCTGGGGAAGTGCTGGAGGAGAGAGACATTGGGGGGGGGGGGGGTAGGCTGAAAAGGAGAGCAAGGGGATGTAAGAGAGAGAGACATTGGGGAGGGATAGTCTGGAGAGAGAGAGAGACTGGTAATTTGACAGCAGGGGAGAGAGAGAACCTAGTGAGGAGGGGTTGTGGAAAGTGAACCTGGTAGGCTGGGGTGGGAAAGAGAAACAGGAAGGAGCTGAGTTTCCACTCATCCCCAGAAACGAAATTGAAGATGCATCCCAAGGCTGCATGGACCCAAGGAAGAAGATTCTTGCTGCTGCCTGCAAGGTTTGGGAGGAGAAAGTGAGTGTGTTGGTGGGAGGAGGAAAAACTGGTTGGCAACTGGGTGGGAGAGACAGTAGTGAAGAAGGATAGTGAGAGAGAAGGGTTGAAGGAAAGAGTCTGAGGGGGAGGGAAGAGTGGTGGGAGTGCATGAGAAGACTCTGGTAGGGTGGGAGCTGAACAAAAAGAAAGACATGGGGAGGGCCCAGCGCTGGTGCTCGCTTTTTTGCTGCTCTATGCGAACAATTACTGTACTGCCCCCCCCCCATTCATTCAGTCTCTGTCCCAGGTTCACAGAAAAAAAGCCCAGCTCCCTCCAGCCATACAAACTCTAAAAACTGACACCTCCCCCAACCCCTGGGTTTTTACCCCCTGCCCCAGAATCCATGGCCAGTGCAAGGGTAATAGATGCCCTAGGTGAACCTTATAGCCTTGCACAAATACCCCTCCCTGGCTCCCTCTCACACCCAGTTAAGAGTTATGCATTTATAACAACATTTTACATGAAAAACATCAAAGTGCAGTATTCGATATCACTTACGTTATATTTACATGCACTGCCGAGATTCCAACCAGAAATTCCTGCAAAAAACCCCACTTGGAACTCATATGTTGTAACGGGTGTTGTGTGTAGGCTTGACCCTCTGAAAGCTCTAGTACACTTCCTATTAGGAGAATGCCTCACCTCAGTCATACATGCAGAACATAAACAGACTCCTCACCAAATATAGAACAGAGCAATCATAAAGTAGAAATACAAACACACAGATAGAAACTGAACTGGAAACCGCAAGAAGCCAGATTCTGTATGCAGTGCAACAATAAAAAAAACAGAACCATCACCATTCCTCAAACATCAAACAAAATCAAGAAATACAATGAATACATAACCATAGAGTAAAAACATATTAATAATAATATTTCAAAAACAGATGACAAATAAAAGATCAAATAATTAAAAACTCATATACAATCTTTTTTCAAATATCCCAAAACACCAATAAAATATTTCAAAACAGCAGACACATCAAATAATATCCAAAAAGTAACACTAAAAAGAATTATAAAAATTCACGCTCTCCATACCTGGGACATTTTGATTTCAAGTCACCCTGAGCTTGTCATGGATTAGTGGGAGTGGGGAGCACAAATAGATGTCTCCAGTTCTCTCTTTTCTTTCTCTCTTTACACACACACTCTGTCTCTCTCTCTCTCTCTCTCTCTCACCCAAATCCCAAACTGGCTCCCATTCACACACACACACACACACACACACATACAAATATGCATCCCTTTGACCTTTACTAGCAACCTTTCCTACAACTGATTCTCCTTCATAAAATAAAGTATTTTTCTACTTTCCCATCTTCAGTTTTGATTTTTTTGCCATTTTCCTTGTTTCTGCATCATTCAGAACAATGTCAATCTCACAAATAGGACCAAAGAAACCCCCAAGAGAACTCATCTTGTGCCCTCTCCTCAGGCAGGCAGGGTCCATGGGGCCTCTTATCCTTCCTCCTCTGCTTCTGTAAGGAGATGTACCTCATTTGCTGGGGAGAGCAGCCATTCTTTGGCTCCGTCTGCATGCAGACCCCTCAGTATTCCACACTCGTGGCCCTAGCACTTTCTCTGTGCTCACCTCGGGCGTGGTGAGATGAGCTCGGAGGAAGTGCTAGCACTGCGAGTGTTAAGTATTGCAGGGCCGGCACAGGAGACGCTGTGGGACGGGACGTGGTGTGCAGGCCTCCTGCTGCTTCTGCCACCGGTAACATGGGGGCCCACCAGCGGCCATGCAGGTCTTCAGCTTCTTCTGCCATCAGTGGGATGGGGGTCCGCTGATGGCCAAAAACATTGTTGCTTTTTAACCCAAGCCTAAATGACAGTGTCAGCAAGCCTGTCGTTGTGGTTTTAACAAGATGACTCTCCCGAGAAGATGACTACAGAGACCTTGAGTCCATTTTGAAATCGGCAAAGACTCTTTGCAACAATATTTTCATATGCCCCTGAAGAAGCAATTTATTGCGAAACACCGGCCGTGTTGGGCTGTGTTTACTATACTATTAAAGAGACTGCCATTTATATATATCTCTCATGGATGAGGGTTGATTACTTTTTAAGAAAATTGAAAAATACACAACAAAAAATTTTTTCTGAAAATTAAATAAAGAAAAATAATGATGGTGAATGATTGAGAAGACCGGTTGGGTTTCTTGTTAAAACCTCAACAACAGGCTTGCTGACACCGTCATTTAGGCTTGTGTTAAAAAGCAACAATTTCTTGGCCCCTTTTTCTTGTTAAGGTTTATACTTGGGTTGCCATATTGATTCTCTTTGATATGAAATTTGTGGTCCACTGATGGCCCCCATGTGGCTACTTTGGCTTCTGCCGCCCAGTGGGATCGGGTACACTGCTGGTAGCCACATGATCTTTCCCTGTTCCCGGGGCTGCTTCCCGGGTGTGTAGCCCTGTACAATTGCACAGTTTGCACGCCTGGGATTTGAGAACCTGGTGAGGAAGGGTTGTTAAAGGAAGAGAGAGACTGGGAAAAGCTGGTGGTGACTGCAGAGAGAGAAAGAGAGACTTGTGGACGGAGGTTGATGGGGAAGGAGTCAGGGAAGAAGAACTGGTAGGAGTAGCTTGATTTGGGGGAGGGAGAGGTACTGGTGGGGGAGGAGCTGGGGAGCAGGAAGAGAGGGACTAGAGGCTAGGGGCAGGGGTGCTTTACTTGTGGGAACAGGTAACGGTCCCTAAATCATTTGGTTGTGGAAAAGGGTCCCTGCGCCCAAAAAGGTTGGGAGTCACTATTCTAGAACTTCCTATCCTCTTAAAAAGGTTTGCATCCTGTGAATGATTTATATATTTGAGGCATTTGAATGTTTCTATCAGACCTGAATTTGTCAACAGGCAGCCATTATGCCTGTGCTTAGGGCGGCAATCATTTAGGGGTAGCAGACTGGTTAAGATTTGCTTTCTTTTAGCGCTGCTGAATATCATTTGCTACCCTGAAAAGAGACCCTTATTACAGGAGGTGAGGGGGAGGGGGAATGAAAGCACCAAAAGTGCCTAGGGGTGGCAAAATCCTAAAATCTTTCCCCATCCCTCTTTTTTTTTTTCCTAGGACGTACATATTTCGTTTCATAAGTCTCATCTCAAAGAGCTATGATAAAGACATTGCAGTAACGCAAACCGTATTACTGTAAGTAAAGTCTAACCATGCAGGCGTTACGGCCTCCTTCCTCATAAACCGCACACAGCATGTTCTTGGTTACCGGTATCCGGGTCTTACATAGATTCCAGTCTACCAGCACAATCTCCACCTTCTGTAAGATTTTGGAATGATGTGATTTATCTGTAAACCAAAACAAGGTTGTATGTAAGTAAAACCTCCTTTCTATCTTAGTTAGAAACTTAGGCAATGGAGCCTGCATGCTGGCTCAATGGGAATATTTCAGACTGCCATGAGGAAATACCTGGCTTTGATAACAAATTTGGATTGTTCCCTCCCTGAGCCAGCTAGGGACGTGGAGGATGCTGCAGAGGTAGCACTCACAGCCCCTGGTGGTAAGGAGCCTCAGTCATTGTAGCACAGTGACAATTAGTGGCCAGGTTTGGGGGCTCCTGATTGCAGGATCCTACAAAAAGCTCTGCTGTATGGCAGCCAAGGATGGTCACTGTAATGACTGGACTAAGTGACTTAGGAGGGGATAAAAAAAAATCTTTGTGTGGTTGTGAATGAAAGCTCATAGTCCTGGAAGATTTGCTGTTGAAGCAACAGCTGCTGAAATGGGACCTGGTACTGGCTAAAAACTGGGGTCTTTCTAAGCTGCTTAAGTAAAATTATTGCTTATTACTGAGGGTTGGTTGATTCTGCTCTAAAATCTATCTCCTTTTCCTGGGGAATGTTGCTTAATAGAGTGTGTTTTCAAGTTTATTTCTTTTTTCTGGAGAGCTTTGCGTGATTAATTGTGCTTTGATCTTTGATGGGTTCTTTTTGTAATTGGGTAGGTGTGTTTATGTTCGTGTAGGTCAGCGGGGAAGTCTCAAACCATAGACTTATGTTTGTTGCTCTTTATAATGAAGATGTGTCTAGTTAGCTTAATTGTTTTTAGCTGCTCTTGACCTTGTAATGTGCTTTGATTTTAAAGATTGAATTAACCTTTCTTTGTATGTGAGATTTTTAATTTTTGTAGATTGACAAAGATGAAGCCTGCTTTACTGAATAGAGAATAATACCTGAAGATTTATTTTTCCCAGTTATTCCTTTTGCTTTTTGAACAGATCTTTCTGTAAAATTCTGAATTTTTGTTTAATTTTTGATCCAAATACTTTTCCCCCCTTTTTCCTTTTATTTATTTTTGAAGGCCTACCTTTTGAGCTCAGATGTTTGATAACTGTTTATTGTGTATCATTATGTGCTGTGCATGTTACATTGCGTACCGATGTCGACAGCAGAGTGAAATAAGTGTTCTGTGTCATGGTCTTTTATGTAGTGTCTGAATGGATGAATGGGCACCTAGGTTGCTTATGTCTTTGAACGTTATATGTTATTTTATAGTAAAATGGGAGACATATTTAGGGGAATTGGAGCCATAAATAGAGGATTGAATATAATGCAGATATTAATAGTGTACATAGGGATTATTAGATACAAGAAGTTATTGATGTTTATCAAAGAGTTTATTAATTAATTTGAAATTTTGTTCATCATATATCTGACATTAATCCATAATCACAAACATCTGACTTAATGATGGGAGTGCAGAAGCTGTTCTTCAATGACAGCTTCAAGAGTGCTGTGCTGAGACGACTATACTTATCATTTGTCAGTGATGGCAGATGATATCACACTTTTGCAACAGAATGACCTCTTGAACCATTTTATGGATTGATGTGCACAAAATAAGCTCTGTCTTCATGTTTTCTTGGTCCATGGGGGTGATCTTTCTTAGATATTGCTTTTCTTTGTTTTATGAAGCAATATATCTTTATTTGAAATGTAATTACTGATTATCATGATGAAATATTTTTAAGATGCACGTAACTAATACTTAGTTACATACTTACTTGCATATTTTGATTCTCACATAGATAATAAAAGTCTGAATTAATGTAGTTTTATTGGTCCTTAGTTGCTGCTCTCTATGTTTATGGTTCAGCAGAATATATTAGTTGCATATCCATCTGAAATCCAGACATTAATTTTTCTTTTAGAAAGAACTAGAATAGATTTTCTGAAATAGGGATTTGTTTTTGCTTTTTATTTGTTGCCTTACTGGTGAGTGTGGGGAGCTAGGTACATCTGAGTTTAACTGTTCCAGGTGCCAGTGGGAGATGCTGATGAGCAAGGATCTGAGATCATACTTCATCGCAGGGTGGAAAGACACCCAAATAATTGCATAAGTGGAGCTTTTGTTACATAGACTATGCTGAGTGAAGTGAGCCTGACATTGAATAATCCATGAAAGGTGGTCTATACACTCTGATGAGCCCAGGTGTCCCTCTGAGGTCAGAGAGGCTAACCATGCATACAACTGCCAGAATGGAGATTGCAATGGGTGAAAGAAAAGATTGAGTCTAGTCATCGCAGACACTCCTGGCAAACTGGATGTATGCTTTTCTATTTTAAATTGACCAGACTTCTGGGACAAGTAAACTCCAGGTGCACTTGAGCTTAGATGGGGCTCAGGTATTCTTGATGAGGGTCATCTGACCAATTGAACATGGTAAGCAATTGGCTAATGAAATTTGCTTCCCCTCTTTAATGAAGGTATGTTTTACATTGCAAACTGGATTATGGGATGTAGGCCTTATGAGAAAATGGCTGGAGAAGGCCACAGAGAGAGAAAGATATATATAGAGAGAGAGAGCGAGAGAGAGAGAGATTAATAATACTTAAAAGAGAGAATGGTACAAGGAAACTGATAGTGTTAAAGTTTAGAGAGAAATGCATTGTTGTTCTTTTTAATATTTTTCTCTCACATTTTGGGGGACCTAATGTATTAGTGTGAAATTTTGTGTAAAATCATGTCCTTTATGAGAAAAATACTGTCATATAGTTATTTGTTTATGGGGATTGCATATGGTTTTGTATCACTGAGAGGACAATTTTTGCTTCTTGCTTCAAGACCCCTACCTTTTCCCCCTTAGTATTACAGAAAGTACAACAGTTTCACCCTCCCTTTTTTCCCCTCCCTTACTCCCTTTTGCTAGAAGCAGCCTAGCACATCTTACACAGTTTCCCCCAGCCCTCCTTTTCTCTAAGCTTCAAGGTCATGAAATAGATAGATACTGAGCACTCAGTTAAAAGCATAAGACCGCTACTTGCTTAAAGCCAGCTAGCATATTAAGAGTTACTTTATCACAGCACAAGTTGTTTCAGCAAAAAGCTGAGTGCTGAAGCATCTAGCAGTTGCCCAGGACAGAATGTGTTAGGTTCAAAGCTAGTGATCACAAGATAGTGATTAAAAGCAGAAGATAAAGACAAAGAAATCCACCATCTTAGAAAACATATGCAGTAAGTTTTTCTTATCGGTAGCTTGGCAATATTTCATGAAAACTATACAAAAAAATGCAAGCAGAACATGTCCTATTTCAAAGGGCATATAACCTCAGCACAAAAAATCTGAGCCAGATTTCCTGCTGAGAGAGCTGACACTGAAGAGATAGCACAACATATCTCACACCGATAGGGATCTCTAGTATTGATCTGTCTCCAAACCGAAAACTTGCTTAGTTGATACTTTGGGAGGCCAGGAGACACTCGTTTTAAGGAAAGCTGACAACTTCCTCTAGGCTTTGGTATATAATTGTACCCTATTAGTTGGGGAAATTGCTTTGCTTATTATGCTGATTTATTGTATATATTTTGTTTCGTTATTTGTCTCAGGTATTCTCATAAGCACTTGTGTTGTACATATATTATACAGGAAAATATATATTTATATTGTTTCGCATAAGAGATAGTGAGTGTTGTTATTCTCCTAGTTTGTTTGCGTAATATAGACTACAAAGCAAATGCCGCATAATCCACTACAACATCGAACACCAGGAAAGACCAAGGGGACGGGCTGTTCTCTATTCTCTACTACCCAAAGAAGGGGAAGGGTTCAGCTTCTTTGGTTCTGCCATCAGAGTTCTAATGCTGAGCATCAGATGAAGGCCAAGAAGAATTGTCAACAGTCTCCATTGATGCATGATACTAGGAACAGAGATATTCCAGCTGTGGCTATGATACCCCCAAAGCATTCCCGTGATGAGGAGAGTTTGTTCTCAATTCAATCATGGTTCAGAGCCCCTCTACATAGGATACACACTCCAGGTTAAACACATCCATGGTCAGTGTAATGTGGACTGGAAGAATTTGGAAGAGATTAACTCTGGTCAGATTGAAATACATCTTCCACCAGAACTGAAAGGCCTTGAGTATTTGAGTGATGCAGATGCTGTCTCAAAGATCCTATGTCTTATATCCACAATGATCTGAGCACCCATTAGCTCATCACATGTGGCATGCCAAGGAAATAACATTCACCACTGATATTATGAGGCTCAACAACCTCAATATGTCCCATGCTTATGCCTTCTAACTCCATTGAATTCTCTGCACTATGGATATCATAGTGATAGTCTACTCTTGTGGGAAGAAAGCTTTTGCCTAGCAGTGCCTCTATAAACTCTATTGAGATGACAGGTTTAAGTAGGACTTGGGGTAGTTGATAAAGAACCCTAGCAACTCCACCATTTTGATGGTTCTGCACATTGATTCAGTGTACCTGCCTGAGAATTATTTATTTATTTAAAAGTACTCCTTATCCATACACATCACAGAGGGGTCAAGGCAGAGAAAATAAAAACTCATAACAGAATCAAATTAAAAGACATCAATGGAAAAAAAACAATATTCAAAGCCTCCCTGAACAAATAGCATGTGTTCTTGAGCAGCCAATCATCCAGGTAAGGGAGCACATGCACTCCCACTTTGCATAAATGCATGCCCCCCTATATGCATCACCTTGCACTTGTCCACCTTAAATTTCATCTGCCATTTGGACACCCAATCTTCCAGTCTCGCAAGTTCTTGCTGCAGTTTATCAGTATCCATTTGTGATTTAACTACTCTGAATAATTTTGTGTCAACTGCAAATTTGATCACCTCACTCCTCGTTCCCTTTACAGATCATTTATAAATAGATTAAAAACTACTGGTCCAAATACAGATCCCTGAGGCACTCTGCTTCTCTTCCCTGAGAAACTGACCATGCAATCCTACACTCGTTTCCTGTCTTTTAACCAGTTTGCAATCCACAAAAGTACATTGCTGTCTATCCCACGACTTTGCAATTCTCTTAGAAGCCTCTCATGAGGGACTTTGTCAAATGCCTTCTGAAAATTCAAATACACCACATCTTCAAGCTCACCTTTACCCACATGTTTATTAACCCATTCAAAAAATATAGTAGATTTGTGAGCCAATACTTCCCTTGGGTTAATCCATGCTGGATGCATCCCATTAAACTATGTCTTTCTATATGTTCTACGATTTCGATCTTCAGAATAGTTTCCACCATTTTTTCCTGCACTGAAGTCAGACTCACTAGATGTGGATTGGAGTATCCCTATTGCAGAATCTTAAAGGAGTAGAGAGATTGTGGATGCCTTTTAAGGTGCTCTGCTTAGACAAATGGTGAAGGAACCCATGAGGGGAGACGTACTCCAGAACCTGCTTCTCACAAATGGAGCTAGTATCTCTAATGTTTGGGTAGGTGCCCCTCTGAGTGCCAGTGGTCATCAGATGGCATGGTTTCATATAGCAACTGAGACAGAAAGAAGTCACATAAAGATCAAAGTCATGAATTTCAGAAATACAGATTTCGAAAATATGGGGAAGTACCTTGAGGAGGAGCTGGAAGGCTGGGAGGAGATGGGAGAAATGGAATAACAATGGGCTAAATTTAAAGGAAAAATAACAAAGGCAGCACATGTTTTTAAAATAATTTAATCTTTATTAGATTTAAATTTATACAATAAAGATAACTACAGTAATGTAGGGCACTGTTATTCCATTTTACAAAAAAGAAAATAGTATTTAACAGAAAAACATCATAAACAAACAGCACTAGCCCACATAAAGGGGACCCAAATATCCACAACCTAATTTAGAAAAGCAAAAAAAAAAAAAAAGAGAGAGAGAGGTGAAAATATAATTCTGTTCCAATACCTCAAAGTTCTTCATTTACAACACTTCCAGCTTCCTTATCATTTAAGAAAGATTCAAGATGTGATGGAGCAGAAAACACAAAATTATTCTTCTGGAAAGAAATCAGGCATTTGTAGGGGAATTTAAGAAAAAACGTAGCACCAACAGATAAGACCCATTGCTTTAACATAAGAAATTATTTCCTTCTTAACAGAGTCAAGAGTTGAAACATCAGGAAATATTTGGATACTTTGTCCACAAAATTAAAATTACTTACAGGAAACATATTTGCGAAATACTAATTATTTCTCCTTTTCTAAATAAAAGGAGATCAGTAAGGCAGCTTTTAATGGAGTATTATCCCATGAAGATTCAAGAAACATGGATAGATTAGGTTCATTAACAGATAAAGCATCTAGTGCTCCTTCCTTCTCAATAGCTAGCCTCTTGTTCTTTGGAAGATAATAGTTATTAGACAAAAATAGAATTTTATCATCTGCATATCCTAATACTTCACATAAATATTTTATGAATATTTCATATGGGGACAATAAACACGATTGCCACCTACCCTTGACCTTCGCCTGGACTCTGGATATACCTGATTGCCACCTGCCCTTGACCTTCGCCTGGACTCTGGATATACCTGATTGCCACCTACCCTTGACCTTCGCCTGGACTCTGGATATACCTGATTGCCACCTGCCCTTGACCTTCGCCTGGACTCTGGATACACCTGATTGCCACCTACCCTTGACCTTTGCTTGGACTCTGGATACCCCTGATTGCCACCTACCCTTGACCTTCGCCTGGACTCTGGATACCCCTGATTGCCACCTGCCCTTGACCTTTGCTTGGACTCTCATCTTTTCACTGCTGGCCTATGGTGGTGGGAAAACTAATTGAGTTTGCTTCTGAAAGAAAAGATAGTGAACTATCTGCAATACAAGGCAATATGGCTTTTTACCAGAGAAAGAGCATACCAGACAAATCAGATTTTTTCCAATTGGGTGACCAGAGAATTAGTTCAAGGACGTGCACTTGATATGATTTCTTTGAATTTCAGCAAAAGTTTTGATTAAGTCCCACACAGAAGGTTTCTGAACCAATGGAAAAGCCTGGGAATGGATTCCATGATGGTGGAATGGATCACAAATTGGTTGCCTGGCAGATGACAGTAAATAGTCATAAATGAAAGAGGGAAGAGTGTAAGTGGAGTGCCTCCAGGATCGGTTCTGGGAAAGATTCTATTCAATATCTTTGTGGGCAACATTGAGAAAGGCTGACACTAAGATCTGTACCAGAGTGGACATAGCTGAAGGATGAACTAAGAAAACTTGAGGAGTGGTCAAAGGTTTGGCAGCTGGGATTCAGTATCAAGAATAGCAGAGTAATGCATTCAGGGTGCAGAAATCGAAAGTACATGATGGGGGGGGTGAAAGTCGGCTGCTGCATAGAGAGAGAAAACCAACAGAAAAAATGATGTGTTAATGCCCCTGTACAGGTCCTTGGTGAGGCCTTATTTGGAGTATTGTGTTCAGTTCTGGAGACCATATCTGAAAAAGGAGAGAAATAGGATCAAAGCAGCCCAGGGAAAGGTGACCAAAAGTGTGTGGGGCTTGCAGCATAAGAATTAGGAGGTGAGATTGAAAGATCTAAATATACATACATATACTGGGGGAAAAAAGAGACAGGGGGTATGATACAGACTTTTAAATAACTGGATGGTATTAAGAATGCAAAGGAATCCAACTTTTTTTGATGGAAAGAAAACTGTAGATCAGGTCAGGATCAACATGACATACGGTCTCTGAGCTAACTCCTTCCTAATGAGTGTCTTGCAGCATCTTGAGTTTATCAAGGCTCGCTTAGGGCAGTCATCCAATGCAACTGGGATCACAAAGTTTGAAAATCCCTATGTGGATCATCCACCAGGTTACAGCTTTGAATCTTCACAAAAGTGTGTACCCACTCTTGATTCTCACATTGGGGACAGTCCTTAGTAACATCGTTTTTTGCTTTACAATGGGAGCATGCCTGCTGGATTTACTCTGCTTTGATTTTAAGAGTTACTACAAAGAGTTCATCGTTCCTTTCCTTCATTCACCTGCACCCCCCCTTGCTCTGCTTCGCTAGCTTGCACTTCTATTCTAGATCCCCAAGCCATGGGCAATCCTTGACAGCATGGTCTTCTACTGCACAGTAGGCACATGCCTGCAGGGCTTGCTCTGCTTTAACTTTATCAGAAGAAAAAGAAAAAGTGCCAAGCCTGTTACTGCTCAGGTGGCCAGGTACCTCAGAAACTTCCTTTCCTCCTTTGATTCTGTTGTGATCCCTGCTTCAGTGCTTTGAAGGTCCTACCTTGTCAGTGTTTGCTTTAGCATCTAGTGCTACCAGACTATATTACCAGGTTGAAATCCATAGCTTTGCTTCTCTGGTATTGACAATTTCTGGCCAAATGACCTCTCCTTCTGCAATTGAAACAGGTTAGGGAGTCTGGTCCTGCGACATGAGTTTGGAACCAGAGCTGTTCTGCTCTGAGGATCATTGTAGGGGCCCTGCATTTTCACTGCAAAGACAGGGAGCCTGGGCGGGTTGTCTTTCTAAGCTTTCACACTAATTCTGGCATCAACTGATCCTGATGGAAGGTATCTGCTATTTCCAACGTTATCTCCAGGATGAGTTGGGTACTGACACACCCAATTCCACATGGTCAGTCCAGCCCAATCAGGAACTAATCCAAAAGGACTTCATTGGCTATCTCGAGGCCAGTTCTTGCCTCTGGCTGTAGCCACTTCCATATGGCACATTTTAGTCCATGTAAAAGGTACATGGAGTTCCCCTGGGCTGTAGAGCACTTCTTTGGAATTGTTGTCATAGGTTTCCATCGTATACTATGCTCTTTCAAGGATGGCAGTTTTAACATCAGAGTAGCTGGCTCTCACATCTGGTTTGGCTGCTTCAAAGGCTGCTTGGCTTTTGCTGGTAAGTAGAGTTGCCAGGTATGTGCTCCATCCGGCTTCTAACCAGCCAGTCAAGCAGTCAGTTCTTTCAAAATTCTTTAAGAACACATCCAGTTCTTTACCTGTCTTCATCTTAAACATAACAGGAGGCAGAGGGAATGCCTGTGTGGTGATAGTTTGCATTGCTTGGGCCATTTAGATTAGCACTATCTGTTTTTGATTCGGCACCCCCAGTTACTGGACAAACTGTTCAAGCAGGGTTTGAATTGTTCTCTGTATTGTTTGCTGCTGCCCTTCAGCAAGGGCCTATTTTACTTACCCCATGTTAGCCTACTGGCTCCAGTTGCACACATGTTTTCAGGAAGGTCTCTGCCCTGTTCAAGAATACCCAAACAACAAACTTCCCTTTTCCTTCAGGCAAAAAAAACCACAAAACAAACAAAACAAAAAAACAAAACAAACTACCTATTCAGCTGGAGCTGCCCACCTTAGCCTGCTGTGAATTCAACTCTTGACTGCTGCTGCATTGAGGCCCCAGGAAAAGGAGAAAAGAAAAGGTATTTCCATTTTTATTCATCTTTTGGGTGCGGTTCTCTGCCTGTGCCTAGCTTAGTACAGAAATCCCCAAAAGGACACCTCATGAGGCAGAGTGAGCAGACAGTCTGGCCAGACAACAGACACAGGCTGGACCCTGGCTGTTTTCTCATAAGGCTTTATATTAATCACTGAAAAAGGTAACAAAAGCAGCTCTACTTAACTTTGCAGCTTACAAAATAAAGATAGCAATATAAGTCACAGTTCAGTAGTTTGGCCTTCCCTAGGCTTCCCTGGGATCTCCCCTGCCCTCCTGTGCCTAGCTAGTTATGCTTTTTTTTTTTTTGTAGGGACCTCCACCCAGAACCAAGATTCCTAATAAGATTAGTTTTGAGTCACCCCCCTTGGTCTGCATTTAGGTGAATACTGTAGGTGGTGGCCAAAAACACAGCTTGAGTTCCATGGTCTGTCCTGAAGCCAGATTGGTGAGGGTGCGAAATGTTGCCCTTCTTGAAGCCAGGAGTTGGAAGTACAGCACTTTTTCAGCTCATTTGGAATGAAAAAGGAGGCTAGAAAAGGGTGATAGTGGTCAATTATTTTAGGATCAGAGCCTGGCTTCTTTAGAATACGTTTAATTACTGCCTTTTTAAGTCAATTGCTAAGGAACCATGAGATAAGTTGACATTAGTTATGGTGGATAGCCAAGGGGTTAGGTCCTGTTTTAGGTTGCAAATGAATCTAGAGGAACTTTGGTTTAACGGACTTGTAGACTTACTGATTCTTTGGAGGATCTTCTCTATTGTTTGTGATGGTTCTGAATTCAGATAGCATGATACTGTCAGGGGAGGGTTGGAGTGATCCTGTATGGGAAAAAAAGGGATGAATGGTTGTGGGGTGAGGAGCATCAAAGGATGAGTGTATAACTTAGATTTTATCCATGAAAATTCTCTCTCAGTCTTCTGCTGTGATCGCCTGCAGTGGTAGTTAGAATTTACTCAGATGGTTCATTGATAATTCTAGTTGATTAGAGATGTAGTCTTTCTTGGCCTGTTGATCAACTGCTTTATATATATATATATATATATATAATTTTTTTTTTTTTGCACGTTCCTTGCAGCTACAGAGGTTGGTGTCTGTTTTTTGTTTCTACCAAGCTCGCTCTGGTTGACTGGATTGCTGTTTGAGGAGGAGAAGGCCCTCAAGGAACCAAGGGGTATTTCAAGGGAGTCTGGTGGGGTTAGGTTTAAGATGGGCTCTGTACTGATGACTGAAGTGGATTTTTTTGTTCCACTGTTGGACTAGAACTTCTGGTGAGTTAGTGGTAGTTAGTGAATTACATTTTGTGCAATACAGGTCTTGCAAAACTCAGCTGCAAGACTGATATTTGGTCTGAACTATGAGAGAGCTGCATTGGCTCCCTGTTAATGAGTGTATATAATACAAGGTCCTACTATATAAAGTGTATAATCTAGACTATTTGTAATGGATTAACCAACAGCATATACATCTCAGAATAATTTAAATGTTTAATACTTTCATTTGTAATGGATGATAGATTCCTAGTGAGTGGGTGAGTGAGATGAGTTGATTACCCAGATTAGGTAGTAGTCAAACTGGGAGATTGGATCAAATGCTATTTTTTGGGGTCTAGATTAATACCTGAAGAGTGAAGGATTAGGTCAAGGAAGTGACTGTATGAGTGGGAACCCTGATTAACTGAGTGAGGCCAAGATCATCCATGTTATGCTGTAAAGTAGCTGCATTACAACTGGGAGATATATCTGCATGGTAATTGAAGTGTCCTAGGATTGTGAGTTTATGGGACCTAGTGGCCATGTTATAAAACATTTCAAAGTTTAAGAAGGACTCAGGGTGGTTGTCTGGTGAGCAGTAGTTTAGGACCCTCATTCCCTTCTCAAACTTCCCTTGCCTCTCTCCTTCCTTTCACTCTCTGCCAAGACCATAGCTGACTACTTCCATCACAAGATTCACAAAATTAGTCTTGTGTTCTCAACTATGTCACCTTTACCTGTATCTCCCCCACTTCTTTCATCTACCCTTTCCCTAGCTTCTGCCACTCTCTCCTCTCCTGGAGGAAACTGCTCATCTTCTCTCTTCATTCAAACTCACTACTTGTTCCTCTTACCCTGTCCCCACCCAATTCCTCAGCTCCATACCATTGCAGTTATCCCTTCCATCTGTCACATCCTCAATCTATCACTCTCCACTGCTATTGTTTCTGCTGCCTTCAAACATGCTGTAATCATAACCTCACTGGATCCTACCTGTCCTGCTAACTATCATCCCATCTCCCTCTCCCTTCTCAGTTCTGGAGACTGTATCTCCAAAGGGACAGAGATAGGATGGAGGCGGTCCAGAGAAGGGTGACCAAAAAGGTGGATGTCTCCATAAAATGACTTATGAGGAGAGATTGAAGAACCTAAATATGTATACCCTGGAGGAGAGGAGGAGCAGGGGTGATATGATACAGACTTTCAGATACTTGAAAGGTTTTAATGATCCATGGTCAACAACAAGCCTTTTCCGTTGGAAAAAAATCAGTAGAACTAGGGGTCATGATTTGAAACTCCAGGGAGGAAGACTCAGAACCAATGTCAGGAAGAATTTCTTCACGGAGAGGGTGGTGGATGCCTGGAATGCCCTTCTGGAGGAAGTGGTGAAGACTAAAACTGTGAAAGATTTCAAAGGGGCATGGGATAAACACTGTGGATCCATATAACCGGTTTGATTTGTATCCAATGCAAGAAGATCAGTATATAAAAGCTAAAAATAAATAAATAAAATAAATAAAGGCTAGAGGATGGGAATGAAGAGAAGAGCCATGGGGTGGCTTGCTGGAATGGAGGCTACTACCTGGTGATTACTACCCTTACTCAATAAGCCTTCACATGGTTAATGCAACTCCAACATTGCTCTCTGCTTCAACGGCTAGGGGAAATGGGGGAAAAGAGGATTTGCATTCAAACAGCAACCAACAAGGACTGAACTACACAGTCTGGGTAAACAAATAAGTGTGGGAGTAGCTTGCTTATTGTGGCAATTACTACCCTAAACCATTTAAACCTGATACTTCACTTTGAATGCATATACAGCATTGCTCTCTGCTTCAGTGGCAGGGGGAAATGTGGAAAAGAGGATTTACATTCAGACAACATCCAACAAGGTATTGATCTGTACAGTCTGGGCAAACAAGCATCAGGGTAACTTGCTTGATGCGGCAGTTCCTACCCTTAACCATTAAGCCTTATGATTCACCTTTGATGCAACTCCAACATTACTCTCTGCATCAACGGCAGGAGGTGGCAGGAAATTTGAATCAAACAGTTACCAACAAGGGCCCTGAACTCGGTGGTCAGTGAAACAGATAAGTATGGGAAAATAAGTGTGGGAGCTTGCTGGGCAGACTGGATGGGCCAAGTGGTCTTTTTCTGCCATCATTTCTATGTTTCTATGTTTCTCCCTTTTGCCGCCAAACTATTTGAATGTGTGTTCACCACCACTGTCTTGACTTTCTTAAATCTCAAGCCATTATTGATTCACTGCAGTCTAGTTTTGCCCTCTAAATTTAACTGAAATAGCCCTTGCCAAAGTTTCCAATGACCTGTTTATGGCTAAAGTCAAAGATCTTTACTCTGTCCTTATCCTCCTTGACCTGTCAGTTGCTTTTGATTTAGCTTATCCAGCTAACAGCTCGATCCAGTAAAGTCCGTGGGAGAGCGGACTAACGCCCGCTCTCCCGGCGCGCGCACCGGCCCCTCGCCGGTGCGCGCGATCCAGTATTTAAATTAGGCGACGCGGTGCAAACGAGGAAAAAGAGGCGCTAGGGACACTAGCGCGTCCCTAGCGCCTCCTTTTGGCCTGGAGCGGCGGCTGTCAGCGGGTTTGACAGCCGACGCTCAATTTTGCCGGTGTCGGTTCTCGAGCCCGCTGACAGCCACGGGCTCGGAAACCGGACGCCGGCAAAATTGAGCGTCCGGTTTTCGGCCCGACAGCCGCGGGCCGAATTCAAAATTTTTTTATTTTTTTTTTTACTTTTTTTTTACTTTTGGGGACCTCCAACTTAATATCGCTATGATATTAAGTCGGAGGGTGCACAGAAAAGCAGTTTTTACTGCTTTTCTGTGCACTTCCCTGGCGCCGGAAGAAATTAGCGCCGACCTTTGGGCGGCGCTAATTTCTTAGAGTAAAATGTGCGGCTTGGCTGCACATTTTACTTACTGGATCGCTCAGGAATACCTAATAGGGCCATCAACATGCATTTGCATGTTGAGGGCGCTATTAGGTGCCGCGGGTGGGCCGCGTGTTTTCCTCCCCTTACTGAATAAGGGGTAAGGGAAAACACGCGTCCAGAGCAGGGTGACAGTGCGCTCCGACGGAGCACACTTTACTGGATCGACCTGTATGTTACAAGGGTATGCAGTAGCATGGCTTTGCCGCTGAATATCTGCATACAAAGCCAGATAAGTGTTATCCAGCTAAATCTAGACCTGCTATTGAGCAAGTCTAGCTTAGTTGTTTAACTTATCTGACTAAGTCTCAATATTGCTACTTATCTGGCTAAATAGAACAATCCCGATCCACCCAGAGCCCACCCACAAGTTAGCTGGCTGGTCAGCTAGCTGGATAAGTGACTTAACTTAAACAATACAGATCCTACCACACAGATGAGCCTCATATGGTTTATGAGGCTTCATCTTTTCCTTCCCCTGGGCTGAGTCATGTTCTCATTGATACGTTAGGACTGGTATATGGTGCACTCACCAGCCTCTGTCCTGCCCCACCCGACCACAAAGCATGTCGTCCAGTCTTCATTTTTGAAGTTACCAGCAGGGGGAAGACAGATAGGTATCTTCAGTACGTTGAACTGTATCAGGCTGGACAGCAGCAGCAGGGCTATGTCGTTGTCTTTGCTGACCTTGTCATACGACTTATGAATGATGATCTTCTTCACTGCTATCTCTTTCCTCACTCTCCAGATTATTGTTAACCCCGTTTTCACTCTCAGATTCTCAAGGCTGTGATTGAGCACAAAAGACATAGCAGACCAATAAGACATCAGAGAGTGTGTGATAGCAAAATGCAGGGGCTGTAAATATCTGGGAGACTGGCAAAATGTAGAAAGCTAAAATAGCCTGATAAATGCAGAGAGCAACTCCTACAATCACCATTGCACGTCTCATCAGTGCCGGGATTAGAATGTCTCCATCAGGCAGGCGCACAAGACTTGCCTGCAAGTCCCTGATTTGTTGCAGGCCAAGTGCAGGATCACACCAGCGTACCCTACATTCTGGGCTGTTTGCTGCCACTGGGGTCTTAGTGAGCTAGCGCTATTCCAGTGGTTGAACGGCCCACAAAGGAGAAGGACAAGGCTGAAAATTGGATGTTGATAGGAGGAAGAGGAAGCCAAATTGACACCAACACCACATGGTAGGAAGGGGGAGATCTAGGACTCATGCTTATAGGTTTAGGGGGAAGGTTCATTCTGGGTGCAGTGAGAGGGGATCTGGACAGAGAGGCAGATACCAGGCATGGTATGGGTGGCAAGAGAGAAGGGGGCGGGGATGCTGGCTATGGATTAGGTAGAGTGAGAGAGGGGGATATGCTGGTCAGGAGAAAGGGGATAAGAGGAAGAGGTGAGAGAAAGGAGGATAACGGGCAGGAAGAGGTGAAGGGAGAGAGAGGGAGGTGTGATGGCTGTGAAGTTGGGCGTGAGAGAGAGGGAGATACTTGTGGTGAGGTGGAGAGAGGGATGGATGTTGGAAGAGCATGGGTGGAGAGAAGGAAATGTGGTGGGGAAGGGAGAGAGAAGTAATGCTGTCTGCAGGGGAGGTGGGGGAAGAGAGAGAGAGGTTTCCTTTGGAGGGGATGTGAGAGAGAGAAAAGGGATGCTGGCTGGGGGAAGAATGAGAGAGAGCAGGAGAGATACTAGAGAGGGGAGAGAGGTAAAGGGATAAAGAGAGGGGCACCCCTGCTTAGTTTTATTTATGGCTAATATTGCTTGTATTGCTCTTATAACTTGGTATTATAGAATGTACTTTAATATAGGTTTTAATTGCTTGTATTTTAAAATGCTTTTCATGATGTAATTTGCCTGAAACATAAGTATAGAGGAGTAACATGCAAATCTAATAAACCAAATACTGGGTAGGGGAGGAGAGAAAGAGAGGGAGGTAAGAAACAGAGGAGGATGCTGTGCTGGAGCTGCCACCAATGTGACCTGGTAAATGATGGCCGATAAAGACTGAAATGGCCCAGCATGTCTGACAGCAAAGTGTTTAGGGTGTAACTTCTGTTCTATTTATATTATCCCCATTGCCTTCTTGGAAGCACAATGCAGGTTACCTCAATGCTTCATTACCATCTTTTTTCCACTGTGTTTATCCCATGCCTTTTTTAAAATTCTGTTACCGTTTTTTGTCTACATCGTCTCTTCTAGAAGGGCATTCCAGGTAGCTACCACTCTTTTAATTAAAAATATTTCCTGACTTTCCTGAAACTACCCCTTTAGGGCTTCATATGAAGACCTACAGCTTCCTTTCCATTGGAAAAGGTTTGTTTCTTGTGCATTATTTATACCTTTAAGGTACTTAAATGTCTCTATCATATCCATCCTGTTTGTCCTTTCCTCTAGAGCTACTGTTCCCAACCCTCTCCTGGAGGCACACTTAACTGGTCCGGTTTTCAGAATAGTCATAATGAATATGCATGAGATTGCTGTGCATATATTGGAGACCCAGTGTATGCAAATTTCTCATGCATATTCATTCTGGCAATCCTGAAAACTTCACTTGCTAGGTGTATCTCCAGGAGAGAGCCGGGAAACATTTCTCTAGGGTATATTTAGTTATGCCCTTCATACTCATTTCATATGGGTTTTGACGTAAATCCTATACCATTTTGGTAGCCTTTCTCTGGGCTGCCTCTAGCTTCTCTCTATCCTTTCTGAGATATGACCTCCAGAAATGAACACAGTATTCTAAGTGAGGCCTCACCAACTACCTGTATGGAGGTTGGTTTTGCCTCTCCCTGTGCACCCCAATATCCCCCCTGGCTCTGACTAGTGCCTTGTCACACTGTTTTATCACCTTGAGAAATTATCACCCCCAACATTTCACCCAAGCCTCTCACCTCCTAGCAAGTACTGATTCTTGGATTTCTGCACCCAAAATATAAAAGTCTCTCCACTTTTTCTATTTGAATCTTAACTGCCAAGCATCGCCAAACTTTCTTGGATCACTTTTGTAGATGAGAAGATGGCTTTGAAATGACCAAGTGGAGCACATTACGGAAAGAAGAAGTAGAAGAAGTTGAGAGACAAGGAAAAAACGATATCAAAACATTTAAAAAATGGTTTACAACTGCAGAAGGCAGTGTTGAAAAAAATCCACAGGCTTAGCGGTAGTTCAGCAGATGTGTCACAAGATGATTTTAGAATGATGCCCCATACTGAATCTATTGATGATCCCAATCTCCAACAGGCCATAAATCCAAGCCTAATAGAGTTGACAATGAAAAAAATAGCAATATTGGTCTATGATCCCTCAACTTGGCCAGATATTATTGATGTAGTAAGATACCGTTTAATACAACATGGACCAGATCAGTGCATCATCAGAAGATGGACAGCAATTCTCTGTAGAGAGATTTCAGCAAATTGCCCAAAGCAATGTACAATATAAAATCAAATTACAATACATAAAAGCAATCCACAACATAAAACAAACATGTATCTTCTAATCCGCCTTACTCACCTAATTTAACCATTCCTCATAGTTGAAAAACAGGACTTTAATGTACTAAACCTCCTGTACACACACTTTTTCACCTCGATAACTCCCATATTCAGACATCATCAATCAGGTCTTTAATTTTCTCTGAAACATCATCAGATTTCTCTCTATTCTTATATATTAACAGGTAGCCCATTCTACAATAAAGTGATTGCAGAGGAAGAACTCGATTCTCAGTCTTACTTGATGAAAAGATTTCACATCAAGCCATTGGAATTGATGTTGCTGATTAGATCTTAAAGGCCGCCTCACACTCCTCCAAACTCAGTCGATTTGCCAGTTGCTGTGAGTAATTCCCCCTTCAAGATCTTAAATGCTAAAGTGCAGGATCACAACAGTGTGCCCTGCACCCCCCCCCCCCTTCCCCTTTACACAAACTATGTGGCTTAATAGGCAGCCAATGCCACCATATCAATGATGGGGCAGTGGCCTCCTGCCTGGTCCTCCCACGTCGGAAACTGCACGTGATTCAGAACACAGCGGCAAGAATGCTAAGCATCTTCCCAGCTAATTACAGGTAAAGCACAGTGCAATCATCAATTTAACTGTCTAACCCGCTTCAGCCTACAATAGGCATTATGTGCCAACTGCAGTACCTGCTTATCCATAGTTAAACTGCCATCTAATTTTACTCCAAAGATTTTAATTCTCCCACAGCACCCAATTCCACTCCCTCAATATTCAACCTACAATTATCTCCAACAGGGCAAATCCACAACACCTCCATTTTCTTTGAGTCTTAACCCCAACATACTCTTCTTCAAACCAGGCACCTACAGCATCTAAACAGTCATTCAATCTCCTTATCGCCCCCGCCTCATCTGTTCCCAAAGGAGCCACTACTTGAATATCATTGGTGTATAAGTATGGAATACTTAAAAAGAAGAGGCTCCAAAAAGGACCCATGCAGGACTCTATACTTCACCTCCCCAAAAAGAAGAGCAAGCTGCTTGAAAGTTAATGGCTTGGGACTGACCCTGTGTAAAAGAAGCAACCTGTGGTAACCTGGGCAATAGCAGCTCGGGAACAGCCAGAGAAATAAGGAGGCAGATTCTGGCTGTTCCCTGGGTGCACTTTATTTACAGTGAAAAAGTAAACTCAAAACAAACAATGCAGCTCACCTTATCTTCAGGTAATACACGGTCCTTAAACATAACAGGTCTTACTGTACGATGGGTCTCTGCATCCTCTCTGGGGCCTCTTTAACCCTTCTAGGCCCTGAGTTCTTATACTCTGGTGAATGGCCCCTCCTTTTAAGGAGGACCAGGCGAGACAACTGTGCCCGGTCCCTTAAGGTGGTCTGCGGGAATTTCAAACCAAGTTATCAAGACCCTTGACAACGGGGTAACAAAATTCCATGGTGTAGTAAGTTTAAAGCACTTGAAAGATCTAGCAATAAATCTAAAACAGATTGACCTCTTCCATCAAGGCAACCATTAAAGTTTCTTTATCTTAATTAAAATGTGTTAATTGTTTATACCAGGGCATCCCAAACCTGTCCTGGGGAACCCCACAGCCAGTCGGATTTTCAGGATATCCCCAAGGAATATGCATGAGATACATTTGCATACCATGGAGACTCAGTATATGCACATTTATCTCATGCATATTCATTGTGGATATCCTAAAAACCCGACTGGCTGTGGGGTCCCCAGGACAGGTTTGGGAAGCCCCGATGTATACAATTCTCTTTTATACCATAGGTGCACCAGATATCTTGAGTCCTCATCATATCTATGATGTATCTTTTTGCCTTATAGTTACTGGGCTTTATGGGGGATAGAGGGAAGACCTCATGCTCATGTGAATTAAGTATGAAAAATCAACATTACTATACTGCACTGTGTGCGTTGTATCTATGCTACTAATACCGTTGAACAGTTAGGAGGAAATAGTAGGGAGGGAGATAGATGGGAGAGTTGAAGGCACTTGATGCTGTTCTATTAAAATATATTCTTTGTTCAGTGGGACGGTAAGGAGGTGGGGTGTCCTCAAGGGTTTGGGTTACTGCCAAACATCAGTGCATGTATGTATTGTAGGGGAAGCAGCATAAGGTGGGATGGTACTTTTGATTTCCAAAGATGGATAAGTAATGGGGGAGGGGATGGCTGGATCATATACCTGTCCAAGTAGCTCACTAAGACCTATATTCATCATTTTGCAGGAATAGTACCTGTGATATGAGAGAGAGAGAGAGAGAGAGAGAGAGAGAGAGAGAGAGAGAGAGAGAGAGAGAGAGAGAGAGAGAGAGAGAGAGAGAGAGAGAGAGAGAGAGAGAGAGAGAGACTCTTTATAAGGCTTGCTGATAAGTAAACTATTTATACCATTATAGGAGGGTCAACTAAGAACTCGAGGTGAGGTTTTGTTGGTGGGCTAGGGTTTGGGACAATTTTACATGCATAGTCAGAGGTAAGAACAGCCCAGTACACATCAGTGAAAATTTGATATGATTTGGACTGAGGAAAGGTACATAAAGATGAGATTTGAACATTGTACTCTCAACCTAGTTTGATGTACTCTCTACCTGGCACCTATCAAGCTAGGTTGAGAGTACATTATACAAATCTCATCTTTGTGTACCTTTCCTCAGTCCAAATCACATCAAAGCTTCACCGATGTGTGCTGTGCTGTTCTTCTTACCTCTGACAGTGTATGTAAAACGGTATCAGTCAGTACTGCTTGACATGCTTTGCTTATGGACTTGGCTATAGAAGCATTCAAGTGTTTTTTCCTCAATGTCTGCCATCAGTATTCCAGACTTGTAAAAAAAAGTCTTGGCTCGTGTTGGTTGTCTCTGAATCCAAATACCTCTTCTTCCACACCCCACCCCTCTCCTTTGAAGCAGAGAGTGATGTTGCAGTTGCATCAAATCATCAAGGCTTATTGGTTGAAGGTAGTAACTGCTGCTTTGTGCAGGCTACCCCCATGCTTATCAGTTCCCCAGACCGTAAAAATTGGGGCTGTCTTAATCCAATTCCCCTTTCCCCCTGCTGCTGAAGCAGAGAGCAATGTTGGAGTTGCATCAAAAGTATGAATTTATTTATTTTAAATCTTTTCTATACCGTCGCTAAGTTATATACCATCGCATCAGTTTACAAATAGGCACATAAATTCAGGTAGGTAAATATGAATTATTGTACATTCTAACAGGTGCCAATAAGGTTCGGTTACAATTCTCATAAATAAAAGTCAATATTTGAGTAATGTTGGTCTTGTCCGGGTGTACTAGTAAGTTACTCTTCATTTGTAGTCTTACTTTAGTTGTAAGATTGAATAAGGTATTATCATGCACTTTATGAGAGTAGCGATGTGTTCATGCTCTTCTGCATGTTCCTGTACTTTCTTTATCCTCCGGTCTCTTTAGGAAAGGCTTGTTTAAAGAGCCATGTTTTTAAATTTTTCTTAAAAGTTTTTAGATCACTCTGTAATCTGATTTCAGGAGGCATCGTGTTCCATAGTACGGGCCCCGCCAATGATAAGGCCCTTTCTTTCACCTGGGTTAGTTTTGCTGACTTTACTGAAGGAATGGTTAGCAGTGCTTTGTTTGCTGAGCGAAGGTTTCTTTGTGGGACGTGGACTCGTAATGCTGTGTTTAGTCAGTCTGCTTCTTTATCATATATTAGTTTGTGTATGGTGCATAAGGCTTTGTATTTTATCCTGTATTCGATGGGTAACCAATGTAAGTCTGCTAGAGTTTCAGTTATATGGTCCCTCCTTCTTTTTCCAGTCAGTATTCTAGCTGCAGTATTTTGTAGTATTTGGAGCGGTCTTGGCGTTGTATTCGGGAGTCCTAGTAAAATTGCATTGCAGTAGTCTGTGCTGGAAAAAACTAGTGTTTGCAGCACTGTTCTGAAGTGGGCAGGTGTAAGTAATGATTTTAATCTTCTGAGGATCATAGCTTTTGCATAGCCTTCCCTTACTTTTAGAGATATGTGTTGTTTTAGGTTGATTTCTGAGTCCATTATTACTCCAAGATTCCTCACTTTTTCAGCTAGATCAATTTTCTGGTTATTTCTTAGTGTTATCAGGGTTTGAAGGATTTCAGTATGTTTCCGCTGTAAGTGTAGGAATTCAGTTTTGTCAATATTAATCACTAGTTCCATTTGGTTTAGTAGTTGTTTTATTATGTCTTATGAAGGCTTATTGTTTTATTATGTCTTATGAAGGCTTATTGGCTAAGGGTAGTAACTGCCACACTAGCAAGCTACCTCCATGCATGCTTTGTTTCCTTTCAGGCTAACCATACTGTTACTCTGGGGAAATTAAGAATGTATTATTATATTCCTTAAGAATCAATGTTGAGTGATGTACTGACTGTTTGGAAGTCCATGAGATGCTGATTTATCAGTGATTATAATGTAATTTTACATATCCATGTATATTGTTGTTGGCTGGGTCATTCCAGGAAATAAAGTTAATGGTTTGAAATTTGAATTGGTGTACTTATTTATCCAGCACCATTGTGATGCATGGGACCAGATTTCATGGAGGGAAGGAGAAATCCCCCTGTCCAGTCAGTGAACAGGAAGAGTGATATGTGGATACTCCTTGCTGTCATCATCCAGAACCACTTCACCATCTGCATAGCCAACTTGAGGTACTCATCAAAGAGATGACCATTAATCAAAGGGGAAACCCACTCCATCATACTATGTATCCCGTGGATGGGATTACATGGAAAATTAATCATTTTGTCAAAGTGACTTGCTTTACATGTGAACTCATGGCAAATGGTGATAAATTCTACAGCAGTAAGAAAGAGGGGATGGGGAAGATATAAGGGATGTTAAAAGATCAACTCTTAATGGATTGTTGACTTTTTTCAGGTGGTTGTAGAATTGCTATCAATGGCAAAACGTCAATTAAATTCCAGTTAAAAAAAAAGAAGACTCCAGCAAAATGCATAAATTGCAGGGACTAGAAATGCCAGATTAGACTTCAGAAAATGCAGATAGCACCGAGAGCAAACTACTGGAGGAGACCCAGCAAACTACATAAGGGGCAGGGGCTGCAAATGCGGAGGGAGGCTCCAGTGTGGAACTGCTTGAAGGCCTTTGAACTGTAGGAGACCGGGAAAGATTTGGATGGGGAAATCTAGGATACTCACTATGGTTGCTTTATACAGTGAGCGGCTGTAAGGATCCACCAGGCATTCAGGATGGAGCCTCCGCAGAAATGTATGTTCTGGGTCTGAAGGCTGACGGCCCAGGGCCACTCCCCAGGGAGAGCATTACTGCCGCCAATTATACGGGACTGGCGGAAACCACGGCTTCTGTCCCCAGCAGGAAGTCCGTCGTAGTCAGCACGAAATCCACATTCTGAAAGAGAAGGGATGTTACAGTTCAATGTGCCACCATGATTCTGAATTATTATCTTACCAGTCAGACACTCCCTCCATCTTCAGGTCTGCCCAAGGTCAGCTTTAGGGGTTATATGACCTGCAGTTTTATATGGGGTGCCTCAGTGGCATGAAAAGCAAACCGCTGGCTGAAGAGTTTGGCTAGGGAGGGGCCATGGAGCCCAGAATTGGGACCCCACTTCCAATGATGTGGAGAGCGCTGTTGCCTGAGGTTGCTGCATTAAAGCCAGCCTTGATCCCATGCCAGGGGTCTCTGAATATGGCGCTCCTGCTAGGATCATCAAATAACTCCATATCACCAGGAACTGACTGGCATGGGCCTGGTTTTCCCCTCAGTGTATTTGTGGACTTCTGGATCCAATGTACCTAGGTCAAAACCCATATAAGCTAAATGAATTTTTTTCCTAAAAAAATATAATTTTGCTATTGTCAGAGTTGGTGTTAGTAGTTTTTAAAGTCTGGCATGTTTATCATAGGGACAATACCAGCAATTGCTTTCCAGATACTGGAGGAATCAGGTTGGGTGTAATATACTGGAAATGTTATAATATCTGCTACGTACCTATCTGGCGGGTCCTGGTTATCCAGGGCAGGAGGCACATCCACACTTTCAGCATATATCTTAGAGTACACATTCCTGGGAATGTCAGATGGACCTATTGACCCCTGCCAAGATAGCATCTAGCACTGTATACAGAAATTCAGGGGGAGAGAGTTGTTATAATATCACAAAGATGTGACATCATAGTTATCCAATATTCTGATGGCTTAGCTCAGCCAATCCTGGTAAGCTACTCCCATCACAATGCATGCTGGGACTAGTAGTTCTGCTTTACATTAGGCCAGCCATATCTTTTTGATATCAGGTGTATTTGGTGTCAACTTTTGTCTTCTATGGTATATTGCACCTATTGCTCCATTATCACAATGTAGCCTAACTTGGCCTGACCCAGACAGAGGACCTGTGAGTAAAAGAAAGATAGAGATGAGACCAGCTAGTAGAACTCTGCTGGGCTGTCTTCCATGGAAGGGGAAGGACTAACAGTCAAAGTAGCATTGTATGACGCTTTGCTGAAGGTAGCTGCCAGTCCTTGTGGTCTCTCCGGCTTCTGTGGGGGAACACAAGGGATCCTTGGGTTGATCTGGAATGAGGACTACTGGGCCGTAGCATGCCGTAGCACCAAATTATGAAATACACAGCAGAGCAGCACTATCTCAGTTAAAGCTCCCCCCATTTTGTACAAATAGCACAATCTACTTTTGAGAACTCTGAAGGAGTGTTCTCTGATATTTCGGGTAGAACATAAGGCCTCATTGTACCTCGTTTCTGCCGGCATGTTGGGCATAGCTACAAGCGTGAGAAGCCAGCAAAGAGAGAATGGCTGCATCATTCACCATGCTATCACTGCCAACCCACAGCATGCTATAAGATACTAGAAGCTAAGCTCTAGTATGATACGAGCCTTAAAAGGCTCTTTCCAAAGGCAAGGTCTATGCCACCTTTTACAGTGACTCTATATGAAGGCAATAGCACTTACCTATGCTGTGTCAGATCCTCCTGAATGGAAAACTGCATGTGGGATTCCTACACTGATAACCAAGCTCTCACTACCCATTTCTAGCATTCCTCTAACACTGAAGCTGTACCTCACAGCTACCACACATGTCATTGCAGAAAGACATCAACCTGGTATGATTGTGTATGTCCCTGGCTGTTCTGCAATAAGTCCTTCAGAGATGCACATTTGTCTGACATGATACAGTGGCTATGATAGAGCCAAAAGGCCCAGCCCCCATTATCTATTTAACCCATGTGGTGTTCAAGACAAACTGTGGCTGACATCCTGGCAGATTAAGAACTAACAGGGCACATCTGACCTGGGGGTCCCTGCACTATGGACTCAAAAACGTTTTGGTTGACAAGTGACATTTGAACAGCTCTAAAAGGGAGGATTTGAACAGCCACTTGCTTAAAGTAAAGAGGTTGAAAGTCTTTAGTACCTAGTCACACACAGAACTTTGCAGCAAGTGCATAGTTTTGGCATGCGACATTAGCAGGCCTCTCAGGAATGGATAGAGACAGATGGACCCTGGCACTATGGCTTGTAGATTGAATTGTACAAGCCACTTGTCATGTAACCGATGCAGTCACATCCCCGACAGCCACCTGTATCAGTGCCATTTGCTGTAAAGACATAGCTGGAGAGGGACTATAGAAAGAAGCAATGCTTTTACCTATGAGCCAACCACTGTAGAGGCCATCTTCAAAATTTTCAAATAGGCCAGATTGCCTAAGTATAAAAGAATCAAGCACAGTCCAGGGTACCTAGCAACCACATCAAAGATGCACATTCGAGCATCACAGACCACTTGCACATTGATGGAGTGGAAGTAATATTGTGCTCATAGGCCCTTAGTCACAGTGAAACACTTTTGACATGTCACACAAAAAGTCATTACTCCTGATCTCCTAAGTTTTTTTATTTTTCATAAGCAGCCTTTGTAATTGCCAACAGGTATAGCATTGTAACATGGCATTTGAGTTGCAATGTTGTGGTTGTTTGCATAGACAGTCAGATGCTATTAGCTAGATAAAGATGCTAAGCTACAAGGCTGTAGAACATTTTGAATTGATATGAGGTTAGTTTACATTCCATCTAAGAACAGAGACAGGGTCAGTTTACATTCCATCTAAGATTATAGAAGCATATCTAAAACTAGAACAAGGACGAGGCCAATTGACATTCCATCTAAGATTATAGAAAATATTCTTAGAACAAGCACAAGGTTGTTAATGCTGGCAAAATCCAAGAAAACATATAAGTATGAGATGAGAATTAATAAACTTGGAGAATGAAAGCAAATTACCATACAGCCATTCATATTATTTTTCTATAATAGAAAGCCAATCATAGAAATGTTGAGAATTATGCAACCTAGTTTAGGGGTTGGAAATATACAACTGAGATTCTATATAATGCTTTATCAGTAAAATTATTTGAGAGGGATTTTATGCTAGTGTTTTGCATAAGGTATCTTATTATTTAATGTCTAAGATTTATATTATTTTATAGCATTTAATTAAAAAAAATGTCTCTACAGCTTGTGGCTTAAAGCATTCTTATTTTGAGAGAACTACAACAATTGGTGATCCAGATGGGACCTAGAAGAGATAGTAGGTGAAGTTGCCTGCTTGGCTGCTCTGTTTAAGGGAGAGCAGCATGATGGTCTTTTCCTTATGTTCATTCTCTCTCCACTGCCAGCTGGCTTTCTCTCTCCTCTACTCCAGAAAGGAAACCAGTTGATTTGAATTTTTGTCTTGCAGAGCCAGAGTTGGAAAAACTTTATTAAGATAAGATTTAAGATTTATTGTATAAGATTTATAGTTTAAGATAGGCATAGAGTACAGCTAGGGATGTTAGGGTCCTTATCAGACTAGGGCATATATAGTTTACTTAGGTCAATCAGACTACGACATATGCAGTTTACTACTGGGATAAGTAAGAGGGTTATTCTGTGATAGTTAGAAGAGATAAAGATAAAGATAAAATTTGATAATAGAATCACAGAACTAACAGCTTTAAAGTTTAAAGTTTAAAGGTACAGCATTCAACTTTAAGGTAAAGTATAATGGGATGTCCAGTAGATGTGACTAAATGAGAAAAAAAAATTGAAATATTTGCGGCACATGTTGTGTGTGCAAGAATATGAAAACTGCAGGACTTTCTAATTTGATAGTAGAGGAGGACCAGAAGGCTCATCTGCATACTGCTCCCAGCATCCCCCGGGAGAGGAGTCCAGAGGTCACCGCAAGCGATCCAGGGATTGACTTCCACAGCCCCAGCTTCCAGAGGCCCCTCACCCTTTGCAGTGATCCTTTATTCTGTATTTGGCGAGGGTCGGTCTGTGTTCTGCATGTATAATTGAGGTTAAATATTCTACTAATGTGTCATTTCTATGTAGGGATCTTTAGAAGTTTGGTTTGTTCTAGGGATGTGCAGCTTGATTCTAGATTATTTATGAAGGATCATGTCCATAAAATTGTGAAGGCAAATAGTGGATTAGACACCAGATGTTGTCCGAAAATTCTTTATTTGAATGGAGACACAAGATTCATACTTTTGCCCGACTCAGGCCGAGTTTCGCCCCATCGGGGCTGCCTCAGGGGCTGTATGTAGATTGGTCAAGCATCCTGCAATGAGCAGAGTTTGACGTTTTTCACAGTTTATGTAGCACTTTGAGAAGTAATCTTGCCCTGAGCAAAGATCACGTTTTTGGCAGCTATCAGACACTCGAATCATGGTATATAAATATATTGAATATTGAATTTATAAAAATCTACATACAGCCCCTGAGGCAGCCCCGGTGGGGCGAAACTCGGCCTGAGTCGGGCAAAAGTATGAATCTTGTTTCTCCATTCAAATAAAGAATTTTTGGACAACATCTGGTGTCTAATCCACTATTTGCCTACACGGCGTTCTTAGATCACCTACCCTCTTGCTTCATCAGTCCATAAAATTGTGACTACAGGATACTGTAAGTTACGAATATTACATCATTTAAAGCCTTATTTAGAAAGTGATAATTTTCAATTGATCTTGCAGATGCTACTTTTTGTGAATATAGATTTCTGTAATTCACTTCTACTAGGTCTACCAAAAAACCCAATTAGACACTACAACTACTTCAGAACTCTGCAGTGAGAGTTCTGTCTGGTGTAGGTAGACATGATCATATTATCCCTGGTCTGTTTAACCTTCATTGGTTACCTGTAGCTTCATAAAATCATTTACAATTTGTATACGCTTTGGTAGGGATCAAGACTTCATTTTTATACAACCCAAAGAAACTTTTGCTCGGTAAAAGCTGGTCCATGTAGCTGAGTACCACAGGGATCTGTGTTGGAACTGGTTCTGTTCAATATCTTTGTGAGTTACATTGCAGATGATACTAAGATCTGCAACAGAGTACACACTCCTGAAGAAGTAGAGAGAATGAAAAGTGATTTAAGAAAGCTGGAAGAGTGGTCAATGATTTGGCATCTGGGATTCAATGCCAAGAAATGCAGAGTCATGCATCTAGGATGCAATATTCCAAAAGAGCTGTTAGTGATGGGGGGGGTAAAAGACTGATGTGCACTGACCAAGAGAGGGTTCTTGGGGTGATAGTTTCTAAGGATTTGAAGATGGCAAAGCAATGTGAGAAGGTGATAGCTAAAGTCAGAAGAATGCTGGGCTGCATAGAGAGAGGCATAACCAATAAGAAAAAGGAGGTGGTGATGCCCTTGTACAGGTCCTTGATGAGGCCTCATCTGGAGTATTGTGTTCAGTTCTGGAGCCTGTATCTAAAAAATAATATAGACAGGATGGAGGTGGTCCAGAGAAGGGCAACGAAAATGGTGTGGGGTCTGCATTGGAAGACCTCTGAGGAGAGGCTGAAGGATCTGAATATGTACACCCTGGAAGAGAGGAGGTGCAGGGGAGATAGGATACAGACCTTCAGATACCTGAAATGTTTTAATGATGTATGAACTTTAAACCTTTTCCGTTGGAAAGAAAACAATAGAACTAGGGGTCACGAAATGAAGCTCCGGGGGGAGCGACTCAGAACCAACATCAGGAAATATTTCTTCATGGAAAGGGTGGTGGATTTATTTATTTAAATTCTTTTCTATACCGTCGCTAAGTTATATACCATCGCAACGGTTTACATGTAGGCACATAAATTAATGTAGGCGGATGCATACTATAGTACATTCTAACAGATGCCACAAAAGCTTCAGTTACAATAAATCATTAAAGACAATCAATTGTTTAGTGAAGTAGGTCATGACCAAGTGTACCTGTAAGGTACGGTTCACGGGTAAAAATCATATTTATAGTGTTTACAATTACGTTTATTATGAGGTAGAGTTCATAGATTATTAAAATGCACATTCTTCGAATAGTGCTGTGTGCTGGTGCTCTTCTGCCTATTCCTGTATATTTTCTATTCTCCGGTCTCTTTATAAAATGCTTGTTTAAAAAGCCATGTTTTTAAACTTTTCTTAAAGGTTTTGAGATCTCTTTGCAATCTGATCTCTAGAGGCATTGTGTTCCAGAGGGTGGGGCCTGCTAAAGATAAGGCCCTTTCTCTCACTTGAGTTAGTCTCGCTCTTTTTACTGAGGGAATGGTTAAGAGAGCTTTGTTTGCCGATGCCTGGAATGCCCTTCTGGAGGAGGTGATGAAGAAGAAAACAGTCAAAGAATTCAGGGGGGCATGGGATAAACACTGTAGATCACTAAAGACTAGAGGACAGACATGAGATAAGCACGCCGGGGGGTAAATTCATTGCTGGTATGAGGGTTTCTACCCTTATTTATTTATTTATAACTTTTTTTTATACCGAAGTTCAGGTAACAGAATTACTTATCACTCCGGTTTACATTATAACAAGTAGAAAACAATAACAACATATGTCTTACAATGAACAAGGGAGTGAACAACTTGGATAATATAACATAACATAACTAGGAACAGTAGCAGTATGCACTATTAGAGCGAAACTAGCGCATGGGGAGGGAGGTTTGCTAATGGGGGGGGGAGGGGGAAGGAAGGTTGTTCGTGGAGGGGGGAGGAGGGAGAAATTTCTTATTGATGAGTAAAAACATGAGTATAGGTTCTGGACATCAACAGTATGAAAACAGTCTTTGGGAGCTGTGGAAGACTAAGTAAGTTAAGGGAATGCTTGACCGAATAGCCATGTCTTGAGTCTTTTTTTGAACGTGTTGGGGCAATGTATCAGCCTTAGCTCCGGAGGAAGCAGATTCCACTGTTTGGGGCCTGCTGTGGTAGTGATCTCCATGCCTTAGCAGAAGGCATGGAGATCACTACCCTTAACCAATATGTTTTGATGCTTTTAATGCAACTGCAACATTGCTCCCTGCTTAGACGCAGGGGGAAAAGAGGAAAATGGATTCACACAACCAAGGGCCTTGACTTCCATGGTCTGGGATACTGATACGCAGACATCAGGGAAAAAGCACATGGACTGCTTCTGCGGCCAAATTCTAAATGAAATGAAGAAAGCGTGCATGGAGGTAACCGGCTGGTGCATGGTTCTGCCCCGTAACCAATAAGCCTTGATAATTTTGATGCAACTCCAAAAACTGCCACCTGCTTCAACGGCAGGGGAAAAGGGGAATTGGATTCAGACAGCAACCATTGAGGACCCCAACTTTTGTGGTCTGGGAAACTGATAAGCATAAATGTGACCTGCACAGAGCAGCGTTACTACCCTTAACAGAAAGTCTGGGATTACTACCCTTAACCATTAAACCTTGATGCTTTTGATGCAAAAGCAGCATTGCTCTCTGCTTCGAAGGAGGGGAGTGGGTGGTGAAGGGAAAGAGTAATTTGGATTCAGGGACAGTCAGCATAAGCCATGGCTTTTTTTTTTTTTTTTTTTACTGTCTGGAGTACTGATGCACAGACATTAAGGAAAAACATAGGATTGCTTCTACTGCCAAGTCCATAAGCAAAGCACGTCAAGCAGCATTGACTGATACATGGTGGTAACCTGCACGGCATGGCAGATACTACCATGGGAAATCAGAAATAAGCCAACATAAAGGTAGAAATTAGTGTCACTGTGGCCTGGGAAAATATTTGTATAATTTCAGCGCTGAAGATCATTTCCCTGAGCAGCAGCCCAGGACAGCTGTATTCTGATTACGATCCATCAGTGTGTTAACCAGTTAATCCCCTGTCTGTGGAATGGGACGAGCAGTAATGTAATTACATACACTTGTGGATCATTCAGGGTCCCGAGAATACATATGGAGATTCCTGCACAATACAGAGAGCACAGGGGCTGAAAATATTGGAGGAAACTGTAGTGAAATGCAGAGGGTGCAGGGGCTGAAAATTCTGGAGGGAACTCCAGTGAATATAAACTGATCAGACTTTGCTCTCTGTGGTAAATTATGAATCTCTTACTACTTTAACTTCAGGGCAGTTACTGATGAAACTATTTAAAATAAACAGAAAAACTGCTTTTAAGGCTATGTTTTAGAAATTCCCTCCATGCCTCCTATAGCAGTCTATAATGTGTTTGTATGGCATATCATTATAGTATTATATTTGAATGCACTGTAGAAATAAGTGCAGAAGAGACCTGTTAGCTCCATGCCATCAGTGTCAGGCTGAGTCAGTCCTGATTTTCTTTGCATGTGTGAAGTTGAGGTTCTCGTGCTTCTTAGTAAAGCAAAACTACGAGTCCCAGCATGCATTTCAATGGGAGTGGCTTACCAGGATTCCCCGAGCTAAGCCATCAGAATGTTGTATCACTATGATGTCATGTCTTTGTGATCTAACAGCTCTCTCCCTCTGAGTTTCTGTATACAGTGCTAAATGCTCTCTGGACAGCTCATGGATTGTGTCAGAGATTAATAGGTCCTTCTGACATTTCCAGGAATGTGTTCTCTAAGATGCCTGTGCCTCCTGCCCTGGATAACCAGGATCTGCCAGACAGGTACATAGCAGATAACATTTCCATTATGTAACACACAATCTGATTCCTCTAGTATCTGGAAAGCAATTGCTGGTATTGACCCAATGATAACCATACCAAACTTTAAAAAACTACTAACACAATTCTGACAATAGTATAATTATATTTTTTTAGGTAAACAATTCATTTAGTTTATGTAGGTGTTAACTTAGGTACATTGGATCTACAAGTCCACAGATACACTGGGGGTAAAACCAGGCCCATGCCAGTCAGTTCCTGGTGATATGGAGTTATTTGATGATCCTAGCAGGAGCACCATATTCAGAGACCCCTGGCATGGGATCAAGGCTGGCTTTAGTGCAGCAACCTCAGGCAACAGAGCTCTCCACAGCATTGGAAGTGGGGTCCCAATTCTGGGCTCCATGGCCCCTTCCCTAGCCAAACTCTTCAGCCAGCGGTTTGCTTTTCATGCCACTGAGGCACCCCATATAAAACTGCAGGTCATATAACCCCTAAAGCTGACCTTGGGCAGACCTGAAGATGGAGGGAGTGTCTGACTGGTAAGATAATAATTCAGGATCATGGTGGCACATTGAACTGTAAGGCCTCCCTCTCTTTCAGACTGTGGATTTCGTGCTGACTACGACGGACTTCCTGCCGGGAACAAAAGCCACAGTTTCCATCAGACCCGGATAATTGGCGGCAGGGATGCTCTCCCCGGGGAGTGGCCCTGGACGGTCAGCCTTCAGACCCAGAACATACATTTCTGTGCAGGCTCCATCCTGAATGCCTGGTGGATCCTTACAGCCGCTCACTGTATAAAGGAACCATTGTGAGTATCCTAGATTTCTCCTCCTCCAGTAGTTTGGTCTCGGTGCTATCTGCAGTTTCCTGAAGTCTAATCTGGCATTTTTAGCCCCTGCAATTTGTGCAGTTTGCTCGGGCCTTTCCTGGTAGTTTTGGCTCCTGCTCTCTGTATATTGCTGGAGTCTTCTTTTTTTTTTAACTTAAATGTAATTGATTTTTTAGCATTGATAACAATTCAACAACTACATGAAAAGAATCAACAATCCATTAAGAGTTGATCTTTTTAACATCCCTTATATCGTCCCCATCCCCTCTTTCTTACTGCTGTAGAATTTATTATCACCATTTGCCATGAGTTCACATGTAAAGCAAGTCACCCTAATAAAATGATTAATTCTCCATGTAATCCCATCCACGGGATACATAGAATGATGGAGTGGGTTTCCCCTTTGATTAATGGTCATCTCTTTGATGAGTACCTCAAGTTGGCCATGCAGATGGTGAAGTGGTTCTGGATGATGACAGCAAGGAGTCTCCACATGTCACTCTTCCTGTTCACTGACTGGACAGGGGGATTTCTCCTTCCCTCCATGAAATCTGGTCCCATGCATCACAATGGTGCTGGATAAATAAGTACAACGATTCAAATTTCAAACCATTAACTTTATTTCCTGGAATGACCCAGCCAGCAACTATACTCATGGATGTGAAAAGTTGCATTATAATGACTGAAAAATGAGAATCTCATAGGCTTCAAAACAGTCAGCACATCACAACAACATTGATTCTTAAGGAAAATAATAGTACATTCCTAATTTCCCCAGAGTAACAGTATGGTTAGTCTGAATTCTCAGATTTCCTTGTATTCCGTATTTCCATCTCAACCCTATTTAAGGGGAATGGGGTTCAGCTTTTAAAATATCCATATCAAGATTTACATACAAAAGGCACACAATGCAATTTCCATTTTCGTAATCTACTCAATATCTTTTGGTTATTGACCTTCATACATGACTCTACTCCATCTTTCTCCCAGTGCAGGTTCCCTTCCCAGACTACTGAACATAATGAACATTCTGGGGCACTCTTCATATTGTACTCATTCTATTCCTCATTCTCCCTGCCTCATTCCCTTGATAGGACAACAGCCTTGGATTCTCAACACTTTGGTCATTTCCTTGGAATGGGGAAGAAAGCTCTCCCTCTTAACCTCCAGAATAGTCTCTCAGGGAGAAGAAAGAACCATTCCACACTATTCCAACCATGGCCTTGATGGGAAGAGCTCCTGCAAGGCTCCATCCCACCTAGGATGGTCTCTAGGCCTCACCAGCCTACAAGCTGGCTATTACATGCTAGAGGTCCCTATCACCTGCCCTATTTATTTATTTAGCCATTTACAATCCCCCAATTCGCAAATCTTGGCAAAGTACAATATACACACACAATAGAATAATCAATATACAAACAGTGATCATAGGTCAAAGAACATCCAAAAACAACAAGCAAACATGCAACCTGCAAAACCAAAGAATGAATGCCTAGCACCTAATCATGCCGAAGCCTTAATAAACAGGGAAAGCCTGAATAGAGATGTTTTAAGCAAGATCTCCCTTGCTTCAGATTTCCATGGATAAGTCATTTCTGTAAAAAGGCCAAGATATGCTGAATATCATATTATGTAAAGTGGCCATACGAACTTGCTTAAAAGATGGGATTTCTAATAAGTGTTGAGAGGAAGAGCATAAAGGCTGGGAAGGGAGGAAGGCACAGATGGAGGCTTCAATATTAGATGTGCAAGCCCATAAAAGATGGGATCTTTGGATCCTGTGTTGATTACAGGGGTCTCAACGCAATCACAAAAAAGAATTGCTATCTACTAACTCTCATCTCGGAGCTTTTTCACTGTCTAGTGTCTACAAGGTTCCACAATCTTTACAAAGTTGGATTACCCTTTAAGGTAATGTGCGCCGATGTTTGCTGACTCGTGGACTGCCCCCGTGAGCTGACTCATTCACCCAGCACCACCAGGCCCACCGACATCACCTTCTTTGCGGCCGGACACCTCCGCCATCGACCGTCGAGGCATTTCTCCCTAGGCATGCACGCATGGCGCATGCCAGCCTATGAAGGCCTCACGGTGGAAACAACACTTGCAGGTGCACTCGGATGACATCAACCAGTCAAGTATTTAAACTCCAGCCATGCAATGCAGCATTGCCTCAGCAATGGGTTGACTACCTAGCCTGGTAGTGCGAGTTGCTGCATTCCTTGCTCAGTCTACCTTCTTCTCTTCAGCCTTGCCCAGCCTGCCTTCATCTTTTTAGCCTTGCCAGCCTGCCTTTGTCTCTTCAGTCTCACCCTAGCTACTGCATCCATACCCTCAGATGGATTACTAGTATTGACCTCAGCCAGGACTCTTGTTACCCTTGCCTGCTACCTGCCACTGACCCCAGCCTAGACTCTCGTTATTCGTGTTTGCCGCCAGCCTCTGATCACAGCTGACCCTGAATCTACTTTTCTGTCTATACCCCAGAGACTGACACCTCAGACCTGCTGGCCCCCAGAATCCAAGGCTCAACCTGAGGGGAAAGGGGTCAGTACAGGTGAAGCTCCAGTTCAGTCTCTGCTCTGCCAGCTGGCGGTGGGGACCTATAGGTCCTCTCCTCTAGGCGGTGCCAACCTCACCCCAACACAAAGGTCCAAATCCCAATGGCACTATGCGTGCACATGTAGAGAAGCTCCAGATCCTATCAGCATTTCGGCAGGGAGGGCCATTCCAGGAGAACTGGTGGTTCCAGGCGTGAGTGATGCCATTTGTGGGCAAGTCCTGTGTCCAACGAATGTAACACCTCTATGCATATATTTTTCTACTGATCTTCTCCTTCCCCACATGATTTATGATCATTACAGGCCATAACACCATTCCCATGCCCCCTCCTAAGCATGTTTAGTTAGCTACATTGTAGCCTTTATTACTTGGACATGTATATATGATGCAGCCATCTCCTTCCCCATTACTTTTCCATCCTTGGAAATCAAAAAGTACCATCCCACCCTACCCTGCTACTCCTACAATACATACAGTGCCTCCTTTGTCAAGGAAGATGGCAGTAGCCCAGACCCTCAAGAGCACCCCACCTCTTTACCATCCCACTGAAAAATGAAGAGAGATGGATAGCAGCTACTATTGGTCAGAGATCCCTCAAGAGAAACATGTGGTCTCTAAAATATAAACCTTAAAACTCAATTCAATTGTAAATAATATAAAAAAAATCTGTTAAAAAGTCAATATCATACAAGAAGCTGTCAATAATTGTAAACTGAAAAATATAAAAAATAGAAAGGGATTTGATAGTAAAAAATAGTAATAATACAACAGCAGTCAAACATATGATAAAGAAACGTGACTGCATGTTTGCAGTATCAGAACCTCTGAAAATTACATTAAAAATGTATAAATAAAACTATAATTATACTGAATAAAAAAAATATCACATACTGAGTAGCGCTATACACAAAAGAGAGGCACCGTATTAGAGTAAATCTGCTTTGCTAGCTGCTGTCATAGGCACAGTATCAAAGCATCTGTGGAAAAATCAAAACCAAAATGTTTTAAAAATCTATTAAGTGAAAAGCCACGAACAATGCTAGACTCCAGCCAAACTCACCAGTTATCTGACAGTGCCTCTGCCTCATTTAAAACCTACCCTACCATATTAACTCCACACGGGGGCTGATGGAAAAAACGTTAATACGAGTAAGAGGGAATAAACTCCTTTTCACAATTAAATTATAAATTACTGTAACCCCTTTTTTGGGAATGGTCATTCCCTCAGGGCACACATCTAATTTATTCTCTTCAGAGCTGTTCCAGCTAGCTGACTCCATCCCAAGCTTGACTGTTGATCCCTGGGGGGGGATTCTGTTTATGGGGGGATAGTATCGTCTGTGGGCCAGACAGTGTTGTGATTTCCCTTGTGTGTGTGGCATTCCTGGGAGGGAGTGCCGTGAATAAACAGACAGGACCAGGGGCTGGGTGTTAAATAATAATTTACCGATTAATTACGTTAACTTAAAGTCCATCTTGAATAAGAATGCAGTTGCATGCCATTTCCATACAGTTAGGGTGTCTTGGTCTGGGTAGGAATCCTTTCATTCAGCAAACTGGTTGAGCTTCTCAATTGGTAATGTGAATTGAGCACTAAAAGCTCTCCCAGGGGCTTAACCAGGATTCCTAGGCAGGGGTCCTTTGCTAGCATAAAAAAAATCCTACCTGATAGTCCATTGTCTTCCTGAACACCCAGCCCTGTATCCTGGTCCCATGTTGTTGGAGATCCAGATGGGGTCTCCCAGTTATGACTGGATTTCTTTAGTTATTCTCCTTGGATTGAAAAGTCTGATAGTGGGAACCTGCTGATCCAGCCAAGTTTGTCCGTATGGAGGTCTGGCCAAAAAGCCACCTCACAAACTAAAGAGATATACCTTTTGCTACAAAACCTTCCTAGACTGGATGCCTGCTGTCACAGGTGCTTGCCACATTCATGGGGAGAATGGGCTCACTGGTTTTCGGCCTCTGAACTCTGAATCCAGCCAGCGAGGATGCCCTTCATCAAAGGAAAAGAGCAAAATATAGTCCATTCTATGGTAGAGTTCTTCCAGCCTTCGTGCACCTCACATAGCCAGGCCTATCACAAGTGCTGGGTCATATTCAGGAGGAGCATGGGCTCACTGGTCTTCAGTCAAGGAGTGCAAGTTCCAAAATGATTCAGGCCAAAAAGATATCCTTACTGTAAGTAAATACCTATAATTGCTGTGCCCTGGCAAGTTGTGCACGGCGAATTATCCTCTATAAAGAGAAACTGGTGAGGCAGGGAAGCCTTACCAGGGAGGGGCAAAAAAATCTACATCTTGACTTTCTGATGTCAATAGATATAGGGCACACATCTTGTTAAAACTGTGTTTTGACAGGTGGTCATACCCACTTCTAGGTTCAGCCCATCCCTTTCCTTGCCCCTCAGCCAATCAGCGCTCACTTCTGGGTTAAGTCCCACCCACTGGCCCCACCTCCCAGCCAATCAGTGTTCACTTCCAGGTTAAGCCCCTCCCTGTTCCCCACCATAACCCTGCCCCTTTGTCAATATTCAGCCTAGCTCCACCCAAGCCATGCCCCTTTTTTGCCCATGGGTCAGCCATCTTGGATAATATCATGGCTAAAAGGGGATAGCCATCTTGGATGGCATCATTGGAAATTGCATCATGGTTAAAAGGGGAGGTGCCCTGTTTGGTTAATGACATCACCAGAGTTCCTCTTACACATACAGGGGGTGTATGCCTAGGAATGCCTTTTGGGAGGAATGTGAAAAACAGGGATAAAAGCAGTTTTTGTTGGGTAATAATGATACTAAAAATAATCTGAATAATACATTTCTTAACTGGATATTTAAAGGGGGAAAAAACGCGTTTCAGGTGAACCATCACATTTTTTTAAATCCAAAAGTTTAAAACCATGCGAAAAAAAAAGAATATTCAAATTCTGGTATTTTATTAACAGCGACTCAAACATCCACCAGTGCCAGCGCTTTGTGACATAGCATCACAGGCTGCACACGTTCACAGAAACTCCCCTAATAATGGGTGCAGGGCAGAATTAGGAGCTACACCTATTACTAGCCATGCAAAAAATAATATTCAAATTCTAGTGTCATCCCTGCATACTCTCTTGTTTTACCATCTAAAAATCTCCCTTTTCTATAGATGGTGCACTTCAGAATAAGTATAAGCCATTTATTTTAAATCCTACAGACATTCCTGTTTGCTTTGTTGTTTTGATGACTAAAACCTTTGAATTGTTTATGCAGTAGCCCCCACACATTATCACCATTAATTACTGCCAGGGACAGAAATGAATATAATGCTTTTTATCTTATTATAAATAAGTCAGTTAAGATTTTTCTTTGGCAGAGCACATTAAGTGTAGGATTTCAGGCATTCTTGTGGCTTCTGTTTTCTTATCTTTTTCATAGCTAATAAAAAGATTCATTTATTTTTAAAAGGCAGTGCTGCTTTTAAAAGTGTTTGTGCACAGCGTACTGTGGAAGGAAAGCAGGGGCTCTTTTGATGGCTTGTTTTTTTTATAAATTAAAACAAAATAAATCAGGATATTTGATGGCTTACTTGCTTGTACAAAAAAAAAATAAAATCCTAGCTTCTACCCATTTTTTTAGAATTATAATTGTATTTTGGAAAAGTCATGTATTGTTGAAAAACTAACCACATACATAGATTTTATCACTTTTAAGAAATGTAAAAAAAAAAAGTCAGAAATTTGATTCATTTTCTTTCTTAACTCATAACTCCTGTATCACTTCCTAGGGGATCACAAGCTTTCATGTATCACTTCCAGTGGGAACGTTTTATCACACTCTCTGGATTCCTGCGAACACAAACCTTGTTTGTGTTTGTAAAAGTTTCAGACACACAGTCTCCTCTCAGCTTTTTATTTCTTTTTTTTAATTTATAAATACATTGATAGTATCCATAAAGCAAACATTTTGGAATATCAAACACTATTAACACATTATCCATATTTACCAATTAAGTATTCCAATAGACAAATCCCCAAATCTTTTGGGAGGGAATCAAGCAAAACCTAAAAGCTATCAAAAGGAAAATCTGTAACAATTACAGCATGAGAGAGAATTAATTTGAAAAACCTTATATACCTCACACATTTCACGTTATGCTACACATCAAGTCCTCTTATCCACAAGAAATATCTCAAGATGGGAAAGATCTTGAAATCTAAACTTATTCTTCTGATACATCACCAGACATTTGCAGGGGAATTTTAGGAAAAATACAGCTCCCAGAGATAAAACTCTTGGATTTAACAACAAAAATTGTTTCCTCCTCAGTTGAGTATTTCTATCAACATCAGGAAATACTTTTTTTGACCACAAAAAAGAACATCTGGGATGGATTCCACTAAACCATCTGCTTGACCCATTTTACACAATTTTGAACCCTGAGAGACTAGCACGTGGCCAATACAGGTGCCGAACCCTCCCACATTTTGTGTAATATCCCCATTACACCTGTATTAAAGGGTTTGTAAAATATTGTCACAACTCAAGTGCCTTCCTGTAATATGCCTTCCTGTAATATACCCCACTAGCTGCAGAAATCCTTTAAAAAAGAACTTAAAACCTGGCTATTTAAGCAAACATTCACAGCCTAAACTTGATGTCCACCTCAGTCATTGATATTTCACTTTGTATATGATACTTGCTATGATACTTGCTATAGTTATGCTATCTAATGATGTTCCTTATCACTCTACTTTAGCTGAGATGTTAATTATATTACCAATGTTTTATGTTTATATTCTATATTATTAGATGTTTCCATGTATGAAGTTGTTCAATGTAAACCGGAGTGAAGGCTTCTCGCTATACTTCGGTATAAAAAAGAATCTAAATAAATAAAAAAATACTCAGTCCAATCAGGTTGCCAATATCTGAATTTGAAAAGGATATTGGATTATATAACAAACATTCTTCCATGGGTCACCCTTTGTTATGCTTTGGCTCCTGCAGAAGGGAGGAGTTAGCAATCTGTTATGATCTACTCCTCAAGAAGGGGGGAGTTAGCAATCTGTAATGAATCTGCTCCTGTGGAAGGAGGAGTTAGCAATCTGATATGCTCAGCTCCTGTAGAGGGAGTAGTAAACAATCTGTTAGGGTTTAGACTGCGGAAGAGCAATCTGTAATGAATCTGTTGCTGAAGACTCCTGATGGAGAAGGAGTAGCAATCTATTACCAGCGGAGTGCTTGGAGAGGACACTCAGCTGTAGAGGAATGTAGCTAGGTGGATCCTTGGGCCGATGGCAGATGACTGCGCCCCCAGGAGGATATCCTGAGAGGGACCACCGGCTAGGCTTGGGTATGGAGACAGACACAGATAATTCTTTTATTAGACAGGTTAGTAGAACCACCAGAGGGGGCAGTAGTGAGCTGATATGCCCGGCAGGGCTGAAGTCCCTCAGGTACTGGAACAGCGATCCCAGGGTTGAGCTGTAGAGAAACTATAGATAGTGAGTAGACAGGATATGCTGTGTTCATAGCCAGAACTGGATGACAGATCTCACATAAGGTCTTTAGGAAGCTCAGTAGCTGGAAAGGGTTAGGCCGTCGAGGAGTGAGTACCTGGTTCCAGGGAAAGCTCTGAGAGAGCGCTGGTAACTCACAAATGTCTGTATCTGCGATAGCTTCCAGGCAGTAGAGAATCTTCAGAGTGTTCAGGAACATGGGCCCTCGAGGAGCGAGTACCGGTTCCTATCTGTAATCTGAAAATAAAGAAAAGAGAGCGAGGCCCCTGAGGAGCGGGTACCCTGGTAAGTCCGAGGAGGCAGAGTAGCTTGGGAGTAAAGCCAAAGCAATCCCCTTGCTCACTCCATTCGTTAGCGAATACTGAGACCTTTTATATTGGAAGCGGATGATGTCATCTCAGGGGGACGCCTCGGGCAGGCGTAACTTGTAAAATAAAGGTGGGGGGGAATTAGTTAGGGCTGGGGGTGGGTTAGATAGGGGAAGGGAGGGGAAGGTGGGGGGGGCGGAGGGAATGGAGGAGCGCGCAGGCTGCCGATTTTGCACAGCCTTGCGCGTGCCGACCCTGTATTTTATAACATGCGCGCGGCTAGGTTGCGCAAACAAATCTACTCCCGCGCGCACCTTTTAAAATCTACCCCAGAGTTTGCTGGACTCTCCTCCGGTATTTTCAACCCATGCACGCTCTTCATTGTGCTGAAGTTTCCGCTGGTATTTTCAACCCCTGAAAGCTCTGTATTTTGCTGGAGTCCTCACGGGTATTTTTAGTCCCTGTGCTCTCTGCATTTAGCGGATGTCTCCTCCAGGATTTTTCAGCCCCTGCATTCTGCTATCACACACACGCTGATGTCTTATTGGTCTGCTATGTCTTTTGTGTTCAACTGCAGATCTGAGAAACTGAGAGTGAAAGTGGGGCTAACAATTATCTGGAGAGCGAGGGAAGCGAAAGCAGTGAAGAATATCATCATTCATAAGGCATATGACAAGGTCAGCAAAGACAACGACATTGCCCTGCTGCTGCTGTCCAGCCCGATACAGTTCAACGTGCTGAAGACGCCGGTCTGCCTCCCCCCTGCTGGTAACTTCAACAACAAAGACTGGACGACATGCTTTGTGGTCGGGTGGGGCAGGACAGTGTCTGGTGAGTGCACCATGTGTACCAGTTCTAACCATATCAACGAGAACACGACTCAGCCCAGGGGAAGGAAAAGATGAAGCCTCATAAACCATATGAGGCTTATCTGTGTGGTAGGGTCTGTATTTTTTAAGTTAACATTTAACTGGAAAAAACATATAACTATCTGTCAGGTGGATACAGTACAGTGCGCTCCGGCAGAGCGAACTCTTAACCTGTTTTAGACGCGCTAGCTTTACCCCTTATTCAGTAAGGGGTAATAGCGCATCGAAAACGCGCGTCCAACCCCCCCCGAAACTAATAGCGCCCGCAACATGCAAATGCATGTTGATGGCCCTATTAGGTATTCCCGCGCAATTCAGTAAGTAAAATGTGCAGCCAAGCCGCACATTTTACTTTCAGAAATTAGCGCCTACACAAAGGTAGGCGTTAATTTCTCTCGGCACCGGGAAAGTGCACAGAAAAGCAGTAAAACCTGCTTTTCTGTACACCCTCCGACTTAATATCATGGTGATATTAAGTCGGAGGTCCCAAAAGTTAAAAATAATTAAAAATTAAAAACAAATAAATTTAAAATCGGCCCGAGGCTCGCGGGTTGAAAGCTGGACGCTCAATTTTGCTGGCGTCCGGTTTCCGAACCAGTGGCTGTCAGCGGGTTTGAGAATCGATGCCAGCAAAATTGAGCGTCGGCTGTCAAACTCGCTGACAGCCGCTGCTCCTGTCAAAAAAGAAGCGCTAGGGACGATTCAGTAAATAAGTTATCCAGCTAACACTGATTGGAGTTAGTTGGGAAACTCATCTTCTCCCAGTTACACCCCCCCAAACACTTCTAACTTACTCCATCATTCATCAAAAAAAGTTAACATATGTTATCAAAAAGGGGTGTGTTTATGGAACATGTAAGTTATCACACCATGCAGTAACTTAGTGCTTCGTGTAGCACGGTAAACTTACCATGCACTGTGAGAATCCCTATTTGTGAGGGAGGGGGAGAGAGAGAGAGAGCGAGAGAGCGAGAGAAAGAGAGAGAGACACTATCTACAAGGCTCTCCTAGTAGTTAAGTATTTATCTCTCTATAGGAGGGCCACCTGATAGGTTGAGGTGAGGTGTTAGTGGTGGTTTAGGGTTTAGGGGCCAGTTTCGCATATAGAGTGAGGCGTACGAACAGCACAGATTGCTCCTTGGTGAAGATTTGACATCATTTGGAGTGAGGAAAGTCTCACAAAGATGAAATTTGTACTATGTTCTCTCATCCTAGCTTGATGGACTCTATAAAAGGGTACCATCAGGGGCCCCGACATTCCCCAACTCTGCCCCCTTGAGGTTTTTGTTTTTTTTGTTTGTTTTACTCGCGCATGCGTAGATAATATGCGCGTAATTTGCGGCTTTTAAAATGCAAGTTGCTCGCATGCAGCCCATGGACTCTCGTAAAGGGGCCTTTTAACGCGAGCAAGGCTTCTCAAAGTTAGTAAAACGAAAAGGGGGTCACAATCCTGCAAAGGATCCAGTTTTCTCCGGGAGAGCACCTAAAACCCCGCACCACCAACGAGAAAAAAATGTCATCCTAGTAGTGTGTGAATGATATAAAGAGGACGGATGTCTATCGGGATGGCATGGGAAATACATTTACAGGGAGGTGAGCAAAGCATACTGGGATATACTACTAGGGCAGTATTGAACAATGTTTCCCATATTTCTAGGTTAGTGGCAAGAGGATTATTGCTTCCCTTAAACATGTCTACTGTTTTCCCCTGAATGCCATTATTATTATAATTCTATGTGTAGCCCCTGTCCCACTGCGTAGGCTGATGCAGGAGCTTCTGTGCAAGTGCTGGTTCTTTTTCTGACAGGAGGGAAAGATATAATCTGGAAAGGTCCTCATGCTTTTGGGAGGTCTTCCAAAACATTTCAGTAAAAGTAACACACTGCTTGTGTTTGAGATCTGTGTTCCCTTTATTTTACTTGCTAACAAAAAAAACCCCAATTGTCTGATTGGGGTAATTGATTGAATAGTCCGGCGGCGGTTTAACATGTGGCATGGCTAGCTGGGACCCTACATAAACAGTTTAGAACTTGTCCTGTTAACAATTCTCTATTGATTTTGCCTTTTCAAAGACTTTATCTAGACACGACAAGCCAGAAAAGAATGCCCACCGTCTTGCAAGTTGCTGTAATTACTATTATTCCCAAATCAGGCCGAGATTTGTCCGATCCAGCTTTGTAGAGAGCCATCTCTTTATTGAAGGAAGAAATTAAAATTTATGCTAAAGTTATAGCCAATAGGCTCAAATTTCTTTTACCTTCACTTGTTTCAAATCTTCAAGTAGGACTTCTGATGGAGAGTGGTCCAGCTTAAATGTGGGCGAACCCATAGCAGGTTTGGAGGTATGTTTCTACCCCTGTACTTTGGTAAAAAATCCATTAATTATTGGTCCAGTCACAGAGAAGGCCTTTGACAGGGCTTCCTGGCCTTTTCGGTTTTTCACTCTGAATGCAGTGGGTTATACATTTAGTTCAAGTTCTATATTCTAATCCGACCCCAAGGATCTCTCTCAATGGTTGTTTCTCTCAAGGATTCTCCTTACAGAGAGACACAAAACAAAGTTGCCCTTTGTCGCTTCTTTTTATTCTATCATTATTTATTTATTTATTTATTTATTTAACACTTTTCTATACCGACCTTCATGGTAGAGACCATATCAGGTCGGTTCACATCGAATAGGGGAACTGAACCAAGAACAGTAACCAAAAACAAAAGGTTGAACATGAAAAAGCAAAGTTACATTTAACAGGGAAATTAAACTTGGAGGCATAGACTGCTGGAAGGAAGGAAAGGCTAGAGATAGCGGAGACATTATTAGTATAAACAGAGCAGTCAGGAGGCTCTTATTCTGGTCTTAGGGGTAAAATGGAAATCCATTGCTCCTAAAGGAAGTTCTGTCGACTATTGTGTGTCATGGGTATCTGAGAAGGCTTGGCGGAAAAGCCAGGTCTTAAGTTTTTTCTTGAATGTTGGTAGGCAGGGCTCCATTCTGAGGTCAGCTGGGATGTCGTTCCAGATAGTTGGGCCTGCTGTTGAAAAGGATCGGTCTTTAGTTGAGATGAGGCGTGTAGCTTTTGTAGGTGGGGTCTGTAGGGTTCCTTTATATATTTCTCTAGTCGGTCTGTTGGTGAGGTGGAGATTGAGGGGGAATTCGAGGTCCAGATGCAAGTGATTGTAGATGACTTTGTGGATTAAAGTGAGTGATTTGTGGAGGATTCTGTACTTCACTGGGAGCCAGTGTAGGTTACGTAGGATGGGAGATATGTGTTCTCCCCGGTTGGTGTTAGTCAAGATTCTTGCGGCAGCGTTCTGTATCAACTGTAGCGGCTTGGTGGTAGAGCTGGGGAGTCCCAAGAGGAGTGCACTGCAGTAGTCGATTTTAGCAAATATCAAGGCTTGCAGAACTGTTCTGAAGTCGTGGAAAAAAAGTAGGGGTTTGAGTCTTTTTAGGACTTGAAGCCTGTAGAAACAATCTTTGGTTGTGGTGTTGATCATTTTCTTGAGGTTTAAGCGGTTGTCTAGTAACACCCCGAGATCTCGTACGTGGGTATGCATGAGCTGGGTGTTAAGGATGGTCTGTGGGAGTGGGTTGTCTTGGTTAGAGGAGATGAGGAGGAGTTCGGTCTTGGATGCGTTAAGGACCAAGTTGAGGCTGTTAAGAAGGCTGGTGATCAGATTTAGGCAGTTGTTCCAGAGTGAGAGTGATTTTGCGATGGATTCTGTTATCGGAATCAAAATCTGCACGTCATCTGCATACAGAAAATGAATAAGGTTAAGGTCTGTTAGAAGCTGACAGAGTGGGAGGAGGTATATATTAAAGAGGGTGGGTGATAACGATGATCCTTGGGGTACTCCGAGTGAGGACCTTGTTGAAGGAGATTCTTTATTATTTATTTTAACTTTGTAACTTCTGTTACTAAGGAAAGACGTGAACCAACTGAGGGCTGAACCTGATATACCTATTTCTGCTAGGAGAGTCAGAAGGATGGTGTGGTTGACGGTGTCGAAGGCTGCTGAGATGTCCAATAGAACTAGGAGGAAGGAATGGCCCTTGTCTAATCCCAGAATGATATGGTCTGTTAAGGAAATGAGGAGTGTTTCTGTATTGCGAGATTTGCGGAATCCGTATTGGGAGGGGAATAGGATGTTGTGATCCTCTAGATATTCTGATAGCTGAGTGTTAACCAGTTTCTCTGTAAGTTTGGCTAAGAACGGTAGATTTGAGATGGGGCGGAAGTTAGCAGGTTCTTTGGGGTCTAAGTTATGCTTCTTGAGGAGGGGTTTAAGGGAAGCGGATTTTAAGCTATCTGGGTATCTCCCTTGAGCTAATGAGCAGTTTATAATATTAGCTAGAGGTCCTGCAATCATGTTTGGAATCAGTAGCAGGAGTTTGGATGGTATCTTGTCTGCTGGATGGCTAGATGGTTTCTGTTTCTTAAGGAGATATTCAATCTCCCCGGGAGATGTCAGATCGAAGTTGTCGAGCTTGATTCCAGTATGGGAGTGAGTGGTGGAGAATGTAGAGTATGTGGTGGTGTTGGTTGGTAGGAGAGCCAGGGTATTTGTGATCTTCTGTTGAAAGAAAGAAGCAAGTTCATTGGCCTTGGATTGTGCTATATCATCAGGTATCGTTGGTGGGGATGACTTTGTGATTTGTGACACATAAGAGAAAAGTGCCTTGGCGTCATATTGGAGGTTGTGGATTTTACTTGCATAGTATTCTCTTTTTGACTTTAGGATTGAGGTCCTATAATGGTGTAGGGTTCCTTTGTAGGATGAGAGTGTGACAGAGTTGGGGGCTTTGCGCCATCTATTTTCTCTGTGGCGAAGGATTTGTTTCATCCGTATTAACTCCGTGGAGAACCATGGTTGTTTTCCTTTCTTTTCAAGGTTTATTGTTTTGGAGACTGCAGGGCATATCTTGTTAGCTACTGCTTCCGTGATGTTGTGCCATGAAAGAACTGCCGATTCAGAGTTGGATAAGTCCAGGTTTGAGAGTTCTTTCGTAAGATGGTCGCTGAGAGTCTCGGATGAACATGTTTTCCTGTAGTGAATGGTGGACTGAGGTTGCGGGCTGTAAGTTTGTTGTTTAGCGGCGATCTTGGTGGTTATCAGAAAGTGATCTGACCAGGGTACTGGAGTGCAGGTGGGTGTCGATGAGCAACTGAATTTTGAGTTGATGAAGATGAGATCCAACGTGTGTCCTCCTTTGTGAGTGGGGTTGTTGACGATTTGCGTGAATCCCATTGCACTGAGGGAATTGAGGAGGGTTTCGCAGTTGGGGGAGAGGGGTGAAGCGTCGGTATGTAAGAACCCTTAGTACATAAATTGCAAGAGGAGAAAAGAATAAAAGGAATTTCACTGGAGAATCAATTTTTAAAACACTATTTGCTTACAATGTTTTATTGTTGCTTTCAGAGGCTGAGGTTTCACTACCTGTAGCATTGGAAATATTTGAGACGTTTGGTAAATTTTCAGGGTTTAAGCTTAACTTGGAGAAATCTGAAGCTCTGGACCATAAGGGAGAGGTTTTTTTTTTTTGTCTCATTAGGCAGATTTTCCTCTTTAAAAAAACTGAAAAAGTGATTTAATGTTTAGGAATTTGGATTCCTAGAACAACTAAGTTCTGCAGTATTAATAATCCTTCCATAATTAAATGATTTGTGAGTAAATTGGATAGTTGGATGCAGTTTCCATTGTCCTTACAAGACAGAATTGCCTTGATAAAATTGGTATTGTTTTCTAAATTGTTATATATTTTGCAAAAGGTAGCATTTGTTTTAAAACCAAAGACATTACTTAATCAACTCTACTTTGGATTTCTCTGGTGCAAGAAAAAAAACCCAAACAAACCAAGATTAGCACTTAAAAGATTAATGTTACCTAATGAAGAGATGGGTTTGAACTTACCAGATTTCCAGCTTTAAAACCTGGCATGCTTATTGTGTTCCTTGGGAGATTGGTTATTGGATTCTTATATTTATGTCGCCTTGGACTTAGAAATGCAAATTATTCTTTCACTGCACTTAAAATATGTATTGCATGCAGATAGAGATCAACTGAGTGCAACAGTATCTTTGTACTTTTAGTGGCCTCAACAAAAAGTCTTAAGACATTTCTTTAACAATATCTTTCCTTTAGATTGTTTCTCAGTTTTTGTCACTTTTGGGGAATCCACTCGTCCCTCCTTCCTTGTATCCAGTGTATGGAAGATTGGTGAACCATGGGATAGCCACAGTTGGGGGCCCTATTGATGCTGGGAACAACGACTGCAGAGTCTTTTGATACCGCAACCAAAGAGAAGAGTTTCAGGAAACACAATTTCGTTGTATACTTGCAAATTTGTCAAATATCAGTCAAGTTTTTCTTGAAAAAACGTTGCCATGTACTAAGTCCCAGTTTACCTCCTTTCTAAATATTTTTGAACACGATGATGCCTCTGTATTACCTGTGTAAAGTTTCTTATTAATTGGAAACCTTTTATTTTCATAACACTAGCTGATGTTTGGAAAAGGGACTTTCATTCTAATATGTTTCAGTGGAATGCCTTTATAAAGAGTAAGACTGTGTCCAACAATGTGGACCTACATGAGTTGCAATTCCATATACTACACAGAACAATTATTTCTCCAATGAGAGCCAAACAAATGGGCTTTGCTGAACTGGTTATTTGTTTGAAGTGTGGGGCACAAGATACTTTATTTCATTGTCTATAGCCCTATCCTAAAATACAAGCATTTTGGTCTAGTGTTAAATCAGGAGGGGTCACTGGTAATACTATTCCATGTTCAGCAGAATTCTGTTTATTGAACTTTCTTGATCAACACAGGTTTATTGGCAAAATATCATAAATTATTCAAGGAGAAAGCCTTTTTTATTGCAAAAAAAAATGTTATCCTCGTCAACTAGCTACATTACTATGCTCCTATTTTTTTTTTTTGATTGGACTACCTGAATGCTTAATTTTGTTTATATGGAGTATTGCTCTGTTCTCGTATGGTTTTCTAAGGACTATCCTGTCTTATGTCAGATCTGGGGGTCATACATAAAGACAATGCCACTAGAATATCTACCAATTATAATAATGGGTAATAGGATTCTATGTGATTTTGGTTTTTGGGGGTTCCACTTTCAGTGATTGGTTATAATAATACCAAATTTCTCTCTCTTTAGCTTATTAAGCTATCTTTTGATTAAGTATTATGGGACAAAAACTGGGATAATCTCATTGACTGTTATACCTGTCTATTTTCAAGAATGCTCTAAATTGTATTGGTCATTGATGAATAAAAATATTAAACTTTAAAGCCATCCAAACAACTTCATGCAAGGCATCTCCTTCTTATCATACTACAACAATTGAACTGCACTGAAACCAAACAAAGCTCTCCATTTTCACTATGACTTGGAAGACTTAATGTACATTCAGCAAACAGTACATTTTACCATATCTATGACCTTACTGAAAAATTCAAACGCCATGTTTTCTGCCCTAAGCCCTAGATGGGCTTAGGGCAGTACCTAAGCCCTAGATGGTGAACAATAAAACATCCATAATTCAATCAGAATGACATAACAAAATAAAATAAATACAGTAAAATATAAAAGGAAACCAGCAAACAGATTACTACTACTTAACATTTTTATAGCGCTACATGACATATGCAGCACTATACAAACATACAAAAAGACATTCCCTGCTCAATAAAGCCTACAATCTAATAAGGCAAACATACAGGACAAGAGACTTGGGGTATTTCATAAAGCAAGACCATGGTTAAAAAGAAAGAAAAGAAAAGAAAGTTAGTTAACAAGACTAAAAGCAGACAATCAGGCTTTAGTTTTAAAAGCGGTTTCAAAAAGGAGGGTCTTTAGATGGGAATTAAACATGGCAAGAGAGGGAGCATGATGCACCAGTTCAAGAATACTATGCCAAGCACACGGCGCAGCCAGGTGGGAAGCACGGAGTCTGGAATTGGCAGTGCTGGAGAAGGGCATGGATAGCGGAGTGCACAAGGGGGGTTGTAGAGAGAAATAAGAGAGGAGAGGTAGTGAGGTACTGTAGAGTGAAGGCATTTGTAGGTGAGAAAGAGGAGCTTGAACTGTATGTAGGAGCGGATAGGGAGCCAATGCAGTGACTTCAGAACAGGGGTTATATGAGCATAGCGACTTTGGTGAAAGATAAGTCATGCAGCTGAATTTAGGACGGATTGCAGTGGAGAGAGATGGCTTGTGAGGAGCAGGTTGCAATAGTCTAAGCGGGTGGAGATGAGAGAGTAGATAAGGGTTCTGGTAGTGCATTCAGAAAGGAAGGGACGGATTTTGGCAATGTTATAAAGAAAGAAACACATTTTAGCAGTGTTTTGGCTATGCGAGGAGGAGGAGAGAGAGGAGTCTAAGAGGACTCCAAGGATACGGGCTGATGGGACCGGGATGACGACTGTGTTATCTATAGAAACAGAGAAAGAAGGAAGAGGGGATGTGAGTTTAGGAGGAAAGAGAAGGAGCTCCATCTTGGCCATGTTGAGTTTAAGGTGACGGCGGGACATCCAGCAAGCAATGCCAGACAAGTAGGCCAAGATCCAGGACTGGAATTTGGTGAAATTTCTGGTGTAGAAAGGTAGATCTGGGAGTCATCAGCATAAAAATGGTATTGAAAGCCATGAGAGGAAATCAGGGCACCAAGGGAATTAGTATGTAGGGAGAAGAGAAGAGGGCTCAGTACTGAACCCTGAGGCACATCGATTTATAGTGGAATGACAATAGAGGAGGATCCACCAGAGAAAACGCTAAAAGCGCGATGGGAGAGGTAAGAAGAGAACCAAGGCAGGACAGAGTCCCGAATTCCAAGTGAGGACAGAGTGATAACCATGTCAAAAGCAGGACGTGTAACCTGCCTTCTTGACAGACAAGGGGGTTCATGTCCTGAGGGATTCGAGTATGAAGCAGAGGTGATATAAGACCCTGACTCTCCTGAGTCTGGGGCTGTTCCAGATTGCAAGGAAAGAGAGTGGAATGGAGCTGTGATCTTCACCCAGGATCTCAGAAGGGAGTAGCCAGGTGTGCAGGGATTTTCCCCTAAAAATCCCCAGAGGCTGATAGCAAAGGAGAAGAAGTAAAGAGTGCAATACCGCCTGGAAGTTAAAGAGTAAAAGATAAAAGCGGCACTTAACTAAAGCAGAAACTCATCTGTGCCAGGAAGCCAAACCGTGCCACAGGAGACGTGTTTTGGGGCTGGGACTAGAGGGATTTTTCCTTGAGCTGAGCAGGGCATTCTTGTGAGTAACTATCTTGCTAACTAAGGAGACTAAAGAGAAAACCAGACTAGCTTGTGCAAAGACCAAGGAGAAGAGAAACAAAGTAACCAGGACGCCTGTGTTGCTGTAAGAAGAAACTGTTGAGCTTTAAGGAGAAGAGCTAAGATTTCTGGAACTGTAACTCTGTTTGATTTCTGCATCTTCCTGAACTGTCACTGTCACTCTGTTTGATCCTGAAGTAAACTCTCTATTAACTGGAGCACAACTCGAGCCTGGAGAGTGCCTTGTTTATGTGGAGTGTTCTCAGCCTGACACTGGCCCTGCAGATTATCCTGCCCTCACCTCTTGGTCCTGGAGATGTATTTCTCCACCTCGGGACAGTAACCACAATGCTCCCCAAGGCTAGGAAGATGATGATGGGATTTAGGTTTATAAGGAATCAGAAGGGCCACATGGAACACTGAATGAATAATACACAAACTGACTGGAAGCTGAAGCTCAAATTCCATTTGGATTTATTTGCTCTGGAATCAGGAGTGGTCTCACATAAATTAGGCTTTATCTTACTTGAGGATCTTTATTTATTTATTTTAAACAATTTCTATTTTGCCTATAACGGATCTCCATGCTAGGTGGATTACAGCAAGATAAAAATACAAGAAAAACAAGAAAACAATGATTAAACTAAAATACACAATATTAGTAAAAACAGATATACCATTGTAACAATATCACTTCCTGCAAAATGAAAATGCTTTTAAATGCTTGTGAAGCTGGAAAACGTCATCAGTATTTCTCAAAACGTCTGGCAGCAAATTCCACAATAATGGACCAATGATGGAAAAAGCTTGTTTACATGCCTGCCTAATTGATGGTTCTTGGAGTAATATTTTCCCTTGGGACCACAAATTCCTAGTGGGTTTATATCTTTTAAGCAACGAGGCCAAATAGGAAGATCCCTCACCCATAAAAGCTTTAAAAACAAGCATCAGCGTTTTAAGTTCAGCTCACCCTGCTGACGGGAAGCCAATGGAGCTTGATTAACAATGGGGACACATGATCCCATCTATGGGTCCCGAAATTAGGTGAGCAGCTGAATTCTACAACTGTAAAGGAAGGATGGTAGAGGCCGGCAACCCAACAAACAAAGAGTTGCAGAAATCAATCTCTACAAACAAGAGATTGCACTATTGTCCAAAAATCATCCTTTTCCAGGCTATATCATAGATCTCTGTGAAGACACTACATAAAAATTCACCTTCAAATGTGACGGACTTGTGGATGAAATGATAACTGAAAATCGAATAGAAAACCCAAATTTCAAACTATGGGTTTAAAACAAATATCCTTTCCCAAAACAGTGAGGGAACTGATATTATATTTTCACAAATAATCCGAGTCCCTTGAAAAATAAGTGATTTCAGTTTTATCAACATTCGGCTTAAGATGATTTCCATACATCTAATGACTGATAATTTCACGTGTCTCAACAATCAATATCAAGGTGGCTTGCCGGGAAATATCAACAGGAAAGAATAGTTGTATGTCATCTGCATTCATTCTAAACATAATGGAAATGTTGATCTAATATAGTATTTATATTGACCAGTAGATTGTTGCCACACATTACTCCTCTGTTGTAGATCTAATATAGTACCCAGTAATCACATATATACGTTATATAAAGCGGCAGACAACCCCAGATGGAACAGTAAACCAAGTGGAGAAAGATTCCCCAATCCTAACTTGTTGCTCTCTTTTATAAAGATAAGATTCAAACCATTTGAATACTGTAACCCCCATTCCAAGAACCTTTAACCGGTCTAGCAAAATAGCATGGGGAAACAATATCAAAGGCCGATGATATGTCAAAAAAATACACCAGTAGCGGCCCTCCCCTCTTCGAATTCACATAATAGATAGTTCATGACAGAAACCAGGGGTGGCTGGGAAAAACAAACAAGGACACAGTTCAAACACAATCACAGACAGAAAATCATTTTAGACTTCAAAACACAATTAATCAAGCAAAACTCTCCAGCAGAAAGAAATAAACAAAGCCCAAATAACCATACAAAGTCCTAAGCAAACTAAATAGATTTCAAAGCAGTCTCCCTAGCAAAAAGAAATAGACTTCAAAGCACAATTAATCAAGCAAAGCTTCCCAGAAAAAAGAAATAGACTTCAAAGCACACTCTATTAAGCAAAATTCCCCAGGAAATAGATTTCAAAGCAGAATCAACCAACACTCAGCAAGGGATAGCTTTAGTTAAGCAGCTTAGATAGACCCCAGTTTTTAGCCACTTCCAGGTCCCATTTCAGCAGCTCTTTCTTCAACAGCAACTCTTTCAGGACTATGAGCTTTCATTTGAACCACCCAAGGATTCTTATAGCTCCTCCTAATTCACGTAGCCCAGTCATTGCAGTGACCGTCCTTGGCTGCCATGCAGCAGAGCTTTTTGTAGGACCCTACATCTGGCCACTGTGCCGCGATGACTGGGGCTCCTTCCCTCCAGGTGCTATGTGTGCTGCCTCTGCAGCATCCACAACTCTAGCTTACTTGTGGAGAAAAAGACCCGAACTTGGAATCAAAGCCAGGTTCTTCCTCATGGCAGTGTACAGTATTAAGAACATAAGAAATTGCCATGCTGGGTCAGACCAAGGGTCTATCAAGCCCAGCATCCTGTTTCCAACAGAGGCCAAATCAGGCCACAAGAACCTGGCAATTACCCAAACACTAAGAAGATCCCATGCTACTGATGCAATTAATTAGTCACTAACCAACCTCTTTCCCTCTTAAACAATTCACCAACTCAAACGTGTAAGGGAAACCTTGTGTGGTGATAATTTTGTCCGGAGGTAATTGATAAGGATAACCGATTTTGCAGTTATCCTGTCTTTTGCCTCCGTCTATTATTCTTTTATTAAAGTCAAAAGATATTTTTTATTTTGTATTATTTTTCTTAAAATCCCTTCTCCCCTGCTGCTTTTCCGACCCACTGTTAGTCTTATGTCATACTTATCAAGGTCGTCGCCTTTATTGATGTCTCATGGGTACGGAGCTGCTTGTCCGACACGGGCCATGTTTCGGCACAAGGTGCCTGCTTCAGGGACTATGGGAGAATGTGCTGTGTCCTAAATGGGTTCACAGCATTCTAAGGTCCTTTAATATAGAAAACAATTTAGTTCAACATCACTTACTCTGTATCACATTCATTCTTAATTCTCTAATTCTCACCCACCTTTTTTGAAAAACTTACTTGTCAAAAGCTTCTGCTATCTTCTCGTGCGACGCCTTCTGTGTCTGCCTGGGCGTCTACTCTATTCTCACTGCTTTTAAAGCCTGACTGGGGAGTCCACCGCCCTCTCTGGCCAGAACGAGGCTATCTCAGGTGAAAACTATAAAACTCGTTAGTTTCGTTCTAACTCATATTTATAATATTATGTCTTCATTTAAATCAAACTTGAGTATATAAACATCTTTGCTACGTAACTTTTGTAGTGTTAACTTGTACTGACGTTAATTTCAGAAGTTTCACATAATTACTTTTGGGCAGCTTTGGGGGACCTGATGGAGAACTTCATCTGATCTGCAACACGTATCGTTCTTGTCTCTGGCGGACCTAGTGGTGAACTTGTGCGTGCCACGTCCGCTCCTACTGTTTCTGACGTAATAGGTATCAAAGACAGTGGGCGTGTCCTGGGCGGGGCGCTTGTGCCGCGCCGCTTGGTAGATTAGCTATCCACAGTCTTCTTTTCTTTAAAATTTAATCGGGTGCTATGTTGAATTGCTCAGATGAGTCTTTGCAGCCTCATTGAAGTATCAATTTACTTATATCATATTCTCTCTAAAATGCTCCGTTTCGAGCCTGATATTCTCTGCTCTTAATACTTTTAGTAGGCATTCTTGAATGTGGCTGACAAACATGTGTGCTTCGCTACTTCATGTCTGTAAGTGATATCTTGATTCCACAATATTACTCTGATGCAGTTCTCCCAGTATCTATATAAATGTGATACTGGCTATCAACTCCTCCTTTTTTATATATTTAAGAGTTGTTGCTAACCTAATAGAAAACTAATACCCACTGATCTTATGAACCTAAACTGATATTACGCTATAGTCAAATTTTTGGTTCTCTATCCTTTTTCACAGTGTGGGGAGTTGCTGATCATGTTCTCGTGAATGATGGTGAACACCTCCTTCTTTACCAGTGAAGATAGTCATCAGAATACTGTCCAATCTATTTCTCGGTTGAGTCCTTTGGGAGTCACTGTGTCCCATGTGTATATGAATTTTTGTTCCATCTGTATGAGTTTTATATTGAGGTCACCACCCCTGGGGTGGAATCCACACCTGCAGTTCACGAGCCAACACCATAAAAACATGATTTCATTTTTAGATATTCAAGTTATGTTAACAGATGAAGGATTCCAGTTCACCATATATCGGAAACCCACGGACAGGAACACACTTTTGCATTATTCATCTTTTCATCCAGTTCACCTCAGGAACAATCTTCCGGTAGGGCAATTCCTCCGATTAAGGAGGTTGTGCTCCACAACTACAGAATTTAAAATACAAGCAGAAGACATGACCGAAAGATTCCTGCAGAGAGGATACCCAGCAGCTATAATAAAAAAAGCATATAAACGAGCCAGATGGGCCAATAGAGAGTTGCTTCTTCAGCCAAAAACAAGCAGTGAAAAAGAAAAATTAATTTGTGTATTGCCACATACCCCTCAAACATACATGTTAAAAAAGAGCATTTTGAAACACTGGTCTATACTACAAGTTCATTCCATTTTCCAAGAGAAACCCACGTTTGCACTAATAAAAGCCCAAAATCTAAAAGATTTAGTAGTTCATTCGAACTTACTCCCAGTAGCCACACAGACCCGGGACACACTAAGAGGTCAAGAAACATGTGGGAAATGCAGTGCATGCCAGTTCATGCATGTAGGCACAGAGTTAAATATACCGGGACGTAGGAAATACATTTACAGAGACCATTACACATGTGGATCTACAAAAGTCATATATGCACTGTGGTGCACGTGCCATAAAGTGTATATTGGCAAAACAATGCGGAAAGTTAAAAATAGGATTCAAGAACATGTTAGCCGATTGAGACATAAAATTGAAGGTGCACCCTTAACTGACCACTGGCAAGAAATGGGACATCCACCAGAAGAGTTCAAAGTGGCAGTATTATTTCAATTACAGGAACACCCCAGGGGTGGTGACCTCAATATAAAACTCATACAGATGGAACAAAAATTCATATACACATGGGACACAGTGACTCCCAAAGGACTCAACCGAGAAATAGATTGGACAGTATTCTGATGACTATCTTCACTGGTAAAGAAGGAGGTGTTCACCATCATTCACGAGAACATGATCAGCAACTCCCCACACTGTGAAAAAGGATAGAGAACCAAAAATTTGACTATAGCGTAATATCAGTTTAGGTTCATAAGATCAGTGGGTATTAGTTTTCTATTAGGTTAGCAACAACTCTTAAATATATAAAAAAGGAGGAGTTGATAGCCAGTATCACATTTATATAGATACTGGGAGAACTGCATCAGAGTAATATTGTGGAATCAAGATATCACTTACAGACATGAAGTAGCGAAGCACACATGTTTGTCAGCCACATTCAAGAATGCCTACTAAAAGTATTAAGAGCAGAGAATATCAGGCTCGAAACGGAGCATTTTAGAGAGAATATGATATAAGTAAATTGATACTTCAATGAGGCTGCAAAGACTCATCTGAGCAATTCAACATAGCACCCGATTAAATTTTAAAGAAAAGAAGACTGTGGATAGCTAATCTACCAAGCGGCGCGGCACAAGCACCCCGCCCAGGACACGCCCACTGTCTTTGATACCTATTACGTCAGAAACAGTAGGAGCGGACGTGGCACGCACAAGTTCACCACTAGGTCCGCCAGAGACAAGAACGATACGTGTTGCAGATCAGATGAAGTTCTCCATCAGGTCCCCCAAAGCTGCCCAAAAGTAATTATGTGAAACTTCTGAAATTAACGTCAGTACAAGTTAACACTACAAAAGTTACGTAGCAAAGATGTTTATATACTCAAGTTTGATTTAAATGAAGACATAATATTATAAATATGAGTTAGAACGAAACTAACGAGTTTTATAGTTTTCACCTGAGATAGCCTTGTTCTGGCCAGAGAGGGCGGTGGACTCCCCAGTCAGGCTTTAAAAGCAGTGAGAATAGAGTAGACGCCCAGGCAGACACAGAAGGCGTCGCACGAGAAGATAGCAGAAGCTTTTGACAAGTAAGTTTTTCAAAAAAGGTGGGTGAGAATTAGAGAATTAAGAATGAATGTGATACAGAGTAAGTGATGTTGAACTAAATTGTTTTCTATATTAAAGGACCTTAGAATGCTGTGAACCCATTTAGGACACAGCACATTCTCCCATAGTCCCTGAAGCAGGCACCTTGTGCCGAAACATGGCCCGTGTCGGACAAGCAGCTCCGTACCCATGAGACATCAATAAAGGCGATGACCTTGATAAGTATGACATAAGACTAACAGTGGGTCGGAAAAGCAGCAGGGGAGAAGGGATTTTAAGAAAAATAATACAAAATAAAAAATATCTTTTGACTTTAATAAAAGAATAATAGACGGAGGCAAAAGACAGGATAACTGCAAAATCGGTTATCCTTATCAATTACCTCCGGACAAAATTATCACCACACAAGGTTTCCCTTACACGTTTGAGTTGGTGAACTGATGCAATTAATAGCAGTGGCTATTCCCTAAGTAAACTTGATTAATAGCCGTTAATGGACGTCTCCTCCAAGAACTTATCCAAACCTTTTTTGAACCCAGCTACACTAACTGCACTAATTGCCATTGAGTCAGCATGTTGGCTCCATCGCCTAGGTTTCTAACTAAAATGGAAAAGAGGTTTTACTTACATACAACATGTTTTGGTTTACAGATGAATCAAGTCATCCCCAAATTTTACAGAAGGTGGAGATTGTGCTGGTAGACTGGAATCTATGTAAGACACGGATATCAATAACCAGGAACATGCTGTGTGCGGGTTATGAGGAAGGAGGCCGAAACACCTGCCTGGTTAGACTTTACTTACAGTAATACAGTTTGAGTTATCGTTTATTGATTTTTCTATACTGCCACATTGGCGTTAGCCTTCACAGCGGTTTACAGTTAAAATAACAGTGAAATACAATAAATACATCCAATAAAAGATAACAGCTAAAATTTTTACAAGCACAATAAATAGAGTTTTTAGCTGTTAAAAGATAGAAATTAAATTGTTAAAATAAAGCTATTCCTCGAGGTATTATTCAGAGCTAAAAGTTAAGACGAGTTAATAAATGAAAAGACGTAAATATTATCTGACAAGACATTACATAGAATGAGTTACTGGAATGTCTTTAGCAGAGCTCTTTGAGACGAGGCTTAGGAAACGAAATATGTACGTCCTAGAAAAAAAAAAAGAGGGAGGGGGGAAAGATTTTAGGATTGTGCCGCCTCTAGGTGCTTTCATCCCCCCATCTCTTTTCAGGATAGCAAATGATATTCAGCAGAGCTCAAAGGAAGCAAATCTTAACCAGTCTGCTCCACCTAAATGCTTGCTGCCATAATGGCTGCCAATTGACAAATCCAGGGCTGATTGAAGCATTCAAGTGCCTCAAATATATCAATCATTCACAGGAATTAAACCTTTTTCAATGGAAAGGAAGTTTTAGAACAGTGATTCCCAACCTTTTTCAGTGCAGGGACCCCTTTCAACAACCAAAAGATTTAAGGACCGCATTTCCATTCCCACAAGTACAGCATAGCTGCCTCCAGCTTCACTAGTCCCTCTCTCCCTCCCCCCACCAGTACCTCTCCCTCCCAAATCAAGCTACTCCTACCATTCTTTCTCCCCTGAGTCCTTCCCCATCAGCCTACAGTCACGAGTCTCTCTCTCTCTTCCTGTAGTCGCTACCAGCCTTTCCTGGTCTCTCTCTTCCTTCAACAACCCCCAGCTCACCAATCTCTCAAATTCCAGGCCCTCAACCACTGGGTGTGCAAACCGTGTAATTGCACAGGATGGCAATCCAGGGGAGTGATGTCAGGAGCAGGAAGAGGCCCATGTGGCCACTGGTGTACCCAATCCAGAAGCAGAAGGCAACCCTTGTGGCCACCAGTGGACCCCATTCCACCAATGGCAGAAGATACTGAAGTCCCGTGCGGTCGCTGGTGGACCCCATCCCGATGGTGGCAGAAGAAACAGCAGGACTTGCACACCACATCCCAGTGCTTTTCATCCTGTGCCAGCACTCATGTGCCAGCCCCACAGTATTCAACACTCGTGGTGCTAAGTACTTCTTCCATGCTCATCTTGAGATGCAGAAGATGAGCTTAGAGGAAGTGCAATCCCAGCATCCTGTTTACAACAATGGCCAATCCAGGTTTAAAGTATCCAGCAAATACCCAATGTCTCTCTCCCTTATACCCCCTCTTGCTTTCCCTTTCAGCTTCCTCCCCCCCAAATGTCTCTCTCCTTCAGCCCTTCCCCAACCTCCTCTCCACCAAAGTCTTACTAGTATCTCCCCACTCACCATCCTTGTCTTCCAAAAAGGGGTGTATCGCAAATTGCAAAATCAGCTATGCAAAAGTCTGTTATAATTTGGGCTACATTGTATGAGATGGGGGTGAGTGAGAGAGAGAGAGAGAAAGAGAGAGAGAGAGAGAGAGAGAGAGAGAGAGAGAGAGAGAGACTTGCTGTAGTGGCTCCTCCCTAGACAGGTATTTGTATCCCTATGGGAGGCCCACCTAGTAACTCGAGGTGAGGTTTAAGTATTAGTGTAGGGGGTTAGGGGCCACTTTCACATTCAACGTGAGACGTACGAACAGAACAGTGGTCTCTTGTGAAGATTTGATGACCAACGGAGTGAGGAAACTCACCCAAAGATGAGATTTGTGCAATGTTCTCTCCACCTAGCTTGTTGTTACCCAGGTAGAGAGTCCATCAAGCTAGGTGGAGAGAACATTGTACAAATCTCATCTTGGAGTGAGTTTCCTCACTCCGAGGGTCATCAAATCTTCACAAGAGAGCACTGTTCTGTTCGTACATCTCACGTTGAATGTGAAAGTGGCCCCTAACCCCCTACACTAATACTTAAACCTCACCTCGAGTTACTAGGTGGGCCTCCCATAGGGATACAAATACCTGTCTAGGGAAGAGCCACTACAGCAAGGTTCTCTCTCTCTCTCTCTCTCTCTCTCTCTCTCTCTCTCTCTCTCTCTCTCTCTCTCTCTCTCTCTCTCTCTCTCTCTCTCTCTCTCTCAAACAGGCCTGTCAGGAGACATCATGAACCACAATAAACCTTTACCAGCCTGTAGCACACAAGGTTAACTGGTTTGCAGAATTATCACACGTGGTAACTCCTTGGAAAATGAGGCCTTTAGTTCAGCTTTTTTTTTTTATATCAGCCCCAAATGTTCAGACTACAAAAGTAGAAAGCATTTTCTTTGTAGTTTATTGTATGGAATTGTCTGTTTTGGAAAAATGCATCTCTTATGTTTTCATTGCACTCAGTAAAGGAGGAAATGCATTTCGGTTCATGTTTTATAATGTTACACTGCATGTGGAATCTGTCTGAATATTTCTAATTTCTGGTCACATATTCTGTATTTGGTGAGGGTCTGTATGTGTTCTGCATGGGTGGCTGAGGTGAGGTATACTGCAAGTATGTAATTATATATATAGGGATTGATAGCGGTCTGCTTGCATCTGTTTTCCCAGTAGGAGGTATATTGGTGTTCTAAGACCCTTTGCAATATTTGCAGTGCCACTTTTTCATAGGTAGGGTTATTGCTGTTTGAGCTCTGGGTGTTAGTGTTGTTTGAGGATGGCAGGTTTGCTACATAGGTGCTGAGTGTGCTTTTTTTTGTAGGGTTTTGTGTTGCTTCAGATAGTGCCTGGTACAGGATGGAATTTGTGTCATTGTTACTGAGTTGATGACAACATTTGAATATTCTTTTTCATATGGTGATTAGTAAGGGGAAGCATCCTCCCCGTGCTCTGCATCCTGAATGGGGTGTTTCTATGGACACAGAATATTTGTTTGCAGAACGAGAGGTGAAGGATTTCTGTAGGGTTTCTGTTCTGTGGGGTTAATGAGAGATCACTGTCATATAACAGGATTGATTGAATGATGCTATTAAATAATTGGTCTTTAGCTGTAGTCATTTTCTATGTAACTAAGGGTGGGTGGCAGCAGCTATCGTGCGTGGATGTAGAAGGACATCGTCAAAGAAAAGGTTTTCTCAGCTCCTGTAAGTATTCGGTATTTTCACAGTTGAAAGTTAGCGACCCTACTCGCCTTGTTCATGCAGCTGTTACTAATTCCATGCCTCGTGTGGGCTGATGCTGCTCCTGATCTTCCAGCTTGCTGCTCCATGCCCCCAGTGCTCCTGCTGCTGTCACTGACTTCTGCTCCTGATCTCCTGCCCCTTCTGCTCCCTCCTCACTTGGGCCTTCCATTGCCACTGCTGTTTTCTCCAGAAGTGGAGTGTAAAATCTGCAAATTGGTTAGAAATATTGATATGCGGTTTATTTAATAAAGTATGATATTTTCCTTCCCATGGACCCCCTGTGATGACTTTGTGAACTATCAGAGTTCTACAGAATACAGCTTGGGACCACTGTTCTAGAAAGATCATGATAGGAGGCACCAGGGGATAAACTCAAGAGTCTTGTAAGGAAATATTTCTTCATAGAAAGGGTAGAGGATGAATGAAACAGCTTCCAGGGGAATTGGTGGATGCTAAAACAGTAGCAATTCAAGAGGACCTGGCAGGGGATGTGAAAAAGTGAGAGCAACAGAGGACAATGGTATTGCACCAGGAATTAAATTGGGCTGAAAGAGGATGAGCCTTCTGGTCCTTATCTAGTCTGATTCTATGTTAATACCATGTCTGTATGTAATATTATGTATGGTTTTTTTACTTGCTGTGCAGTAGCAACAGTCATATAAGATAGACTAAGGTGTCTTACTAAATCAAACAATATTTATCCAATGCCATTCCCCTATCTTATAAAGAGTGGCAGCTGTAAGTCAATCTCCTGGATGTGTATAGGAATAAGATCAGTAAGTGCTGACTGTACTGTTACAGGGAGCTGACGGTTCCTCTCTTCTCCCTATAGGGCGACAGTGGCGGGCCCCTGGTGTGCAAGAACTGGAAGGATGATCGCTGGTACGAGATTGGGATAGCAAGCTGGGGTTTGGGCTGCGGTGAGATAAGGCGGCCCGGTGTCTATACTGTGGTCTCTAACTACGTGAGCTGGATAGAAACAGAAACAGCTGAGGCTGGGAAGCCATATGTGCGGGAGACCCAGTTCAAGGAGGAGAAAGAGGAGAAGGAGGACGAGAAAGAGAAGGAAAAAAAGGAGGAGGAGGAGAAGAGAGAGGAGAAGAGAGAGGAGGAGAGAGAGGAGGAGAGAGAGGAGGAGGAGGAGGATGAGGATGAGGAGGAGGAGGAGGAGAAGGAGGAGAAAAAAGAAAAGGATAAGAAAAAAGAGGAGAAAAAAGAGGAGGAGGAGGAGGAGGAGATGGAGGAGGAGGTGGAGGAGGAGGAGGAGAAAAAAGAAAAGGAGAAAAAGGAAAAGGAGAAAAAAGAAGAGAAGAAAAAAAAAGAAGAGGAGAAAAAAGAGGAGAAAGAGGTAGAGAAAGAGGAGGAGTAGAAAGAGGAGGAGTAGAAAGAGGAGGAGGAGGAGCAGAAAGAGGAGGAAGATACCTTCGTTGACCCAATTATCATTCCCTCAGCCATTGCTCCTGCCAGTCCCACTAGCACCTCTTCCACCATCTTATCAACTGCCTCCACCTCCGGCAGTTCACCAGCCATTTCCACCTCCAAGACCTCCAGCTTTGTGTCTAGTTTAGATCGTGCAAATGCATTTGTGTGTTTTGTTGTTTTTCAAGTCCTGTTTTGTAATCAGCTGCTGATTCATGATGTATTATCGCTGTTAAATATTTTTATGATGTTACTTATAATCCACTGAGATTTGTGAGTCAGCAGAATATAAATTGTTTAAATAAAAAACCATAAGTGGTAATGGTACAACTGGTACACCTGCTGTCACCACAGACACTAATTGCCAATGACATCCCTACTGCCACAGCTAACTGCCCCTGTAACTATTAATTGCCCCGTCTCCAACAAAACTTCACTACCATCTACAAATGGTCCACTATTGAGGCTTCTTGTGTTTTTTCTTGTTGCCCATTCTTGAATCTGTTGCTGTATAATCACAGAAATTAGCAACACTCATCCACAAAGTTAAACAAACCTTGTATTGTTGCATTAGCAGTACAGTTTTCAGATAAAGCTGCTGTGTGTTGTAGAATTACAATGAACTGGTAATTACATTTTTCTTGGTCCAGGGGTCTCCTCCTGTTCTGTTGGGTTTCCAGCTTAAGAGGAACGAGCGTCGATTGGGACTGCTCTACCAGGAGCCTTCATTCACAGCTGCCTGGGTTTCCCCCCCCCCCCCCTGTTTTATACTGCTTCCCAACTCATTTAGCTAAGTCTTAGCAGTGACCACCCATGACCAGGGGCCATGCATCAGGGCTGCTTTCAGAACCTTGCAGTTAGAGGCTCTAAATTCAGCCATTAGGTGTCGCTATTGTGCAACAACTATGACTTCCTCTCCCCTCGGGGGCTCTGCAGCATCAACAGCTCCAGACGACTCAGGGGGTAGAAGATCTGAGCCAGAAATTGAATGTAGGTCATTTTCATGGAAGTGTGCAGCACTGCCACCGAGCCTCTGTGCTGGCCCAAAGTGGCAAGTTCTAAAGTTGCCTCTTCACACATGCATCTTACTATTTATTACTCTGATGAAAACACCCATTCATTGCCGAGATTAGAGAATCCCCCTGCCCCAGAGTCCCCAGTATAAGGAAGAACATAACATTTGTGTTTGATCAAAGCCTCTTGGTATATAAAGTAAGAACCACTGGCAGACCTGCCTCAGACACAAGAAGACGCCCCGTGCTCAGCCAGCCCTGGGTGGGGGTTTTTTGTTTGCGATGCACAAGGGCAAAGATATGTTGTGAATGCATTTTACATCAGAATGATATTTGCAAAGACAATCTGAATCCTAAGGTAACCCCACCGTCACCAGGGGCTACCTTCCCAGCCCCAGAGAGCCACTGGGAACTCAGCCGGAGTGGAGAAAATTGCCTCTGAGGTCCGTGGGCTGGGGGAAGGCTCACCTGTGAGGCCAATCTCACACTATCTACACTAGATTTTGTGCTCCAAAATAAAAGACAGTTTCCTGTAAAAAGAAATCAGTTCCGCAAAATACCAAGATTCACAGTCCCAAGCCAATACAGCAGAAAAAATATAGCAAAACAGTTCAAAACTCACAAACCCACAATTCACTCTTTCACCAGAAAAAAAACCAACCTCCTCCAGAAACAACAATTACACAGTCTTTCTTTTCTCATTTTCAGTAGTCACAAAACATCAGGAATAACTCATCCCCTGGTCCTTAGGCAGATGCAGCTTCTCCAGCCCTGCCCTGAAGCTCTACCGGGCACCTTAGTCCTTATGGTTCTGAAGATCCCCAGTACAGTTCCTTGTCTTCAACTCACAGCTTCAACTTCTTAACTCTTCTAACTTTTCTTATGCTCAGTTTTCTAAATTCTCTCTTCTCAGACTCCTTTGAAGGCTTGTGGAAGCCTCCCTGCTCTTCAGCATCCTATAGCACCCTGTGGGGAGCACCTGCTACATTTCTCCAATCCCCGACCCTCAAACTCCAATGAACTCTCCAACGTTCCTCATGGAAAGCATGTTTTATACTTCCCATTTGTAACATCCCTTATTAGGCTGGGCCACACTGTCACTCACACCCCTTGTTCCTTTGGTGAACTTCCTTAACTAGAAAATCCCCCCATATTTGATAATAGCAAAACTTTCCAGTGTAGCTCTGCGCTTTCAGTGACCTCTCGGTGCTGGAAGGCTCTTAATACTGAACATAGGACCAATCCATCCCTTATTACCAATATACCATCTAACAGCCAAGTAGGAGCCACACTCCTAAAGCAGAGTTGCTAACGAGGTGGTCTCTGAGGATAGCAGGATAAGTAGCCACACACACAGATAATGTCTCAACAGTATTCCTAGGAAGCTGTAGAAAAGCCTGGAAAGCTTTTCAGGATTTATGCAGGATTTCCCACTCAGCTGCTGCTACTGGTGACCCACTCAACATATCTGGGAACTCTCCTGCTTTCTCCTGGAGACTCTGGGAGTTTGAATTAAATGTCAGGAGAAACACCAGAAAGCTCCAGTTCCTCCCCTTCAGGAAGCCTGCAGGGAACAGGAGAGGCAGGAGAAGGGATCAGAGCTATTGTTTGCTGCTCTGCAATTTCCACTCCAATCTTTCCCCTTGCGAGCCCGGAGCACACACTGTAGATGGAAACTGGAGAGGAGCTGCAAGACACGGAGCTCAGCCTGCAGCTGTGATTCCAGGACTTGGCACATGGCTGAGGGTAGAGGGAGGGTGCCCAAGTTAGGAGCTGTGATTTCGAGACGGGTGGGAGCAAAGAGATCGCTGGGGTCAGGTAGGGAGGAAACGGGTCATCCCTGGAGGAAGGAAAAGTAATGGTGGAGAAAGTGTGGATTAGCGGGGAGGAAGGGTGGAAAAGAGAAAGCTGATACACAATATTCCTCCCCTGCTCCCCCTTCCCCTCCCTCCCCCTACTAATCAACAGCAATCTCTGGGTGAACACAACTCAAAAGTTCCTAGCTATGGTGCTCAGTCAGGTGGTGGTTTTGTGCCAACTCATGCAAGCTCACTGATCTGGGTCCTTCTGAGCCTGCTTCCTAGGCCCCAGTGCAGCTGGACTGGAAAGTGGAGGCCACCACTGGCACCAATCTGGCTCTTTTTTATTTTTTAGAAAATGACCACTGCTTCATTTTGATATGAAAGCTTGAGTAGATCAACGGCATAAGGGGAGGAGATTGGGTATTTGTGGCTGCTTATGCCGCTCTTCTCAGAGAACACTTGTTACAGGTAAGAAACTCTGCTTTTGCTGAGGAGAGACAGGACAATGCAGCTGCACATGTGGGAATTGCTTATATGAGGATTATCTTCCAAGAAAAAAGGAACAGAGATATAGCAGACCATCAATGGCTTTAGAAAGGAAGGCACTTTTCCACTTTTTATATTATATACAGTACATTTATCTATATTTTATTTTAGGAAAGGCAATCCAAAATAATATAAAAGACTATGGGGGACAGTTGGATTCTATCCCAATGCAGATTCTATGGGGCACACTGACCACGTTTACTGACTCATCAGGAGTTATCTAAACAAGGAAGCAAAGTTGCTTACCTGCAACAGGTGCTCTCTGAGGACAGCAGGATTGCAGTCCCCAAACGGATGACATCATCAACAGCAGCCCAGGACAGCAATTTTCTTGAAGTTTCTTAAATGGTCAAAAGGAGCAGGTACAGGACAGCCTGCATTGTCAGCCTCTCAGCCCTATATGCCAGCTTTCAGTGGGGAGGTGGGGGAAGAACGTGTGGTCTGTCATCCTGCTGCCCTTGGAGAACACTGTTACAGGTAAGCAACTATGGTTGCCCATTAGCGAAAAAAAAAAAAAAAAAAGGAAAGAACAACAACAGAAAATAACATTAACAGTACAGGGGTATTTTTGTTTGTTTTACGAGAAGCAACATGATATAACAAGAAGACGGCATGTACTCCCAGTAAAAGTACATATGTGAGGATGTTGTCCTTGTACTGTCAGCATTGTCTCCATCTAAGATAAGGACCTCCGTATGGCTCTCAGCATGTGTCTGTGAGTGTGCCATTCCACATTCTCTATATGTCTGTGCACGGTTGTCTGAGCACTGTCTGTAGCACCCAGTCTTCTCTCTTGGGGCTATAGAGCGTTTGCAGCTATGGTGACGTTGAAATCTCCTACTATATCCTGCGCAGTCCTGGCACTGGTCTTTCCTCTGACCTGTGTGATCCTAGCACCAGTTTACTCCTATTTACCATTAACTCTGCATCAGCCTGCCATATGTTGGAATAAGATACTGACCAGGACCAGCTCTAGAGAAGTGGCAATGTAATGTGTGCTGAATTATTAATTATACCGAATCAGGAATGCTCCATGCTCTGGATGTTGAAGAAATGGTAAAGATATCACAGTAAAGTGGTCATTTACTAAGTATTTTTCACCATAGACACAGAATGGGAGAAGACCTTTAGGTCTTAGATTCCTTAGAATGCTGAATATTAGCCAATAGGATGCCCTACATTATCACAAAGACGAAACAGGGTTTATTAACCCTTTGAACCCGTTGCACCTGAATTCTGGGACGGCCTCATATCAATATCACCCGTTATCCCAGTAAACCGGTATAATATACAAAACTGCATGAATAACCAATATTAGTATTAAAAATAGCACATTGACAAAAATGATTGGTTTTCCCGAGGAGCTTAGGGTTGACGGGTTTATCGCCATAGGAACCTAGAGTTCAAAGGGTTAAAAAAAGATAGTCCATGAGCAATACCAGAAGACTAACATCCTACATGTGGCCAAAATGCGTAGGCTGTCTGGAGCCATCCTGGCACTGGATGCCCATAAGATATTTGATTGAATTCAGCGGCCTTACCTCTTTCAGGCTTTAAGGAGAGTTGGATTTCCAAAGGAATTTAATAAACAGGTATGGGCTCTCTATACATCTTCTCAGCATACATATTGATTAATAGAAGGCTTACTATCCCTTTTTTAGTGGCCAGTGGGACACGGCAGGGTTGCCCATTATCCCCTCTCCTATTTGACATTGCCATTGAGCCCTTAGCGCAGGCAATCCACAAGCACAAGGGGGATTGGGGGTTTTAAAATGATGGGGGGGGGGGGGGTCACCATAAATTCTCTCTATATGCAGATGATGTTTTGATATATTTGACACAGATGGCTGGCTCTGGGCCTCATTTAATGCATCTGTTGGAGCAATATGGGACCTTGCTGGGGTATCATATGGGAAATCCAAAATTCTTTTTTTGGGGGGCAGGGCCCATATACCCCACAGCCTGTGGCAGTTTCAACAGGTTCCCAATGAACTTAATTATTTGGGCATTAGATTCTCTACAAATTTGATAGATGTATTTAAGCTAAACTATACAACCATTACTAGTTACTATTCGGAAATATTTCAAGGACTGGGTGGACCTAAATATCTCCTGGTCAGGTTGAATAAATCTAATCAAGATATGTATATTGCCCAAATTGTTGTGGCTTTTTCAACATGCCCCATGCCCTGTTCCTCAACACACCTTTACTGCTCTAAATGAGCAGATTAGGAGCTTTATATAACCCAATAAGGTTGCACATATTAGTTTATCGGTCTTATCTAAACCCAGATCCCAGGGGCACATGGAGTTGCTAGATCTTTAAAGTTACTATTGGGCAGTAAGATTGCCCAAACTGAGGGTATAGAGCTTCCGTTGCAGTTGACATTACCTACTTTGTCAGTAGATGCTAGACAAATTCTTCACAGTAATCCCAAATCTGGAGAAGGGTTGGCAAGACAAGAAGACATTTCCCCATATGCCTCTGGGTAGAAATCCATATCTTTTATTGTTCTTTTTTCCTTGATATGTCAAACTGGTAGGCTAGTGATCTGTGATACATTTGACAGTTGTGGGTGGGAGTTAAATTTGTTGCCTATAATGAGTTAGTTGATAAATATATTGCATGAGAAAGTCATTGATAAGGTTGAAAGGTGAGGGATGGGTTCCCTGACATCCAAGCTGTTGTGATTCTGCTTGTCATGAAGCCTCCCAACCACCAGAGGTCTTCCGGAAGCTGCTCCTACCTCTCTTTCCAGCTTTAGTCTTGGTGAACTCATATCTCAGCAAATTCTTAACTATTTCGCCCTGTCTCCCTCTACACTCAGTGCCTTGTCATTGAGTCTGCTCGGCTACTTCCTTGGCCCCTTCTCTCTATATACCTTGTGGCTCTCCACAGCCTTCTGCTGTGGCTTTCCAAAGCCTTCTTGTTTCCAAGCTTACCCTTTGGCTTCCCTAAGCCTTTCTGTTTCCAAGCTTGCCTTGTGGCTTCCCTAAACCTTCCGGTGTCCTAGTTTACTTGGTGGCTACCCTAAGCTTTCTTGTTTCCAAGCTTGCTCTGTGGCTTCCCTATCCCTTTCTGTTTCAAGCTTGCTCCCTGGCTCCCAAGCCTCCTATCTCAGGCTTGCTCTCTGGCTTCTACACCTCTGTCTCAGGCTGGCCCTGTGGCTTCTCAAAGTTCTTTGTCTAAAGCTTGCCCTCTGGCTCTCTAGCCTTCTGTTTCAAGCCTGCCAGTATCAGTAACCTCTGTCTTGTTCCAGAGTTCCACCCCTGACCTTGGTTCCTGCCTGAGCTCCTCACCCACAGACATCAGCCTCCAGCCTTGCAGCCTGCATCTCAAATCTGCTCTGGCTTCTGTCTTCAGTCCTGTCTGACATCCTTCTACGCCCTGCAACCTGCCTCTTCAGTTCTGCCTGACTTTTGTTTCCAGCCCTGAAGCCTGCATCCCCAGGCCTGTTCAGCTTCACCTGAGCTTGCTTTTCTCCCCTCCAGATTCCAGTCCAGCTTTAGCCTTAGGTCTCCTCTCTTGTTTAAGTCATGCCAGTCACCAGAACCCAAGGGCTCAACTTATGGGGAAGGTGGCTGATATAGGCCTAAGATCCCCTAGTCTAGTCTGCCCCGGAGTCCTGGACCGCTCCCATGGGGGTTCCCAGCCAAGCTGGGTCCTCAACCCTAACACAAGCTCTCTGGAGAGGTTCATCATCAGTGACATTTCTATTGAGGGGAAAGGCATCTCTCATATATACTGTAGTATAATGGATACAGGTCTCCTCCTAGAAAGAATTTCCTTTTTAAAACAGAAGTGGAATTAAGGCCTGAAACTCACATTAGATGATACTGATTGAGATATAATATGGCAGGCCACTCATTCTATCTCTATATGTTCCAAACAGGTGGACCTCATGGTTGAGTTATTGCACTGAGTGTATCAGCATCCCACATTTTTCATGACTTTCTCAGAAATAGCCTCACTACTGTGTTGGCATGGCTGAGGCCTGAGTGGTACGTGTATCCTGGTGGTCATGCTCATGGGTTGTTTCCTTTTGGAAGGATGTAGAACAGGAGATCAGGTTGATAAGTAACACTTTGACAGCTTGGGGCTGAAAAGATATTACTGTTATGGTCTCCACCACTGACCAAATCATGGTATATACGCTACCTGACATACTATAGCATTGAAAGGTGAAAGGGGACACCTAATGTTTTTCATTGGCAAACACAACTAACTGACATTGCTATTAAAGATAGACAAGTATGACAAAATACGGGAGATGTACTGGGATAACCTGCACAATAAACTATATATTCCATTGAATCAATGCTATTGTATGGGGATACCTAAAGCAAGGATGTAGCCTTCATAGTACACAAGCACCACCAACCTTAACAAGGGGTGTGCCATGCACCACCAAGTTTAGATGCGGTCACCAGTCACTGCATCCTTTTTTTCTCTGTGCTCTCCAAAGTCACATTTATTTATTTATTTAGCATTTTTTAATATACCGAGGTATAGCAGAAGTTGCCTTCACTCCGGTTTACATTTACAACAACCTGTTACATTAAAAGTATTTAACAGAGAAAACAGAAACTGGTTCTGAACAATAAATTAATATCAATCAAAATATACAATCTAGTTAGGTATATATCTGTGCTCTAAGCATGTAAGGGGACAGCTGATACAGAGAAAAAATCAAGAAGGTTTCTGTGAGTCAGAGTGGTAGTCGTTGGAGGGAGATTGCATGGCCAAGGGTGTGGACTGAAGTCTTATCCCTTACTGTCTGAGTATTTGGCTGAGTAGCCAAGCTTTAAGATCTTTTTTAAAAGATTTAAAGTTTTCTTGAGAGCTCATTTGTCCATTGCTCTTCTCCTGCCCCAACCGGCAACTCTAAGTTGTCTCACTGAAGCTTAAATATGGGCACCTTCTCCCTCCTGAAGCCTAGCAGTGAAAACATTTCTTGTTTGAACTGCTGGACCTGTATCAATTAAGGCCTGCAAGGTTCAAATATCTGTTGTTTGAGCTGTACAGCCCTGTCAAAAAAACACTAGACAAGCCTAGACAGTACTAGTTCTCTCTCTGTCCACCTTCTTCTCCATCTCAAAAACCAGATCAAAGCTTGTCTTACCTCTTACTGCTATATGATAGGGTCACCACCAACATGTGACTAACCTTGAAACAGTCCTACAAAATACTATAAGATGAATCCAGGATGGTTCAGAGGGTATCTGCAAAAGATATTAACAAAACAGGGACGTTAGAGCATCCGATAAAGCCTAGAGTAGACCAGTTGCCTTTAAGTAAAGAGCAGATTGAGTTATAAGATTGCAAATTATCTCTGTCAACTACAAAAGCATACCTTGAAATGTCTGTATGCAAACGCCCGAAGTCTAAAAAAATAAAATGGGAAAATTAGAATGGATAGCACTGAATGAAGATGCAGACATACAAACTGGCATCTCAGAGACCTGGTGGAAGGAGGATATCCAATGGGACACTGCAATACCAGGATACAAATTATATCATAATGATAGGGTGGATCAAATTGGTGATGGGGGGGGGGGGGGGGGGGGAGGGAATGGCACAATATGTTAGGGATGTATTCACTCAAACAAGATAAAGATCCTGCAGGAGACTAAATGCACTGTGGAATATAGATGGAAAGAAATTCCATGCATAATTGAAAAGAGTATGGGGTGCAGGTATACCACCGTCTGCCTGGCTATAATAAACAAAAAAAATAATGCTAACAGAAATTAGGGAAGCTAACAAATGTGGCATCAAAGTAATAAGGTATATAACAATTATCCCAATATTGACTAGGTAAATGTCACATCAGGACATAGTAGAGAGGTAAAGTTTCTAGGTGAAATAAATGATTGTTTCATGGAGCAGCTGGTCCAGGACCTAGGAACTCTAGATTTAGTGCAAGAGGTACTAACAGTGGGGCCCACTTGCAATAGTGATCATAATATAATCAAATTTGACTTAGTAACTAGAGGAAGAACATTAAGTACAACTACTGCTCTAGCATTTAACTTTAAAAGGAAGAATTTGATAAAATGAGGAAAATAGAAAAAACTCAAAAGTGTAGCTGAAATGTTTAAGAGTTTATATCAGGCCTGGACATTGTTTATTCTCCAAAGGAATATTGTTCTGCAACTTTTTTTGTGTATTTCTTTAACTTATTAAAAAATTGTTCCATGTAATGGTAAGAAACTGTTTCATTTAATGTTGAAAATCTCTTCTTATAATACCAAAACTGGTATCCAAAGTTCTTGTTGTTTGTATTAATAAACTTAAAAAGTTCACTTGATCTTGATAAACCATTAAACAGTGGTTTTATCCTAAAGAAGCAACTGCAAAGGATATGAATTTAAAACAGGTATGAACGTTGTTTAAAAATACCATTTTGGAAGCCCAGACCAGATGTATTCTACACATTAGAAAAGGTGGAAGGAAAGCCAAATGATTTCCAGCATAGCTAAAAGTAAAAGAGGTTATTATAACCAAAAGAGCTTGTTTCAAAAAATGGAAAAAGGATTCAAATGAAAAAAATAGGAAAAAGCATAAACACTGGCAAGCAAGATGCAAAACATTGGTAAAGCAGGCAAAAAGATAATTTGAAAAGAAATTTGCCATAAGAGGCAAAAACTCATAATAAAAACTTTTTCAAATACATCCAAAGCAGGGAGTTGGTTAAAAAAATTAGATGACCGAGAGGTAAAAGGGTCACATAAGGAAGACAAAGCCAAAGCAAAAAGATTCAATGAATTCTTTGCATCAGTGTTTGCGGAGGAAGATATTGAGGAGATACCAGTGTTGGAAATGGTATTTAATAATAATGATTCAGAGGAATCTGGAAAATGTAATAAGGCAAATTGACAAACTAAAATGCAGCAAAACACATGGACCAGATGATATACACCCCAGAGTTTATAAAATATATAGAAAAAGTATGAATTTTCAAAGCATTGCTGATATTTGTGCATACTGAAAAATATATGCATATGTTGGAGGGTGGACATATACCTATTTTATAATCTGCATGGACCAGATATGCGCAGGTTATGGAATACTATAGTAGATTTCCACGGGCATATGTAGGTGTGTATATGTGGTCGCTCTGAGTTCTTTGAAAGTTTTCCTCTAAGATTGGAGGGTGGCCAATGTAACACCAACCTTGAAAAATGGCTCTGGGGGTGATCCACTAAACTTACCTTATATCTCACTGTTTAAGAAGTGCGGTAAATAACGACTTTTTTTTTTTTTTTAAATCTTTATCCGTTTTCTTCAATTTTACAACATGAAATAATGTTTACAATATATTCTGCAGACATTATATCCAAAGTTACAATTATAAAGATCAGAAAGGTCTATGTTTCTAAATAAAACTAGAACCAGTGTAATATAATATACTCAATTTGTTATAACATTAGGAGAAAAAAATAAAGCGGTATCTTTATTTAATCACTGGGTAGGTTCAGTTTTGCTTGCTGTTATTTTAAGTTTTCCAAATAAATCCTCATTTGTTCAGGCTCAAAGTAGACATACCTTTTCCCTTGAATTTGCAATAAACACTTACATGGGTATCTGATATTTACCTGTGCTCCCAATTTTCTAGCTTCTTGACTCAATTGGACAAAAGCTTTTCTACGTGTCTGAGTGTCCTTAACTATATCAGGGTATATTTGCAATTTTTGGCCTAGATAGATCTTATTTCGATTTTTTAAGAAGGTCCTCAAAATCATATCTCTATCAGCTACTTGATTAAATGAGAGAAATAAAGTTCCCCTTTGCTCAATTTGATCTTCAGATGGTGTTTCTATATAAGCCGTTAAATCAAGATCTAAATCAACCTTTGCACCTTCTTTCTTCTCAACTTTCCCATCTTTTGATGGAACAAAATATATTTTTGAGATGGAGGGCATTTTTTCTATAGGTAATAATAATATTTCCTTAAGGTATTTCTTAAATTGCTCTCTAAGAGAGATCAATTTGAGATTAGGAAAGTTTATAACTCTCAAATTTTGATATCTTAATTTATTTTCCATATTTTCCATCCTCCTTCTCAAAACTGACTCCGATTGTATCATAACAGTTTGTACCTTCTGAATTGAATTTACCTTTTCAGCTATATCCCCTATCTGTTCTGTATGTTCCTTCATTGTTGGTTCAATTTTTGCTAACATCTCTTGGGATTTATTCATCGTTGTTACTAATAAAGAAATTGATCTTTCCATAGTGGTTATTGCTAACCAAATCGAATCAAGTGTAATCTTATTTGGTTTCTCTATCTTAGGTATACTTAAATAATGACTTTTAAATATGTTAAAGATTAGCGGCTCAGTGGCTTGCTCACACACTGTTCAAACTGCACATTCTTCCACACCTGACACTTACTGGATATACAAATGCATTAAACACTTGTCCTCTTCGGACTAGCAAATAAAAAAGAAAAGTTCTACTACCGTAAGTGCAAGAAAAGCTAAATCCATTAGCTCATTGCTCACTCTGTGCAATTGTTCAGATGACCCTCATCAAGAATACCTGAGCCCCATCTACGCTCAGTGTCACCTGGAGTTTAGTTGACCCAGAAGTCTGGACAATTTGAAATATTTAGAAAGGCATGCCTCCTGTCTTCCAGGAGCCTCAGTGGCGATTAGTCTCAGCATCTTCTGTCATCCGTTGGAATCTTCATTCTGGTAGTTGTATATATAGTTAGCCTATTCTAACTTCAGGGGTCAACTGGCTCAATAGAATGTATAGGCTATATTTCATTGATTATTCAATGTCATGCTTACTTCGCTCAGCATAGCCTGCATAACAAAAGCTCCTCATGTACAGTTATTTGGGTGCCTTCTCCACCCTGTGATGAATTATGGCCTCAGGGTTCTTGCTCATCAGCATCTCTCACTGGCAGTGCACAGCTTGCTAATCATTATTTTTTAGGTATTTGGAACAGTTAAACTCAAGTGTATTACCTATCAACACCCAGAAGCTATTGTTTATTTATTTTACTTTTCTCATACTTGATAACATATATAGGGGCGGATTTTAAGAGCCCTGCTCGCCTAAATCCACCTAAATCCGGGCGGATTTAGGCGAGCAGGGCCCTGTGCGCCGGTGCGCCTATTTTACATAGGCCTACCGGCGCGCGCAGAGCCCCGGGACTCGCGTAAGTCCCGGGGTTTTCTGAGGGGGGCGTGTCGGGGGAGGGCCCGATCCGTGCGGCGTTTTCGGGGCGTGTCGGGAGCGGGCCTGGGGGCGTGGTTACGGCCCGGGGCGGTCCGGGGCGTGGCCGCGCCCTCTGGACCCACCCCCAGGTCGTGTCCCGGCGCGCTAGCGGCCCGCTGGTGCGCGGGGATTTACGTCTCCCTCTGGGAGGCGTAAATCCCCCGACAAAGGTAAGGGGGGGGGTTTAGACAGAGCCGGGCGGGTGGGTTAGGTAGGGGAAGGGAGGGGAAGGTGAGGGGAGGGCAAAAGAAAGTTCCCTCCGAGGCCGCTTCGATTTCGGAGCGGCCTCGGCGGGAACGGGGGTAGGCTGCGCGGCTCGGCGTGCGCCGGCTATACGGAATCGATAGCCTTGCGCGTGCCGATCCAGGATTTTAGCGGATACGCGCGTATCTACTAAACTCCCGCGTACTTTTGCTTGCGCCTGATGCGCCAGCAAAAGTACGCCAAATCGCGCAGTTTGAAAATCTACCCCATAATGTAGAGATGTGCATTCTTTTATCATGAATTAGGCAATTTCAACGAAATTGCCTAATCGTCGTGGAACCCGAACCCTGAAACGGATTTTCCCCGAACTTCGGGGAAATTCATTTTTTGGGTTAGTGCGGGGGTGGGGGGGGGGAGGGGCATATTTATTTAAAAAAAATAATAACTACCCCAACCCTTCAATTTTGCTTTATTACAACGCCCCCACCATCCCAATCCCTCCCCAAGACTTACTAAAAGCCCTGGTGGTCCAGCGGGGTCCCGCGAGCAATGTCTCCTCTTGGGCCGTCGGGCCTACCATGAATCAAAATGGCACCGGTGCCCTTTGCCCTTACCATGTGACAGAGGCTAAATGGCGCAGGCCATCCATTGCTCCTTCCATGTGACAAGGGCTGACCAATGGCACCGGTAGCCCCTGTCGCATGGTAAGGGCAAAGGGCACTGGTGCCATTTTGATTTGTGGTAGGAACGATGGCCCGAGAGGAAGACATTGCTCGCGGGACCCTGCTGGACCACCAGGGCTTTTAGTAAGTCTTGGGGAGGGATCGGGATGGTGGGGGGGTTGTAATAAAGTTAAATTGAAGGGTTGAGGGTTTTTTTCTGATTCGGGGGTTTTTTTTAAATTTGTTTTTCGGGTTCGTTTTCCCGATTCGTACCGCCGAAAAACGACCTGCGGGAAAACGAAATTTCCCACGAAGCGCCCGAACCGAAACCCGACCTGACCAGGAAAAATGAAGCTCATCTCTAATATAATGTATAAAGATGCACAAATACAACATAAAATGAAAAAGAACCACAAACAAACAGTTATCAAAATTAGAGCTAAAAAAGTATGTTTTTAAAAAACAAAAAAAAAAATTATTTGGATCCAAAATTAAACAAAAATAACCAGAATTTTTAAGACAGATCTGTTCAAAAAAGGAATAACTGGGAAATAAAAAAGAAAACCTTCAAGTTTTGCACCCTGTTTGGTAGAGCAGGCTTCAATCTGTTAAAAAAAAATAAATCTCACAACCCAGCACGCACAAATCTATGCCCGATTTTATAACATGCGCACGCACATGTTATAAAATGCGGGGTCGGCGCGCGCAAGGGGGTGCACACTTGTGCACCTTGCGCGCGCCGAGCCCTAAGGGAGCCCCAATGGCTTTCCCCGTTCCCTCCGAGGAACGGAGCAGCCTCGGAGGGAACTTTCCTTTTGTCCCCCCCCCTCCTGCACCTTCCCCTCCCTTCCCCTATCTAACCTGCCCCCCAGCCCTACCTAAATCCCTCCCCCTACCTTTATTATTTAAGTTGCGTCTGCCTCTGGCAGGCATAGGTTGCGCACACCGGCCAAGTGCCGGTGCGTGATTCCCCGGCCTAGCAGGCCTTCGGAGGCCTCTGGCCATGCCCCCAACCCCGCCCCTTTTTTCAAGCCCCGAGACATACGTGCGTCCCGGGGCTTGCGCTTGTTGCTGAGCCTATGCAAAATAGGCTCGGCTCGCGGAGCGGGTTTTCGTGGTTACGCACATAATATGTGCACGTAACCCTTTGAAAACCTACCCCTAAGTGCTTGGGAAAGCAGCGGTGTTCCCTCCCTCTTTGTTCTTATCAACTTCAGGTGCAGCTGTGTGCCCTTCACTTTCTCAGACTTCAATATCAATTAATTGTTTACTTTCTACCATAGAATTACTGGCATAAGTACAATAAACAGATTTTTGCCTATTAGTAAACATTTCACAGTGAAACCAGTAAATATGAGTTCACACAGAGGTTGGCCTGTGGCCTTCATACTAGTCTGGGTGAGAACTCTGAATCCATGTAGCCTAACCTTTAAATATATTTTCAGCCAGAGAAATCAGAAATAATTCCAGTACAGAGACACACACCCATACACACACACATTGGGGTAGATTTTCAAACCGCGCGATTTGGCCTACTTTTGCTGGTGCATCAGGCACCAGCAAAAGTACGCTGGATTTTAGTAGATACGCGCGGAGCCGCGCGTATCCGCTAAAATCCGGGATCGGCGCGCGCAAGGCTATGGATTCTGTATAGCCGGCGCGCGCCGAGCCGCGCAGTCTACCTCCGTTCCCTCCGAGGCTGCTCCGAAATCGGAGCGGCCTCGGAGGGAACTTTCTTTTGCCCTCCCCTCACCTTCCCCTCCCTTCCCCTTCCTAACCCACCCGCCCGGCCCTGTCTAAACCCCATCCTTACCTTTGTCGGGGGATTTACGCCTCCCAGAGGGAGGCGTAAATCCCCGCGCGCCAGCGGGCCGCTAGCGCGCCGGGACGCGACCTGGGGGTGGGTACGGAGGGTGCGGCCACGCCCCCGGACCGCCCCGGGCCGTAACCACGCCCCCGTGCCCGCCCCCAAAACGCTGCCGACACGCCCCCTAAACGCCGCGACGACCGGGCCCGCCCCCGACATGCCCCCCTCGGAGAACCCCGGGACTTACGCGAGTCCCGGGGCTCTGCGCGTGCCGGTAGGCCTATGTAAAATAGGCTCACCCGCGCGCAGGGCCCTGCTCGCCTAAATCCGCCCGTATTTGGGCGGATTTAGGTGAGCAGGGCTCTTAAAATCCGCCCCTTTGTCTGCATCTGAGTGAGAGCGAGTGTGTGGATATCTCTCTCTCTCTCTGACACAAACATAGGCATATTTTCTTAGGAAGTAATTTTCAAAGAAGTTACGCACGTAAATGTAACATACTATCACAGCAATTTTCAAAAGCTATTTACTCCAGTAAAGTGACGTTACACAAGTAAATCCTATTAACAATTCAATGGCATATATTGTAGCAGTTTTCATAAGACCACTTAAGCGAATAAATGCACTTTACTCAATTAAAACCAAGTTTTACAAGTGTAAGAACATAAGAGCATAAGATATGCCATACTGGGTCAGACCAAGGGTCCATCAAGCCCAGCATCCTGTTTCCAACAGTGGCCAATCCAAGTCACAAGTACCTGGCAAGTACCCAAATATTAGATAAATCACAAGCTACTATTGTTTATTAATTAATAACAGCTTATGGATTTTTCCTCTAGGAACTTATCCAAACCTGTTTTAAACCCAGTTACACTAACTTCCTTAACCACATCCTCTGGCAATGAATTCCATAGTTTAACTATGCGCTGAGTGAAAAAGAATTTTCTTTGATTTGTTTTAAATGAGTTACTTCTATTTTCTGAGAGATTAAATAACCAATTTACATTAACCTGTTCAAGTCCTTTCATGATTTTGTAGACCTCTATTTTATCCCCACCCCTCAGTTGTGTCTTCCCCAAACTGAACAGCCCTAACTTCCTTAGCCTTTCCTCATAGGGCAGCCGTTCCATGCCCCTTATCATTTTGGTTGCCCTTCTCCGCACTTTCTCTAGTGCAGCTCTATCCTTTTTGAGATGCGGGGACCAGAACTGCACACAGTATTCAAGATGCGGTCTCACCATGGAGCGATAGAGGTATTATGACATCCTCCATGTTATTCACCATTCCCTTCCTAATAATTCTTAACATTCTGTTTGCACTTTTGATTGCTACAGCACACTGAGCAACAATTTCAATGTATTACCACTATGACGCTTATCTCTTTCCTGGATGGTAACTCCTAAGATAGAACCTAACATTGTGAACTACAGCAAGGGTTATTTTTTCCTATAGGCATCACTTTGCACTTGTCCATGTTAAATTTCATCTGCCATTTGGAAGCCCAATCTTCCAGTCTCAGAAGGTCCTCCTGCAAGTCATCACAATCTGCTGCATAATTTTGAGTCATCCGCAAATTTGATCACCTTACTCATCATACCCCTTTCCAGATCGTTTATAAATATATTGAAAAAACACCGGTCCTGAGGCACTCCACTGTTTACCCTTTTCCACTGAGAAAATTGACCATTTAATCCTACTCTCTGTTTCCTATCTTTTAACCAGCTTGCAATTCACAAAAGGACATCGCCTCCTATCCCATGACTTTTTAGTTTTCTTAGAAGCCTCTCATCTGGAACTTTGTCAAACGCCTTCTGAAAATCCAAATACACCACATCTACCGGTTCAGCTTTGTCCACATGTTTTCCCTGTCCTCTCTACTGTCAGTGCTAATGCCACTCTCCACTGACTCTGCTTCCACTTGCTCTGCGCCCGAGAAATACAGCTAATAGTGGCAGCAAGCAGCCCATCTTCCAGCCTCAGCTTCCTCTTCCTAGACGCTGCCTGTGCCTGGCCCTGGCCCTGTACTTTCCATAGTGCTACCAGATGTACTGGGGCTTTCACTTTCAGGTGCCTTTTCCTTTATCACAGCACTTTCCCCTTCCTTCCACTGCACAGAGGCCTTAAATAGATAGTAATTACTTTTGCCTCAACCTGCTATTCATACCTCACCTCGATATTTGCCTCTTTTCCAGGACTAAGTAACTCTACAACACACAGCAGCTTCATATAAAAACTTGTATTGAGACTGCAACAACAGAAGATGTGTTTATATATTTATTGTAGAGGAGCATTGCTGATTTCTGTGATAAACAGCAGCAGATTAAAAAATGGGACCCAAGAGAGTATGAGAAGCCTCCATAGTAGACCAGTTGTAGATGGTAATGAAGTTTGTTGGATTCGGAGCAATTAGTAGTTGTAGGGGCAGTTAGCAGTGGCAGTAGGGACGTCACTGGCAATCAGTGTCTGCACTATCACTAGTGGTGTTTGCAGCGATGGAGGTGTTAGAGTTGGAATTGCTTGGTAAACTGCTGGAAACAGATGTGTTGGAGGGGGAAGGATTTGGAAAACTGGCGGGGCTGCTAGCGGGACCTGTCGGAGCATTGGCTGAGGGGTTGGCAATTGATTCAACGGCAGTATCCTCCTCTTCCTCCTCTTCCTCCTCTTTCTTGAGCTGATCCTTCCACACGTAGGGCTCCCCGGCCTTAGCCGTCTCTGTTTCTATCCAGTTCACATAGTTGGAGACCAGAGCATAGACGGCAGGGCTCATCTTCTCGGCGCAGCCATAGCCCCAACTCACTATCCCCACCTCGTACCAGCGATAATCCTTCCAGGTCTTGCACATCAGGGGCCCGCCGCTGTCACCCTGTGGGGAGAAGGAGAGGAAACGTCAGCTCCCTGTAACAGAACCTTCAGCACTTACTGATCTTATTCCTATACACATCCAGGAGATTCACTTACAGCTTCCAATCTTTATAAGGAAGGGGGACAGCATTGGATAAATATTGTTTAAGTTAGTAAAGGGCCATAATCTGTCTTATATGACTGTGGATCCTGCACAGCAGTAAAGAGCCAGTCCCTGTCTGTGATATTACATACACACATGGTATTAACATAGAAACAGACCAGATAAGGACCAGAAGGCTCATCTACTTTCAGCCCACTTTACCTCCTGGTGCAATTCCATAGACTCCAGTTAATCATTGCCTTTTGTCTCAGTTCTTCACATCCCTTTGTCTATTCCAGGCCCTCTTAAATTCTATTAATGGTTTTACCTCCACCCCAGGAGGCTGTTTCATGCATCCTCCACTCTTTCTATGAATAAATATTTCCTTATGTTACTCCTGAGTCTATCCCCTGGTGCCTCATATCATTTCCGTTCTAGAACAGTGGTCCCAACCTTAGTCTGTAGATCTCTGGTGGTCCACAAGACCCTCAGAAGGGATCCACAAGAAGGACAAAAATCATAAAAGCAGGAGCTCCACTTCTGGATAAACCAGCAGCGGCAATAGAAGGTCCAGGTGAGGAGAGAGCAGAAGGGGCAGGAGATCAGGAGCAGAAGTCAGTGACAGCAGCAGGACCACTGGGGGCATGGAGCAGCAAGCTGGAAGATCCAGGGGCAGCATCAGCCCACATGAGGCATGGAATTAGTAACAGCTGCATGAACAAGACGAGTAGGGTCGCCAACTTTCAACTGTGAAAATACCGAATACTTACAGGAGCTGAGAAAACCTTTTCTTTGACGATGTCCTTCTACATCCACGCACGATAGCTGCTGCCACCCACCCTTAGTTACAAAGACCAATTATTTAATAGCATCATTCAATCAATTCTCTTTTAGAACAGTGACCTATCATTAATACCAAATTATACAGAATAGAACACAACCTCTATCGAAATCCTACACCTCTGATTCTGAAAACAAATATTCTGTGTCATAGAAACACCCCAGAAAGGATATTTCCCCTTATTATTTACCATATAAGCAAAGAATATTCAAATTTTTGCATCATCTCAGTAGCAATGACACAAAATCTATCCTGCACCTGACACACTGTGAAGCAACAGAAAACCTTAGAAAAAGCACACTCAGCATCTTTGTAGCAAACTTGTCATTCCCAAACAGCACTAATAGCCAGAACTCAAACAGCAATAACTCTACCTATGTAAAGGTGGCACTGCAAATATTGCAATTGGCCCTAGAACACCAATTTACCTCCTAATCTGAAAATAAAAGAAAGCAGAGTGTTATCAATCAATATACAAAAACTACACACTAGCATTGTCCCTCACCTCAGCCATCCATGCAGAACCCAGACAGACTTTCACCTAATACAGAACATGTGACCAGAAATTAGAAATATTGAGACAAAAATTGTAATGGATATACCAAGAAGCCAGATTCCAGATGCAGTACAACACTGGAGAACTCGAAACAGAAATGCATTTCCTCCTTTGCTGAGCAAAATAAAAAGATAAGAGCTGCATATTTCCAAAGCAGACAATTCCAATCAATAAGCTAAAAATAAAATGTCTTCTTTTGTTCTCTTGACATCTTATTTTTCAAATTGTGTTGATCCCATTCTTTGTTTTCTGCTTCTTCTATGACTTCATCCAGGGTTCCCTTTTTTTTTTGTTTCTTCACTCTTCTGTCTTTTTCACTTCCTTCTCAACATTTGTTTCTGAGATGGCAGACATGGTAGAAGATCAATTGGAGGAGACTGAAGCTGGACCTGGAGATCTAAAATCTTGACATTTTCTGAATATTTAGCCCTCCTCCTGGCTTCCAGACAGTCTGTCTAATATCCGTACTCTCCACATAAAATCTGGACAGTTGGCAACTCTAAACGTGAGGAGAGGGTGAGTAGTGGGGTAGTGGAGATTAGTGGGGAGGGGACAGCTTGGTTGGAGAGAAAGGGGGAAACCTAGTGGGGGAAGACAGGCCCTGGGAAGGAGATGACTGGTGAGTTAGGGCTGGAAAAGAATAAGAGAAAGGAAGGAAAACTGCTGAAGGGGGGGAGGGAATAGTAGGGAGAGCCTGGGAAGACAGAGAAAGATTGACGGAGAAGAGGATGGGGAAGGAGACTAGGGAAGGGCTGGAGGAGAGAGACGTCTGGGTGCAAGTGAGAGAGATAAAGAGGTTTGTGAGAGATAAGCTGGAGAGAGAGACTGGGGAGTTGACAGTTGGGGCGAGAGAGAACCTAATGAAGCTGATCTGTGGAAAGTTACACTGGAAGGGTTGGGCTGTGGTGGGAGAGAGAAACTGTAAGGAGGGCCTGAGTGGGAAAGAGAGACTGGTGGGTTGGCAGCTGGTGTGGGAGAGACTGGTGAGGAAGGGTTGAAGGGAAGTGATGAGGGGGAGGACCTGAGGAGAGAGACTGGCAGAGTGGGAGCCGGAGGAAGAGAAAGACCAGTGGGGATAGACAGAGGGGAGCAAGAAAGGTCATGGAGAGGGCCTGGGATTTTAGAAATTGGTGAGGTGGGGTGGGTGAAGGAAGAGAGACTGGGAAAGGCTGGTGGTAACTGCAGAGATTTGCGGGAAGGAATGAGGAAAGAGAGACTGTTGGGGGGGTGGCTTGAGTTGGGAGAGATACTGATGGGGGAGAGGCTGGGGAAGAGGGCGAGAGGGACTAGTGAAGAGAGGCTGGGGGGAAGGGTTCTATACTGATGGGGACAGGATGGGGGATTCCTAAATCTTTTGGATGTTGAAAAGGTTTCCTGCACCCAAAGAGGTCGAGAATCTCTGTTCTAGAACTTCCTTTCCACAAAAAAGGTTTGCATCCTGTGAGTTATTTATATCTGAGGCATTTGAAGGTGTCTACCTATCCCTTCCCCCCTTATTTCTTCTAGGACATACATATTTAGTTTCCTAAGTCTCGTCTCAAAGAGCTATGATAAAGACATTCCAGTAACTCAGACTGTATTGCCGTAAGTAAAGGCTCACCACGCAGGCACCACGGCCTCCTTCCTCAAATCCCGCACACAGCATGTTCCTGGTTATCATTATCCGTGTGTTACATAAATCCCAATCTACCAGCTCCGCCTCCACTTTCTGCAAGACGTCGGGGAAACGTTTCATGTCTGTAAACCAAAGCATTTGGTGTATTAGTAGAATCTCCCTTCACCTTAGTTAGAAGCCTAGGCAAAGGAGCCAGCAGGCTGACTCAATGGCAACACTGCACACTGCCAAGAGGAAGAAGGTGGGTTTCTGTCCCTCCCCGAGTCAGCTAGGGTTGAGGATGCTACAGAGGCCCTGGTGGGAGGGAGCCCCAGTCATTGCAGCACAGTGGCAATTAGTGGCCAGATTTACTTCACCTTGTGGCCTCCAGGCCTGCTCTTACCATAGATTTTGCTCTGTGGCTTGCTCAGGCCTCTTATCGCCCAGTGGCCTCCGGGCCTTCTGTATCTCTACCTTTGGGTCTCAGTATTCTTTGTTCTGTGTTGTCTTGTCTAGTCCTTGTCTGGTCCTGTCCTGGTCTGTCTTGTCTAGCTCTGCCCTTGTCTGGTCTTCTCCTGCCCAGCCCAGCCCAGTTCCTGGTATCCATTCCCTACCTGACTACTGCTTTGCCTAGCCCCCGTCTGTATCCAGTCCCAGACTCTGCTCAGAATCTTGCCCAAGCCTATATCTGTATCCCGTCTTCAGTCTTGCTCAGCATTCTGCTGAAGCCTATGTCCATATCCAGTCCCAGTCCCAGTCCCTGCTCGGTATCCTGTCCAGCTCTGTGTCTGTGCCCAGTCTTAGTCCCTGCTGAATATCCTGTCCAGCTCTGTGTCTGTGCCCAGTCTTAGTCCCTGCTAAATATCCTGTCCAATTCTGAGTCTGTACCCAGTCTTAGTCCCTGCTGAATATCCTGTCCAGTCTTGTCCAGCCTGTTCCAATCTCCAGTCCTCAGCTCCCTGCCTGTTCCAATAATCAGACTTCTGCTTCCAGTCTGTATTAGTACAAAACGTTCTGCCTGTGCTTGACCTCAGACCCAGCTTTGTCCAGCCTTGTGCAGCCTGTCCTGCCTTGTCTAGCTTTGTCTAGCTATGCCCTACTGGTCCCCAGAACCCAAGGGCTCTACCAGAGGAGCCCAGAGTAGGTTACAATAAAAAATATGTAATGGCTAAGATATAGATAGATATGTGTGTTTATCAGTTAAATATTAATAAAACAATACAGATCCTGCCACATAAGGTCATTTGTTACATCCCTGGGCTGGGTCATGTTCTTATTGATACATTAGAACTGGCACATGGCACACTCACCAGGATCTGTCGTGCCCCAACCAATCACAAAGCATGTCTTCCAGTCTTTGTTGCTGAAGGTATCAGCAGGCGGAAGGCAGATGGGCGTCTTCAGCACATTGAACTCTATTGGGGTGGACAGCAGCAGCAGGCCAATATCATTGTTAAAGTCATGTGCATTGTACTCCGGGTGTATAATGACCTTTTTCACCCTTAACAGTTCCTTCCCATGCCGGAGATTGGTTGTTCCCACTTTCACTTTTATGGAGTTAGGAGGGTAACTGAGCAGAAAAGACATAGCACACCAATGAGATGTCAGAGTCAATGTTCCCTCTAAAGTGCATGCATGGCCGTTCACAAGTTTTCTCATGGCCACACAAAGGGAAACTGGCGGGGCCGTGATGAAACGCAACCCACTACTGCCCAAAGCAAAGAAGAGAGCCCCAAAACCCAGGGTGCTCCACCTCCTTCCTGTCCATGTGGCCCTGGAAGAAAATTTGCTGGAGTGCATGGGCAGGAAGGAGGAGGATTGTCAGCTTGTGGGCAGAAGAGAAGCAGCATCCATGGCAGGGTCACTGCAGATCCCACCTTGCTGTGAGCATTCCTTTCTTTGATGCAAAAAGCCAATCAGTTTTATGGTCACAGCAACCCAATCCTTAGAGAGAACATTGGTAGCGGTATGCAAACAGAGTCCTGGTGGCAAGGCCACCACAGAGCCCATCCCGCAGCAAACCACAAAAAGGAGGCATAGAGACATTAGGGAGGCTGAGGCCTTTTAGAATATGTGTGTGACAGAGTGAGTTGAGAGACTGTGTCTGTCTCTGACAGACAGCATGTGAGAATTAGAGCCTCTGTGTAGATGTGTGTGTGTGTGTGAAAGAAAGAAAGCATGTGAAAATGTGTGAGATAGCATGTGTGTTTGTGTGAGAGCCTGTGTTTGTGGCATATAATATGTGGGTAAGAGCCTCTGATTGTGTGTGTGTTTGTGAGAGAGAGTATGTGAGAGTGAGAGCCTTTATGTTTGAGTGATAGAGTGTGAAAATGAGAGCCACTTTGTGTATGTGTATGTAAGAGAGAGAGAAAGACAGCATGTGAGAGGCTCTGGGTGTGTGAGAGAGACTGCATGTGTATGTTTGTGTGAGAGTCTGTGTATATGAGACAGCATATGAGAATAAGAGCCTGTGTGTGAGTGCGACAGCATGTGAAAGAGCTGGTGTGCATGTATGAGAGAGAGACAGCATGTGAAAGCGAGAGCCATGTGTGTGTAAGTGAGAGACAGCATGTGAGAGTGGGAGCCTATGTATACATGAGAGAGCACATGAGAGTGAGAGCATGTATGTGAGAGAGAGAGCAGGTGAGAATGAGAGCTTGACTGTGTGTTTGAGGGAGGAAGGGGAGAAGACAGGTGGAGAGAGAAGAAACAGAAAGGACAAAAAGAGACTTGGGAAAAGACGTAGAAAGGGAGTATGGCAAAAACAAAAAAAAAAACAGCCTGGGATCAACAGATTAGAAAAATAAGATCAGACAAGAATTTTTAATTTCTAGTGATTGGCATGTTATCTTTGGGAATGTGCATTACATATTTGTATTTTGTTCTTTCTTTAGTATTCCACTATTCAGAGTCTGGATTCTCGGGCTTTCCATTTTATTTTTCTCTGCATGTTTTTATTTCTAATTCTTAGGCCCTTATTCTGTATTAAGTAAGAATCTAACTGTGTTTTGCATGTGTAACTGAAGTGCAGTATTTCTGCTGGCATGTAATTTTCCTGTAGGACTTTGTAGCAACACGGCTTGTTCTGTTAACCCCAGTAGGTGGTGTATTCGTGTTCTAGGGCATGGTATAATATTTGCATAGCTGCCAGGTCATAGATAAGACTTTTGCTGTTTGAGTCCTGAAAGAGTGCAGGTATGTTAAGGTATGGCAAGATTCTAGGTGTTTTTTTTGTTTTTGCAGGAGTTTGTGTTTCTTCTCAAAGTGTTTGGCAGTGAAGGGTTTGCAGTTACTGAGATGAGCGTGTGTGGGGAAGAGGAGGTGAACTGAGCGAGTGTGCGTGTTTGTGAGAGTCTGAGGCGTGAATAAAAAGAATGAGAGTGAGTGTGTATGATTGTGAGAAGGAGCATGCATGTGTGAGAGAGAGTATAAGAGTGCATATGCGAGTGTGTGTTATGCGTGAGAAAGTCTGTTTGCATACCGCTACCAATGTTCTCTCTAAGGACTGGGTTGCTGTGACCATAAAATTGAGAGGCTTTATGCATCAAAGAAAGGAATGCTCACAGGGTAATGAAACCAAAATGTTTTGTGCATAGTGACCCGATCCTTAGGAGGGAACATTGGTGAGAGTGCAGGCAGGGGCTTAAAATAAGGTGAAGACTGGCAAAATCCTGAGTAAGCACGGCCCAGAAATTCTGGAGGAGACCCCCTAATAAATGCAAAGAGCACACAGGCTGAAAATGCTGGAGGAGACAGCAGGCAAATGCAGAGGACAGGGGTTGAAAATACCAGAGGAGAATCCATCAAAAATGCAGAGAGTGCAGGTGTCATGGGATTGATACACATAAGATGAGCGGGCCTAGGCACTTGTGTTGGCCAAGTGCCAGTCTCTCTCAGTTGGAATTCAAAATTATGGAAAATGGCTCAAGCAGAAGGTGTAGTGAACCAGGCCCAGAGGCAGGAGGGTTAGAGGGTTTTTTGGTTTTAAATTGATCTAGAACAGGGAAATCCTTCAACTGGATCTCCCCTCTGTGAACCTCACTATCCAAATGGTTCGTACTGTTAATCCAACTGGATTCCAAATAAGATCCACGCCAAGATACATTCTAAAATAATTTAAAAAAAATAATAAATTTCTGCAGTAACAGGCATAGCAAATATTTACAAGCTAGTAAAGCATAATAATGGTTATTGAGTTATTCAGCGTTCACAGGCTTTCTCAACCAAGATGCAACTTTAGAGAAATAGCATTAACAGTTCAACAAGGCTCTACCATAATCCTCACTCCTCTTCCTTTAGAAATGTGTTGGTCACATTCCTTCCTCTGTACTCAATTCTAGATTGACAACAGCACGCCTCCCACCATCAATTAAGGTCCATCAATCTTCTCTCACTACTCAACCTCAGCTTCAGTTACATCAGGCACTCACACTCATGGGTAGCAAGGTAACACCTCTCCTGAGGTCCAGTACGCTGCATCCAAGGACTTTCCTGGCATCCTTGGTTCACTCCTTGTTCAGCTCTCTCTTCTCCTCCTGGTCCTCCACCATGGGGGCCAATTTACTCTTCAACTCCTCCTCCTTTGAAACCCAGGTCAGGTCCCTGCTTGTTTCCTCAAGAGAATATTAAGTAGCTATGTTTGTTAATTTAAAAAAAATAAATAAAAAAAAAAGGTATTGGACTTTGCTCCTCTGGGTCTGGTGACTCATTGTGCATTGGAAAATTCAAAACCCTTAAATTCAAAATTCTCAAAGAATTCTCCATATTTTTCAGTTTCTTGGAGTAAATGATATCTGATTGAATCGGCTTACTCTGAACTGATTCTACAGATGGCACTCTTGGATCCAAAACATTCATTTTAGTATCAAGATTGTAATTTGGGATTCAATAACCAGCGTCTTGGTATTAGTTTCTTTCAAAACATGAGTTAAGGAGTGTATAGCTTTCTCTAACGAGGTCAGAGCGTTCAAATGGAATCTAAAGTTATTACTGAAGGCCTAGTTAAAGATGGTTGGAAAGTTAAGCATACCTTGGGATTCACATTCTCCTAATTCTGTGGGGTTCCCGCTGCTCATTTTGGCTTCAGGCACATGTGGAGCTTCCATGGGGCCCGTCGAGGCTCCGAAGGCGACGTCAGCAAGGTGTCCCTTCTCGGGGCATCTGATTTTTGCTTGTTGATAAGTTCTCTTAATGAAGGTAAAAAAGAATCTGCTAGATTAAGGTCAGAAGCTGTAAATGGTGGCGCGGGTATCGTCTCTTCAGCCAGCGGAACCCGCGTTCGCTCCCCGCTGGTTTCTGAAGCGGCTCCCCCCTCCAGTGCCTGCAGCAGGGGAGACGCAAAGAATGATTTGATCCTTGCTTGTCGTTGATCAGATAACGGCAAAGAGGCCAATATTTCCCATAATCTAGCTTTCCTTTTAGTATGTGGTATAGTAGTAACAAGAGCAAAATCTTGAGGAATTCACGGAGAGAGTGTCCAAGTGTGTACTTCAATCAGCAGCCATCTTTGGTCTCTCTCATCCCAGGACATTTTACTTTTCCTAGAAGCCTCTCGTGAGGAACTTTTTCAAATGCCTTCTGAAAATCCAAATACACTACATCTAACTGCAGATACTCCTTCCTGTTTTCATCCAGGTCCACTCCACCATCTGCATGGCCAACGATAGGTACTCACCAAAGAAATTTGGAGGGGATGACCATTAATCAAAGGGGAAAGCCCCTCCATCATTTTATGTACCCTGTGGATGGGATTTCATAAACAGAGAAATAATCATCTAATCAAGGTGACTTGCTTTACTTGTGAACTCATGGCAAATGGTGATACTAAATGCTATGCCAGTAGGAAAGAGGGGATGGGGAAGATATAAGGGATGTTAAAAAGATCAACTATTTGTGGATTGTTAATTCCTCTCAGGTGGTTGTTGAATTGTTATCAATGCTGAATCTTCAATTTAATTTGCATAAAAAAAAAAAAAAGACTCCAGTAAAAATGCAAACATTGCAGGGGCTAAAAATGCCAGATTAAACTTCGGGAAAAGGTAGAGAGCTCAGGGACTGAACTACTGGAGGAGACCCAGCAATCTACATAAGGGGCAGGGGCTGCAAATGCTGAGGGAGGCTCCAGTGTGGAACTGCTTGAAGGCGTTCGAACTGTAGGAGACCGGGAAAGAGGAGATACTCACGCCACTAAACAGTGAGCGGCTGTAAGGATCCACCAGCAATTCAGGATGCTGCCTGCGCAGAAATGTTTCCAGGAACTAAGGCTGACGATCCAGGGCCACTCCCCGGGGAGAGCCTCCCTGCCGCCAATTATCCGGGACTGGCGGAAACTGCGGCTGCTGTTCGCATCAGGACGTACATCATAATCAATTCTAAATCCACATTCTGAAAGAGAGGGGAGTCTCACAGTTTAATGTCCTCCTGAGATTCTGAATTTATCATCTTACCCATCAGAAAGTCCCTGCATCTTCTTCCCAGCATGAGTCAGGTCCACTGCTCTACCCAGGGTCAGCTTTAGTGGGTGTGTGACCTGCGAGTGTGCATAGGGTGAAAGGTGAACTGCTGCCTGAACAATTCGGCTATGGAGGGTATTGCTATGGCTTGAAAGGGGTGCTGGTGACCACAATTGGGAGAACCCTCTTTCCTGCTTGTGGAATGCGCTGTTATCTGTGTTTGCACAGGGCTCTGGTACTAAAGTCAGCCCTGGTCCCATCCCATGAATGTCTGAATATGGCGCTTCTGCTAGGGTCGTCAAATAACTCCATGTCACCAGGGAGAGACTGACCTGGACCTGGTTTTACTCCCAGTGAATATGTGGACTTGTGGATCCAATGTCCCTAAGAATGGTATGGTATACTCTTCAATCAAAACCCATATAAACTGAGATTTGTTTCCTACAAAATATAATTTTGCTGTTGTCAGAGTTAGTTTTCAAACTTTGTCACATTTAGTTTAGGGACAAAACCAGCAATGGCTGCCCAGAGACTGGAGAATCAGACAGTACGTAATACAATGGATATGTTATTATATCTTCTCCATACCTGCCCAGCAGGTTCCGATTATCCAGGGCAGGAGGCACAGGCACACTTTCAGCATATATCTCAGAGTAGCCATCCCTAAGAACATCAGAAGGGTCTATTAACCCTAGAGCAGCCCAGAGAGCATCCAGCGCTAAAAGCAGAGACTCGGGAGGAGAGAATTGTGGTAATATCATAAAGACTTGTGACATCACAGTGACCCATCTACTAACATTCTGATGGCTCAGCTCAGCCAGTCCTGGTAAGCCACTCCCATTGCAATGCATGCTGGGACACATAGTTCTACTTTACTTAGAGAAACTGAAAACAATTTCACACATGTGGGGGAAAAAAAATCAGCACCAACTCAACCTGGCCCTGATGTCATGGAGCCAACTGGTCGCTTTTGCACTTATTTCTACAGTGCATTCAAATATAATAATATAATGACGTGCTATATAAACACATTATAGCTGCTATAAGAGACATGGAGGGGATTTCTAAAACACAGTTCTGAAAGCAGTTTTTCCATTTATTTTAAACAGCTTCATCAGTGATTGCCCTGAAGTTAAACTATCAAGAGAGTTATAAATGACCACAAACAGAGAGCAAAATCTGATCAGTTTATATTCACTGGAATGTTCTCTGTATTGTGCCAGAATCTCCTGCAACATTTACAGCCCCTGCACTCTCTGCATTGTGCTGGAGTCTCCTCTGGCATTTTCAGTCCCTGCACTCTCTGCATTGTGCTGGAGTATCCCCTGGCATTTTCAGCCGCTGCACTCTCTGCATTGTGCAGGAGTCTCCTCTTGCATTTTCAGCCACTGCACTCTCTGCATTGTGCTGGAGTCTCCTCTGGCAATTTCAGCCCCTGCACTCTGCATTGTGCTGGAGTTTCCTCTTGCATTTTCAGCCGCTGCATTCTCTGCATTGTGCTGGAGTTTCCTCTGGCATTTTCAGCCGCTGCACTCTCTGCATTGTGCTGGAGTTTCCTCTTGCATTTTCAGCCGCTGCACTCTCTGCATTGTGCTGGAGTTTCCTCTGGCATTTTTAGCCGCTGCACTCTCTGCATTGTGCAGGAGTCTTCTCTGGCATTTTCAGCCCCTGCACTCTCTGCCTTGTGCTGGAGTTTCCTCTGGCATTTTTAGCCGCTGCACTCTCTGCATTGTGCAGGAGTCTCCTCTGGCATTTCCAGCCCCTGCACTCTCTGCATTGTGCTGGAGTTTCCTCTGGCATTTTTAGCCGCTGCACTCTCTGCATTGTGCAAGAGTCTCCTCTGGCATTTTCAGCCCCTGCACTCTCTGCATTGTGCTGGAGTTTCCTCTGGCATTTTCAGCCGCTGCACTCTCTGCATTGTGCTGGAGTTTCCTCTGGCATTTTCAGCCGCTGCACTCTCTGCATTGTGCAGGAGTCTCCTCTGGCATTTTCAGCCGCTGCACTCTCTGCATTGTACTGGAGTTTCCTCTTGCATTTTCAGCCGCTGCACTCTCTGCATTGTGCTGGAGTTTCTTCTGGCATTTTTAGCCGCTGCACTCTCTGCATTGTGCTGGAGTCTCTCCAGTATTATTTTAAACATATTTATTAATTTTAATGTAATACAATATTACATAGTGATAAGAAAAAAAGTAAACAACTCTATAATAAACATACTTATAGCAATACAAATTAGCCAACAATACAGTATGGGAAGGAGAGAGGAAATCCAGGAGACATTTTCAGGAAACTAAATAAAGAATCAGCCGTAACATGACTAATATCCGACTCAAATAAAGACTTTTCAGAGGACTCAACAAGCGATAAAAGATATCAATTTCTTAGAGGCAATAAAGCTTCAGAACTGCTCTGGAAGGAAGAACACATAACACTTCCTATTATAGTTAACCACACATTTACAAGGATCTCTAAGAGCACATCTCCCATCTCAGAGCAAGGAACCCTTTCCTTCTCCTGTGTTACTCGAGCTAAATCAGAAAATATCCTGACATTTTGCGTAAGCAAAGAAACATCTTCCTGAAGTACACTTTGATAAGATAACTACAATCTTGTTCTAATATAAAAGAAACCAATTAAGTTGCTTGTTCAATAATTTCAGGACTCAAATTTTGAAGAAAATCAGTTAAAAGTAACACATCCCCAGGATTTAATGTTGCCTGACCTCTAGACCGAGAATCTACAGGTAGAAAGAAAACTTTAATCAGTGAAGGAAGCTTATCCTCAGATACTGTATGTGCAGGACTTCTGAAAAGTACTTTTTTTTCAAAGTAAGCCGAGATAATTCGTCCATCACTCTTGAGAAATTTAATAAACATAAATTCAGATGTCTAGCCCGGTTTGCAAGAACTCCTCACGTCTTGGTAGGGCTCCTCACTCTTGAATTAGGGTAGTACTAACCGACTGCAACTTCTTTACTTCGTTCTCCAGTGAAACAGTATCATGTTCCTTCCAAATCATGGTTGAGAACTAAAGCCTCCATCTTTTCAGAGAAAGCTTTACTTTGACTAGAGCATGCAGACACTGACTTCCCGGGACAGTCAAATAAAATCTCATACGGAGTTCAAAGTCATCTCCACCAGTTTAGTCAAAATGGGAAAAGGACTCACCGATAGAACCAGGCCCGCTAGACAAGGAGCCACCCAGCCCAGGCAAAACCTGCAGAATGCAAGGGGCTGGAAGACATTTGTGGGTGAGTGTCTCTGTGACTGTGCGTTGTACTTCCATATTCAGTTACTCTGTGGCTCTGCTAGTTAGCCGGATAAACATATCTGGCCAAGTAGTGCTGTATATTCAGTGGCGCAGCCATGACACTGTATATACCAGGATATCCTAAAGTTAGCTGGATACGTTTATCCGGGTAACTTTAGGATAGGGTATGAACAGATTAGAATTAGCTGGATACATTATCGGGCTAACATAGCTCCTCCCGAATGCCTTTGGACCACCCCTGGAATGCCGCTGACTTATCTGGCCAAATTCTAGCTGACTAAATACTTATCAGGTGAGAATTTGGCTAGATATGAAGTTTGAATATGGACCTCTGCGTCTATCTTTGTGTCTTTATTTGGTTTGTGCATTTATTGTAGATGTGTGTGTGTTGTGACTCTCATGTGTAATTATCATGTGCATCTAGTACATGTGTGCATATTTCAATGCATTTTATGTGTGTGTATGTGTTTGTGTGTGCCTCTCAGTGTTGTGTATGGTGTGTGTGGGTATGCACTTTTATGTATTTTGTGTGTGTTGTGTCTCTGTATTTTAGTGTGTTTCTATGTGTGTTTATTTTATTTATTTAGCTTTTCTTATAATCCGCAGTCTCCACAGATGCAGAGTACATTATGTCACATAGATAGTTTTAATTTGACAAACGTATCACATTAAGATAAAATAAATAAACACATCATTGTTGTGGCCCTGTGCATTGTGAGTATGAATCTGTGTATTTCTGTCTTAGGGAGGGTATTTATTTTTTTATTTTATTTAAAATCACTTGTATCCTGTGCCCTCCAAAGTTCGGGTACTTAACATAAAAACATCCATAAAATTCATAATACAGTCAATACGTACATATTTAAGCAATAACTTAAAACAGTTGACACACACTTTTTGAGAAGAGATATATTAACTGATTAGCTGCCAGATTCTGTTGGTATTAAACCTTTAAAAGCTTGATTGAAACAAATGAGTTTTTAGGGCTTTCTTGAATTCCTTTGGGTTACTAATGCTGCGGAGGTGGAGAGATAGGGAGGTGCACAATGTTGGGTCAGTAATTGAAAAGGCACGATCTCTAGTGCAGTTAAGATGGGCGCGACATAGCGAAGGGTAATTTTCAATACTGCGTGGAGCCCAGCACATATGTGTGCAGAAAGTCACATCTATATTTTATAAACTGTGTGGTAGAAGCTGCATGATTTATATGTGCATAAGTACATGCATACTTTTTACAGAACATTTGCATAATGTTTACTTCTATTTTATAAAAGTACAGATAGGTAATTGTAACATTTGCACACTTTATGCCTTGAGGCTGTATTTTCTAGGATTGCGTAATATATGCGTGTACTTCACTGTTAAAATACTTGTGTATGTGCATCCAAACCACTGAGCAAGACCTCCATCAGTTCACCCCAACTCTCCACCACTGTACCCAGACAAAAGAGAGATGTGGTTTAATTTCTGCCACCTAAATAGCAGATGTAAAAGCATGAGCGTAAGTCGGATCATGTGTTCATGTCGTCTTTAAACAAAGGTCTCTGCAGGCAGGTCCCCTGAGAGCAGGAATAAGGACAGAGGCCCAAAGGGGAACAAAGAGATCCTGGTCTCCAGGAGAAGGCAGCTCCTGAAACATTGCTGTCCTGAATGAGAATGCTGTATTGTTGTGCTACTGAAGTTAAGCAAATGATCACTGTTATTATGTTATAAGTAAACCACTGCTTAAGGAGACAGTTGGAGTCTTGGGTGTTCATGTCTCCAGCCCAAAACTACTTGGCTATGTCACAAAATGGCAGCAGTGGGTCACCTCATCTAAGCAGCGCACAGACAGAGACCCAAGTCCATAATTATGAAAAAAGAGTGTGAAGAGAGAAGACTAAAGATTTGTTGTGTGAGTCCTGCCCAGCGAAGCAGTTTGGGTGCAGAGGCAGTGCTGCTAAGTATGTGCACAGAGCACTGAGAAGGGTAAGAGTTTGGCTTGGCAGAGCACAGGAACATGACAGCTGGGAAACCTTTTTTTTAATGGGAAGCAGAGAATTGTTTTTTGAGTACTGACTGTAAAACCAGCTTTAAAAATACAACTACAGGCTAAGGAGACTAGCTTTGCCTGGCTAGAGAGGGTCTGTGCAGTGAGTTAGAGATGAGAAAGCAGATTTTGTTTCTTTCTTTCTTTTATTCCTGCTTTTAAATGGAAAGATTTGAAAAGGGTGTAGTCTTCTAGAAGCAAGGCAGCCTGGTCTGCACTAGAGCACAATTAAGCCAAAATGCAAGCTTGGCTTTAAATCCCTCAGGAAAAACCAAGGCAACTACAAGAGAGCTTAATAAAAAGTCAGATTTCTTGGACATTAGCTAGGAAAGACTTTGAAGCAGGGATGATGCTACTAATTGCCAGCATGCCAGAAATAAGGCCAAGGAAATGCTCACTGCACTTGGAAGCAGAAGAATCACCTGTCTGAGGATGTATTTTCCATGAAACAACTCCAGTCTGGAGTGTTCCGGAAGTGCTGCAGGCTGTGTGGAGGTCACCCAGTTCTGACATATTGGCAGCAATGTATGGGGAGAGTGAGAAGCTGTGGCTGAGAAAAATTCACTTCCTCACCCACAACAATGAAAAAGAAAGAAAAGAATGCCCATTCATATTGGACCCTCAATTACAGAGAGAGAGAGAGACTACTCCTGTAAGGAATGTTCCAGAGAAAGGCCCAAGGATGGCACTACAGGGAGGCCTGGTGAAGGGCCAGGTGAGCTAGTGGATGCATCACTGGAGCAGACGGCAGAAGTGAGTACAGAGCTTGAAGAACAGGAATGGCTGATTGCAGAAAAAGAATATGGAAGCCAGGAAAAGGAGTCACTTCCTGTTCCACGCGCAGGTCTCCAGAGGCAGGCAGAGCTCCGGAGTCTCAATGCGTGGCTGAGACGATGGTGCAAGGAAGAGGGATTAGTTTTGTTAGGAACTGTGGAACCTTTTGGGTAAGGGGGAGTTTATTCCGAAGGGATGGGCTCCATCTTAACCAGAGTGGAACCAGACTGCTGGCGCTAACCTTTAAAAAGGAGATCGAGGAGATTTTAAACTAGAACAAAGGGGAAAGCCGACAATCACTCAGCAGTGCATGGTTTGGAGGGAGGTATCTTCAAAGGATACTAATGACACATTAGAATTAGGGCATCCCGAAGTGAGGATCCAATAATAAGAAAAATAGTCCAAGTGCCTGCAACTAAAAACTCAGCTGAGCTAAAAAATTCTAACTTATCCCTATCAATTAAAAAGCAGAATGAAAATACAAACAAAAAACAAACTTTGAAATGTCTGTATGCTAATGCCAGAAGTCTAAGAAGTAAGATGGGAGAATTAGAATGTATAGCAGTGAATGATGACATAGACTTAATTGGCATCTCAGAGACATGGTGGAAGGAGGACAACCAATAGGACAGTGCTATACCGGGGTACAAATTATATCGCAATGACAGAGAGGAGCATCTGGGAGACGGGGTGGTGCTTTATGTCCGGGATGGCATAGAGTCCAACAGGATAAGGATCCTGCATGAGACTAAATGCACAATCAAATCTTTATGGGTAGAAATCTCTTGTGTGTTAGGGAAGAGTATAGTGATAGGAATATACCACCGTCCACCTGGCCAAGATGGTGAGACAGACAGTGAAATGCTAAGAGAAACTAGGGAAGCTAACCAAATTGGTAGTGCAGTAATAATGGTAGAATTCAATTACCCCAATATTGACCAGGTAAATGTAACATCGGGACATGCTAGAGAGATAAAGTTCCTGGATGGAATAAATGACAGTTATATGAGCAATTGGCTCAGGAACCAATGAGAGAGGGAACAATTTTAGATCTAATTCTCAGTGGAGCACAGGAATTGGTGAGAGGGGTAATGGTGGAGGGGCTGCTTGGCAATAGTGATCATAATATGATCACATTTGAATTAATGACTGGAAGGGGGGCAGTAAGCAAATCCACGGCTCTCGTGCTAAACTTTCAAAACGGAAACTTTGATAAAATGAGAAAAATAGTTAGAAAAAACTGAAAGGAGCAGCTACAAAGGTAAAAAGTGTGCAAGAGGCGTAGACATTGTTAAAAAATACCATTCTAGAAGCACAGTCCAGATGTATTCCACACATTAAGAAAGGTGGAAGGAAGGCAAAATGATTACCGGCATGGTTAAAAGGTGAGGTGAAAGAGGCTATTTTAGCCAAAAGATCTTCATTCAAAAATTGGAAGAAAGATCCAACAGAAGAAAATAGGATAAAGCATAAGCATTGGCAAGTTAATTATAAGATATTGATAAGACAGACTAAGAGAGAATTTGAAAAGAGGTTGGCTATAGAGGCAAAAACTCACAGTAAAAACTTTAAAAAATGTATCCAAAGCCGAAACCCCGCGAGGGAGTCTGTTGGACCGTTAGATGATCGAGGGGTTAAAGGGGCACTTAGAGAAGATAAGGCCATCGTGGATAGATTAAATGATTTCTTTGCTTCGGTGTTTGCTGAAGAGAATTTTGGGGAGATACCCGTTCCAGAGAAGGTGTTCATGGGTAACGATTCAGATGGACTGAACCAAATCTCGGTAAACTTAGAAGAAGTGGTAGGCCTGATTGACAAACTGAAGAGTAGTAAATCACCTGGACCAGATGGTATACACCCCAGGGTTCTGAAGGAACTAAAAATTGAAATTTCAGATCTATTAGTAAAAATTTGTAACCTATCATTAAAATCATCCATTGTACCTGAAGACTGGAGGGTGTCTAATGTAACCCCAATATATAAAAAGGGCTCCATGGGCGATCTGGGAAACTACAGACCAGTTAGCCGAACTTCAGTGCCAGGAAAAATAGTGGAAAGTGTTCTAAAGATCAAAATCACAGAACATATAGAAAGACATGGTTTAATGGAACAAAGTCAGCATGGCTTTACCCAAGGCAAGTCTTGCCTCACAAATCTGCTTCACATTTTTGAAGGAGTTAATAAACATGTAGATAAAGGTAAACCGGAAGATGGAGTGTATTTGGATTTTCAGAAAGCATTTGACAAAGTTCATCATGAGAGGCTTCTAGGAAAGGATAGGTGGTGATGTCCTTTCATGGATTATAAACCAGTTAAAAGACAGGAAACAGAAAGTAGGATTAAATGGACAATTTTCTCAGTGGAGGGGGGTGGGGAGTGGAGTGCCTCGGGGATCTGTACTGGGACCCATGCTTTTCAATATATTTATAAATGTGAAAAATCTGAATCCAGGGGTGGAATATGTTGGAGTCATTTTTTTGTTACTTTTGCTGAGGAGGTTAGGTCGTATGGATTCAGATTTTTCACCCAGACACAAACTAGTCTGAAGGCCACAGGCCAACCTCTGAGTGAACTCCTATTTACCGTCCTGCACTGTGAAATGTTTACAAACAGGCAAGAGTCTGTTTATTTAGTTATTTCACTAAGTCTATGATGAGAAAGCTAGCAATTAACTTATATTAAAGCCTGAGAGAGAAAGTGAAGGCCACACAGCTGTGTCTGAAATTTGATAAGAACTCAGAGGGAGGGAACATCGCTTTTTCCACAAGCATTTGTAGTGTATAAGGAGACACAGTAAGAAAAAGAGGGGAGAGAGAGAGAGAGCCCTGGATGTGATGGAACAGCTGATCCTTTGGAAATGTTAGCTTTTTATATCTATGTAGCAATTGTTATTATCTACCATTACTTCTATACGATATGATTTTATTTGTTCTATCCTCCTATTGCTCAAATAAACCATCTTTTCTAAGACCTGGAACCGCGATGCACTGAATCATAGTTTATGTGTGGCTCTTTGTGTTGAGAATTAGCTCCTGCATTCAAGCCCCCAGGTATAATCCCAGTAATTGTGTGCGTTTATATGAGAATAGCCCCCCCAGGGTCATAGCCCCTGGGCAGGGATACCAGTGTCCACGGTCTGAACCCATAATAAGAACTGGATGGATCCTATGTGCAATAATAAAGAGTCTTCCAGCAGGGAGAAGTCGCTGAAAGTGCAGAGGTATACTGGGGAAGTTTTGCTAGTCTTAAAATATGAAGGATTTCCTAGCCAAGGAAATTCACCAAAGGGAAAAGAGGGTATGAGAACCATTAGGTTGAGTGACAGTGGGGCCAAGACCAGTAAGGGCTGTTAATAATGGGACGTATTAAAAGTACTTGCCACATGTTGTGGGGATTGTGTTTTCTGCAGGAGTGCCATAGGGTGCTGAGGAGATGGGGGCCAGGAGCCTTCCACAGGCTTTCAAAGGAGCCTGAGAGAGTTGAGAAAACAAAAATGGGAATGGTGAGGTGAGGTGACTGAAGCTGTGAGATGAAGACAAGGAACTGTACTGGGGATTCTTCAGGACCAGAAAGAGCAAGGTGCCCGGTAGAGCTTCGGGGCAGGGCTGGAGAAGCTGCATCTGCCTAAGGACCAGGGGATGAGTTATTCCTGATGTTTTGTGACTACTGAAATTGAGAAAAGAAACTGTGAAAGACTGTGCGATTGTTGTTCCTGGAATCAGCGTATTTGGGAGAGAGAAGAAAAAGAAGATCCTTTGGGGAGGTTGATTTTTCTGGTGAAAGAGCAAATTGTGATTTGTGAGCTCTGAACTGTTTTGCTGCATTTTTTCTGTTTTGGGTTGGGATTGTGAATCTTGGTATTTTGCTGAACTTGTTATTTTATACCACACTGGCTTTTATTTTGGAGCAGACACTCTAGTGTGGACAGTGTGAGATCTTTTAAAGTTATCCTTGGTCCAGTTTGCTTTTGCAGGTGAGATTGCTTCCAGTCCACGGACCTCAGAAATCATTTCCTTACCCCGGCTGAGTTCCCAGTGGCTCTCTGGGGCTGGGAAGGTAGCCCCTGGTGACGGTGGGGTTACCTTAGGATTCAGATTGTCTTTGCAAAGATCATTCCGATGTAAAAATGCATTCACAACATATCTTTGCCCTTGTGCATCGCAAACAAAAACCCCCCACCCAGGGCTGGCTGAGCACGGGGCGTCTTCTTGTGTCTGAGGCAGGTCTGCCAGTGGTTCTTACTTTATTTATTTATTTATTTATTTATTTATTTATTTATAACTTTTATATACCGGCATTCGTAAAAAAAAAACATCATGTCGGTTTACAGACAACTGAGAAAGGAAATTACAATGATAGATGGAGGAAGGATAGGAAGTTAAAAGGTGACAACTTTACTGTAGAGCCAACGGGCGCCACAGTTATTAAATGAGATTACATGTGGTTAACCAGGTTGGACATAAATTAATTATATACAAGAGGCGACAGAGTGGGGGGTAGCGCGGGGTGGGGGATGAAGCGCATAGGGGAGGCGGGGTGGGGTAGGAACTGTACAAGGGGGCAGGTGGTGGCGATGGGAAGGAGAGGTGGTGACTGAATATCAGGAAGCCATAAAATGGATGGGGTGGTGAGGGAGGGAGGGTGTGTAGGGGGGCGGGGGGACACTGTACTAGGGAGAGGGAAATAATGAGTGTTGAGGAGAAGTCAAATGCTAGGGTTGAGAGGCGTTGGGATAGGCCTGTTTAAATAACCAGGTCTTGATTCCTTTTTTGAATTGATTAAGTGAAGGTTCTAGTCGGAGCTCGGTGGGGAGGGAGTTCCAAAGGGTGGGGCCGGCGATGGAGAAGGCTCTCGCTCTGGTGTTTGTGAGGTGAGCAATTTTGAGTGAAGGGGTGTGGAGGGTGCCCGCAAGGGAGTTTCTGGTAGGACGGTTGGCCTGGTGGAAGTGTGGCATATCTTCGATCCAGGGGGAGTTATTTTTATATAGCGTGTTATGTATGATAGTAAGTGTTTTGTATTTAAAGTCTTTTGTATTTAAAGTCTTTTCTATACCGTCACTAAGATATATACCATCGCAACGGTTTACATGTAGGCACATAAATAATGTTGGAGTAAGCATACTATAGTACATTCTAACAGGTGCCATTAAGTTTCGGTTACATTAAATCATCAAAATACGCATAAATGTTTAGTGATGTAGGTTCTGGCCAGGTGTACCTGGAAGGTACTTTACAGGTAAAAAATCTCATTTCCTGTGTTTTATTATTACGTTCGATGTGTACTAAATTTGTTAAAATATTGTAATGCACATTTATGAGAATAGTGCTGTGTGCCGGTGCTCTTCTGTTTATTCCAGTGTATTTTCTATTCTCCGGTCTCTTTATAAAAGGCTTGTTTAAAAAGCCACGACTTTAGACTTCTCTTGAATGTTTTGGGGTCTCTCTGTAATCTGATCTCCAAAGGCATTGTGTTCCAGAGTGTGGGTCCTGCTAAAGACAACGCCCTTTCTCTTACCTGGGTTAGTCTCACTGTCTTGACTGAGGGAATGGTTAAGAGAGCTTTGTTTGCTGAACGAAGGTTCCTGTGTGGGACGTGTACCCGTAGTGCAGTGCTTAGCCAGTCTGCTTTTTCATCATGTATTAGTTTATGTATGGTGCATAGTGCTTTGTATTTTATTCTTTGTTCTATGGTTAGCCAGTGAAGTTCGGCCAGAGTTTCAGTTATATGGTCTCTTTTTCCAGTTAGTATTCTCGCTGCTGTGTTTTGTAGAATTTGAAGTGGTCTTATATATGAAGAGGCTTTGATCAAACACAAATGTTATGTTCTTACTTATACTGGGGACTCTTTTGGGGCGGGGGGGGGGGTAGTCTGTAATCTGGGCAAAGGATGGGTGTTTTTCCTAAAATAATAAGTAGTAAAGAAACTGTATGAACAGGCAACTTTAGAAATAGTCACTCTGAGCCAGCACAGTAGCTCGGTGGCAGTGCTGCATGCTGCCGAGAAAGAAACCGGCATTCCAGCTTCCGGCTCACATCTTCTGCCCCGTGAGTTCTCTGGAGCTGTTGATTGATGCTGCAGAGGCAGCGTTCACAGCCCCTGGGGGAAGGAAGTCATAAGCATTGCACAACAGCAACACCCAGTGAAAGGATTTCCAACTACAGGGGTTCTGAAAGCAGCCATGGAGGGTCACTGGAAAGACTCGGCTAAGTGAGTTGGGAAGAGTTGGGGGGAAAACCGTGAATGAAGGTTCATGGTAGAGCAGCCCCAATTGACGCTCGTTCCTCTTAAGCTGGAAACCCAACAGAACAGGAGGCGACCCCTGGACCAAGAAAATTGGAAATAACCGTTCATTGCTTGTAGGAAGTGGAAAATAATCCTATAAAAGTAATCATTCGCAAATTTCAAGCAATGTAAGCATATTATGGTGGATGCCTGTAAATAAATAAAGACCATCAGAATTATGCCACAGACAGCAGAAGTAATTTCCTCTGCTCTTTTTTTTTTATTTAGTTACAATAATCCACCATAATATATTTGCATTGCTTGAAATTTGTGAGTGATTACGTTTGTCTTAACCTGCTATTCATACCTCACCTCGATATTTGCCTCTTTTCCAGGACTAAGTAACTCTACAACACACAGCAGCTTCATATAAAAACTTGTATTGAGACTGCAACAACAGAAGATGTGTTTATATATTTATTGTAGAGGAGCGTTGCTGATTTCTGTGATAAACAGCAGCAGATTAAAAAATGGGACCCAAGAGAGTATGAGAAGCCTCCATAGTAGACCAGTTGTAGATGGTAATGAAGTTTGCTGGATTCGGGGCAGTTAGCAGTGGCAGTAGGGACATCACTGGCAATTAGTGGTGTTTGCAGCGATGGAGGTGTAAGAGTTGGAATTGCTTGGTAAACTGCTGGAAACAGATGTTTTGGAGGGGGAAGGACTTAGAAAGCTGGTGGGGCTGCTAGAGAGACCTGTCGGAGCATTGGCTGAGGGGTTGGCAATTGATTCAACGGCAGTATCCTCCTCTTCCTCCTCTTCCTCCTCTTTCTTGAGCTGATCCTTCCACACGTAGGGCTCCCCGGCCTTAGCCGTCTCTGTTTCTATCCAGTTCACATAGTTGGAGACCAGAGCATAGATGGAAGGGCTCCTCTTCTCGGCGCAGCCTTGGCCCCAGCTCACTATCCCCACCTCGTACCAGCGGTAATCCTTCCAGGTCTTGCACACCAGGGGCCCGCCGCTGTCACCCTGTGGGGAGAAGGAGAGGAACCGTCAGCTCCCTGTAACAGAACAGAGAGCATTTACAGATCTCATTCCCTTAGACATCCAGGAGATCGACTTACAGCTTCCACTCTTTCAGGCCGATACAGTAAGCTCCATGGGAAAATGGGCGTTCAGTGTTGACGGCCCGCTCTCCCAACAGGCACCCATCCACCCATTCTGGGTGCGCGATCCTGCATTTAAATGAGGGGTCGTGCTAAAAGGAGGCGCTAAGCCCGATTACATGCCCCTAGTGTCTCCGTGGCCCAGGAGAGGTGGCTGTCAGTGGGTTCAGAAAACCGATGCCCAATTTTACGAGCGTCCGTTTTCTGAATCCGCCGCTAGCAATGGGTTAGGAAAACAGACGCCGGTAAAATTGAGCATCTGTTTCCCTAACCTGATCGGCAGGATATCCTGAAAACCTGACTGGCTGGGGGGTCCACAGGACAGGGCTGGGAACCACTGGTATAAGGGGTAGTGGACGCACGTCGAAAATACACGTCCAACTGCTCAGCTGAGTGCAATTTTCAGAATCGGCAATGGATAAATATTGTTTAAGTTAGTAAAGGGCCATAATCTGTCTTTTATGACTGTGGATCCTGCATAACAGTAAAGAGCCAGTCCCTGTCTGTGATATTACATACACACATGGTATTAACATAGAAACAGACCAGATAAGGACCAGAAGGCTCATCTCCTTTCAGCCCACTTTACCTCCTGGTGCAATTCCATAGACTCCAGTTAATCTTTGCCTTTTGTCTCAGTTCTTCACATCCTTTGTCTATTCCAGGCCCTCTTAAATTCTGTTAATGGTTTTACCTCCAGCCTAGGAGGCTGTTTCATGCATCCTCCACTCTTTCTATGAATAAATATTTCCTTATGTTACTCCTGAGTCTATCCCCTGGTGCCTCATATCATTTCCGTTCTACAACAGTGGTCCCAACCTTAGTCTGTAGATCTCTGGTGGTCCACAAGACCCTCAGAAGGGATCCACAAGAGGGAAAAAAAATCATAAAAGCAGGAGACTCCACTTCTGGATAAACCAGCAGCGGCAATGGAAGGCCCAGGTGAGGAGGGAGCAGAAGGGGCAGGAGATCAGGAGCAGAAGTCAGTGACAGCAGCAGGAGCACTGGGGGCATGGAGCAGCAAGCTGGAAGATCAGGAGCAGCATCAGCCCACACGAGGCATGGAATTAGTAACAGCTGCATGAACAAGGCGAGTAGGGTCGCCAACTTTCAACTGTGAAAATACAGAATACTTAGAGGAGCCAAGTAAAATTTGGCTGATGGGAAGGGCTGAAGGAGTGTAGGCTGAAAGAGAGAGAGACTATTGGAGGAGGGAGAGATACTGGTGGGGGAGAGGCTGGGGAGGAGGGAGAGAGGGACTAGTGAAGAGAGGCTGGAGGGAAGGGTTCTATACTGGTGGGGACAGGATATGGGATTTCTAAATCTTTTGGATGTTGGAAAGGTTTCCTGCACCCAAAGAGGTTGAGAATCTCTGTTCTAGAACTTCCTTTCCACAAAAAAGGTTTGCATCCTGTGAGTTATTTATATCTGAGGCATTTGAAGGTGTCTACCTATCCCTTCCCCCCTTATTTCTTCTAGGACGTACATATTTAGTTTCCTAAGTCTCATCTCAAAGAGCTATGATAAAGACATTCCAGTAACTCAGACTGTATTGCCGTAAGTAAAGGCTCACCACGCAGGCACTACGGCCTCCTTCCTCAAATCCCGCACACAGCATGTTCCTGGTTATCATTACCCGTTGTTTACATAAATCCCAATCTACCAGCTCCGCCTCCACTTTCTGCAAGATGTTGGGAAAACGGTGCTTGCCTGTAAACCAAAGCATTTGGTGTATTAGTAGAATCTCTTTTCACCTTAGTTAGAAGCCTAGGCAAAGGAGCCAGCAGGCTGACTCAATGGCAACACTGCACACTGCCAAGAGGAAGAAGGTGGCTTTCTGTCCCTCCCCGAGTCAGCTAGGGTTGAGGATGCTACAGAGGCCCTGGTGGGAGGGAGCCCCAGTCATTGCAGCACAGTGGCAATTGGTGGCCAGATTTACTTCACCTTGTGGCCTCCAGGCTTGCTCTTACCTCCGGGCCTTCTGTATTTCTATCTTTGGGTCTCAGTATTCTTTGTTCTGTGTTGTCTTGTCTAGTCCTTGTCTGGTCCTGTCCTGGTCTGTCTTGTCTAGCTCTGCCCTTGTCTGGTCTTCTCCTGCCCAGCCCAGCCCAGTTCCTGGTATCCATTCCCTACCTGACTATTGCTTTGCCTAGCCCCCGTCTGTATCCAGTCCCAGACTCTGCTCAGAATCTTGCCCAAGCCTATATCTGTATCCCGTCTTCAGTCTTGCTCAGTATTCTGCTGAAGCCTATGTCCATATCCAGTCGCAGTCCCAGTCCCTGCTCAGTATCCTGTCCAGCTCTGTGTCTGTGCCCAGTCTTAGTCCCTGCTGAGTATCCTGTCCAGTCTTGTTCACCCTGTTCCAATATCCAGACATCTGCGTCCAGTCTGTCTCAGTCCACAATGTTATGCCTGTGCCTAACCTCAGTCCAAGCTTTGCCCAGCCTTGGACAGCCTGTCCTGCCTTGTCTAGCTAAGCCCTACCGGTCCCCAGAACCCAAAGACTCAGCCTTGCTGGGTAGGGGACTATCTAGGCAGAAGAGCAGCCCAGCTTTCAGCCATGACCAGCCATGACGTTCTTCCACCGAAACCAAGCCCAACTGGCCCCCAGATCCCAAGGGCTTAACCTGCGGGGGAAGGGCATGGCTAAGCAGAAGACCAGCCCTTGTCCAGGCCTGCAGTCCTGTACCACATTTGAGAAGGTGTATATCTTAATCCCAGCCAGGCACCTCATGACAACGTGACAATGTTATTTTTACTGGAATGTGTTAGACTTCCCAAAAGCCTTGAAAGATTTTATCTTTATTTCCTGTCAGACTTAGGAGTGCGGGTCATATGTTGTCTCCAGCACTCACACAGGAGCCCTTGCGTTAGACTAGCAAGTGTAACAGGAGTTACATATATAATTGAAATAATAATGGTATAAAGGAGAAAGAATCCCCTTACCACTAAGCTAGAAATATGTGAAAAATTGTTTAATACTGCACCAGTGATATATCCCAGGATGCTGTGCTCATCTCCCAGGTAAATTTATTTCCCATGCTATCCCGAAAGGTACTAGGCCTCCTTCTATCATTCACCCACTGCTCAGAGGAACTATTTTTTCGCTTTGATGGATCAGGGCTCCAGTTGCTATATTGGTCCTGGGGAAAACTTGATCCTTTGCAAGGCTGTGATTCCTTTCTGTTTATTAGCTTAATAATTATCCAAAGATAACTCTATATAGGAGATTTCCAGACTACACAGTCCCTTTTTTCATATGTGGGGCCTTAACGTCCCATCTGGAGAAGAGACCAGCATAGCCAGCAGAGCTCATGCACTGGTCCAATTAAAGGAGACCCAGTATGCAGACCCTCTTATCTTTCCATTACTTCTTTCATTAAGTGGGTTTTACGGTGTCTACTAAGTCCATGTTTATTATTGTTCTTTGCTGTTTTAACTTGATATCCCACCCTTATACCAGAGGAGCCCAGAGTAACAATAAAAAATATGTAGTGGCTAAGCTATAGATAGATATATATGCTTATCAGTTAAATATTAATAAAACAATACAGATCCTGCCACACAGACAAGCCTCATATGGTTCATAAGGCTTCATTTGTTACATCCCTGGGCTGGGTCATAAGAACATAAGAAATTGCCATGCTGGGTCAGACCAAGGGTCCATCAAGCCCAGCATCCTGTTTCCAACAGAGGCCAAACCAGGCCACAAGAACCTGGCAATTACCCAAACACCAAGAAGACCCCATGCTACTGATGCAATTGATAGCAGAGGCTATTCCCTAAGTAAACTTGATTAATAGCAATCAATGGACATTAGAACTGGCACATGGCACACTCACCAGGCTCTGTCGTGCCCCAACCAACCACAAAGCATGTCGTCCAGTCTTTGTTGCTGAAGTTACCAGCAGACGGAAGGCAGATGGGCGTCTTCAGCACGTTGAACTCTATTGGGGTGGACAGCAGCAGCAGGCCAACATCATTGTTAAAGTCATGTGCATTGTACTCCGGGTGTATAATGATCTTTTTCACCCTTAACAGTTCCTTCCCATGCCGGAGATTGGTTGTTCCCACTTTCACTTTTATGGAGTTAGGAGGGTAACTGAGCAGAAAAGACATAGCACACCAATGAGATGTCAGAGTCAATGTTCTCTCTAAAGTGCATGCACGGCTGTTCACAACTTTTCTCATTTCCACACTCAGGGAAACTGGCGGGGCCGTGATGAAACTCATCCCACTACTGCCCAAAGCAAAGAAGAGAGCCCCAAAACCCAGGGTGCTCCACCTCCTTCCTGTCCATGTGGCCCTGGAAGAAAATTTGCCAGAGCTGCATGGGCAGGAAGGAGGAGGATTGTCAGCTTGTGTGCAGAAGAGAAGCAGCATCCGTGGCAGGGTCACTGCAGATCCCATCTTGAGGTACGATTCTACGCACTCGGGCGAGAAAGTCAGGTAGTCGTCCCTATGATGATGTCACACGCTCAAGACTACTTAGCCTGCCTGGACCTGGGCTCCTTGCCTTGACAACAGATTTCTTGGCCTGTTCCTGGTTCTTTTCTTGCTTGCTGCATGCCTCTACCGGACCCTGCTCCTGCTTGCTACCTGTCTCTACCTTTGACTCTTCTGGATTCTGCCTGCTTGCTGCCCCTCTCAACCTTGGGCTGTTCTGGATTCTGCTTGTCCATTGTCTGCCTCGACCCCGGAGCAGTTACTGGATTCTGCTTGCCCACTGCCTGCCTCGAGCCCAGACTGGTTATTGGATTCTGCCTGTGCCTGATTGTGCCTTGGGATCTGCTTAGGTTCTGCTGGCCATCTGCACCAAGAGCTTCCTTGCTATTATATTGGATACTCTTGCACGTAGTGGAGATTAATCATCTTGAGCCTTTGTCCACCGTAGTGACTGACAGGAGCCCAAGACGATAGCTCCCCCACCACCCCAGACTTGGACCCAGACCGGTAGCCCCTCTGGTTGATGCTAACCGCAGATACTCCTTCCTGTTTTCATCCAGGTCCACTCCACCATCTGCTATGGCCAACGTGAGGTACCCAACAAAGAAATTTGGAGGGGATGACCATTAATCAAAGGGGAAAGCCCCTCCATCATTTTATGTACTCTGTGGATGGGATTTCATAAACAGAGAAATAATCATCTAATCAAGGTGACTTGCTTTACTTGTGAACTCATGGCAAATGGTGATACTAAATGCTATGCCAGTAGGAAAGAGGGGATGGGGAAGATATAAGGGACGTTAAAAAGATCAACTATTTGTGGATTGTTGATTCCTGTCAGGTGGTTGTTGAATTGTTATCAATGCTGAAACTTCAACTTAATTTACATTACAAAAAAAAAGACTCCAGTAAAAATGCAAACATTGCAGGGGCTAAAAATGCCAGATTAAACTTCGGGAAAAGGAAGAGAGCTCAGGGACTGAACTACTGGAGGAGACCCAGCAATCTACATAAGGGGCAGGGGCTGCAAATGCTAAGGGAGGCTCCAGTGTGGAACTGCTTGAAGGCGTTCGAACTGTAGGAGACCGGGAAAGAGGAGATACTCACGCCACTAAACAGTGAGCGGCTGTAAGGATCCACCAGGAATTCAGGATGCTGCCTGCGCAGAAATGTTTCCAGGCACCAAGGCTAACAATCCAGGGCCACTCCCCAGGGAGAGCCTCCCTGCCGCCAATTATCCGGGACATGTGGAAACTGCGCTTGCTGTTCGCATCAGGACGTACATCATAATCAATTCTAAATCCACATTCTGAAAGAGAGGGGAGTCTCACAGTTTAATGTCCTCCTGAGATTCTGAATTTATCATCTTACCCATCAGAAAGTCCCTGCATCTTCTTCCCAGCATGAGTCAGGTCCACTGCTCTACCCAGGGTCAGCTTTAGTGGGTGTGTGACCTGCGAGTGTGCATAGGGTGAAAGGTGAACTGCTGCCTGAACAATTCGGCTATGGAGGGTATTGCTATGGCTTGAAAGGGGCGCTGGTGACCACAGTTGGGAGAACCCCCTTTCCTGCTTGTGGAATGCGCTGTTATCTGTGTTTGCACAGGGCTCTGGTACTAAAGCCAGCCCTGGTCCCATCCCATGAATGTCTGAATATGGCGCTTCTGCTAGGGTCGTCAAATAACTCCATGTCACCAGGGAGAGACTGACCTGGACCTGGTTTTACTCCCAGTGAATATGTGGACTTATGGATTCAATGTATGGTAGACTCTTCAATCAAAACCCATATAAACTGAGATTTGTTTCCTACAACATATAATTTTGCTATTGTCAGAGTTAGTTTTCAAACTTTGGCATGGTTAGTTCAGGGACAACTCCAGCAATGGCTGACCAGAGACCGGAGGCATCAGATCATGGATAACGCAATGGAAATGTTATAGTATGTGCTACATACCTGCTTGACAGGTCCTGGCTGTCCAGGGCAGGAAGTACAGCCACACTGTCAGCATATATCTCAGCGTACACATCCCTGGGAACGTCAGAAGGGTCTATTAGCCGCAGACGCAGTTCATGAGAAGCCAGAGAGCATCCAGCACTGAAAGCAGAGACTCAGGGGTAAAGAATTGTTCTACTATCATAAAGGCTTGTGACATGACAGTGACCCATCTACTAACATTCTGATGGCTCAGCTCAGCCAGTCCTGGTAAGCCACACCCATCATATTGCCTGCTGGGACTCGTAGTCTTGCTTTGCTAAGAAACACCAGAACCTCAACTTCACATATGTGGGGAAAATCAGGATCTACTCAGCCTAGCCCTGATAGCATGGAGCCAACTGGTCCCTTCTTTACTTATTTCTACAGTGCATTCAAATATAATATTATAATGACGTACCATATAAACACATAAAAGGCTGCTACAGGAGGCATGGAGGGGATTTCTAAAAAAATGTTCTGAAAGCAGTTGTGCTGTTTATTTTAAACAGCTTCATCAGTGACTGCCCTGAAGTCATTACCACAAACAGAGAACAAAGTCTGATCAGTTTATATTCACCTTAGTGTCCTCCAGTATTTTCAGCCCCTGCGCTCTCTGAATTTTGCAGGAGTCTCCTCCAGTATTCTCAGTCATTGCATTATCTGCATTTTGCCAGTCTTCATTATCATTTTTAGCCCTTGCACTCTCTGCATTGTGCTGGAGTCTCCTCCATGATTTTCAGCCCCTGCACTCTCTGTCTTGTGCTGGAGTCTCCTCCATGATTTTCAGCCCCTGCGCTCTCTGCCTTGTGCTGGAGTCTCCTCCATGATTTTCAGCCCCTGCGCTCTCTGCCTTGTGCTGGAGTCTCCTCCATGATTTTCAGCCGCTGCGCTCTCTGCCTTGTGCTGGAGTCTCCTCCATGATTTTCAGCCCCTGCGCTCTCTGCCTTGTGCTGGAGTCTCCGCTGGCATTTTCAGCCGCTGCCATGTGCTGGAGTCTCCTCTGGCATTTTCAGCCGCTGCACTCTCTGCCTTGTGCTGGAGTCTCCTCCATGATTTTCAGCCCCTGAGCTCTCTGCTTTGTGCTGGAGTCTCCGCTGGCATTTTCAGCCGCTGCCATGTGCTGGAGTCTCCTCTGGCATTTTCAGCCGCTGCACTCTCTGCCTTGTGCTGGAGTCTCCTCCATGATTTTCAGCCCCTGCGCTCTCTGCCTTGTGCTGGAGTCTCCTCTGGCATTTTCAGCCGCTGCACTCTCTGCCTTGTGCTGGAGTCTCCTCCATGATTTTCAGCCCCTGCGCTCTCTGCCTTGTGCTGGAGTCTCCTCCATGATTTTCAGCCCCTGCGCTCTCTGCCTTGTGCTGGAGTCTCCTCCATGATTTTCAGCCCCTGCGCTCTCTGCCTTGTGCTGGAGTCTCCTCCATGATTTTCAGCCCCTGCGCTCTCTGCTTTGTGCTGGAGTCTCCTCTGGCATTTTCAGCCGCTGCACTCTCTGCCTTGTGCTGGAGTCTCCTCCATGATTTTCAGCCCCTGCGCTCTCTGCCTTGTGCTGGAGTCTCCTCCATGATTTTCAGCCCCTGCGCTCTCTGCCTTGTGCTGGAGTCTCCTCCATGATTTTCAGCCGCTGCGCTCTCTGCCTTGTGCTGGAGTCTCCTCCATGATTTTCAGCCCCTGCGCTCTCTGCCTTGTGCTGGAGTCTCCGCTGGCATTTTCAGCCGCTGCCATGTGCTGGAGTCTCCTCTGGCATTTTCAGCCGCTGCACTCTCTGCCTTGTGCTGGAGTCTCCTCCATGATTTTCAGCCCCTGAGCTCTCTGCTTTGTGCTGGAGTCTCCGCTGGCATTTTCAGCCGCTGCCATGTGCTGGAGTCTCCTCTGGCATTTTCAGCCGCTGCACTCTCTGCCTTGTGCTGGAGTCTCCTCCATGATTTTCAGCCCCTGCGCTCTCTGCCTTGTGCTGGAGTCTCCTCCATGATTTTCAGCCGCTGCACTCTCTGCCTTGTGCTGGAGTCTCCTCCATGATTTTCAGCCCCTGTGCTCTCTGCCTTGTGCTGGAGTCTCCGCTGGCATTTTCAGCCGCTGCCATGTGCTGGAGTCTCCTCTGGCATTTTCAGCCGCTGCACTCTCTGCCTTGTGCTGGAGTCTCCTCCATGATTTTCAGCCCCTGAGCTCTCTGCTTTGTGCTGGAGTCCCCGCTGGCATTTTCAGCCCCTGCGCTTTTCCTAAAACTTGTGGATGTAATTTTAGAGACTTGTTGGTTGACATTTCAGATCAGAATATAGTTAATTTAATTCCATCTACATATGGTCAATTTGCATGTAGGAGATGCATTGTTTGTTCAAATGCATTGAATATTAGTGAATTCAACATCCCTTTTTACCTGTTAACCATACTCTCCATGAGCAGTGCACTTGTGAGACATCTCTATGCTATTCTTTGCCCCTGCCAAAATTACATATTGGGCATACGAAAAGGGAAATTAAAACACGCATCATACAACACAAAAGTATTAGAAAAGAGAAGGTGGATGCCCCATTAGTATCACACTGGATGAGTCAACAGCATTCTGAAGATCAGCTACATTTGTTTTTTTATAATCCAGAATATTCCTATGTGGAGGGGTGGTAATGTTTCTTTATGTTTGCGCAGTAAAGAACAATCCTACATTTATAAATGGCAAACTGTTCACCCATTAGGCTTGAATCAAGCCATTGAATGGGGAGCTTTTTATTGAAGTGTTGAATAAAGTTCTGCCATTCAAAAGGGTTGGATATAAAAACATCAAGTTGGGGGGGCGGAGTCAAGATGGCCGCTTGCTAGTAGCATTGACTCGGAGCTCCCGCAGAGGATTTTTCTTTAAGGACTGATTTCCTACTAACATGCCTCCAAAAAGAAAGGGGAACGTGAGGATATATCCCTCTAACACCTCACTACCTGCGGGACAGAAAACTAATCGACGAGTGCGCTCGCGAATGCCAGAAGCGGGAAGGGCCGTGCCCCGCTGACGAAATCGGCAGGGAAGCAGCCGTTTCATCTGGGGAACTTTCTTTGAGCCCCCCCCCACACACACCTAGGATTCCACATGCGATATCGTCTAACCAGCCGGTGGAAATTGCGACGGAGACGCCTAGAGCAGATGGCCCAGAGACGACCGTGGAGAGCGCAGTAACTAGCGGTTTCGATAGAGGGCAAATAACAGTACAAGGAGAAGGTACAGCTCTGATGTCTGTGGACCTATTGAAGCTTAGTGATGCCAGCAATGATAAGGCTGTGTTGTTTCCCACGTCAATTGTTTCTTCGCCATTATTTTCCACCATGGAACAACGTGTAGAGCCAGACCCTCCAAGTAAACCCGCTGTGGTAACGAAGGAGGCCCTGCCTCTCGAGGCAAGGGCCGCATAACTGGGCAGACGTGCTGCAGCCAAGCCGGGGGGGGGGGGGAGGGCACAGCCCAGGGGCGCGGGGGCTAGGTGGGGGACGGGCGGTCAAAGGGGTTAGTGGGGCCAGTTCAAAACCCGAGCAGAGCCAATGAGACAAAGAAGGCGGCGTCTCTGAGCTCGGGTACATTAGAGGTGGGTCAGGGTGGGGGAGCACAGTTGCAGCCTGGAATCGAGAGCAAAGAGCAACTGACCTCCAGCTCCAGCGAAGAGGAAGCAGAGCTCCAGGTGGTGATCCCAGTACAGAGAAGCAGGCAGAAGCAAATCCCACTCCGATTCGCCGAGACCGAGTCCAGCGCGGGAGAAGCAGCGGCAGAGGATACACCGATTGCAGCCTTCAAGCCAAACAACGCCGGACTACCATTGGTGAAATCTTTGCTTGCAGAGTTACCGGGTAAGCAGTGCATGCTTTTCGCAGTTGATATGCCCTGCTGCAGTTCCTTTCCTTTGTACTTTTTCTCCCCCCCCCCCCTCCTTCCCTTTTCCCCAATATATTTAATTCCTTGCAGTTCAGTTTACCCCCCTCCCCCGCCTCCAAGCACTCCTCCCGTCTCCCGTTAAGCCTCTTTCCCGTTAAGTTCCCCCCCCCTCCCCGCACAGCATGCCCTCCCACTAATATCCAACTCCCCGGGGACCTTGTGATTTCCCCCCCCCCCCCCACATGCTTCCCGATATCCCTGGTCCCCATCCGCTTCTACTCGCGGCCCCTTGCTCCTCCGCCTCCCAGCGCGCCTCCACTCCGGCCCCCGCCGCCCCACTCATGCGGTCGCCATTCCCCCCCCCCACCCCATCTCTCTGCCCTGCCCTGCCCTAGGCCGGACCTCTTACTGGCGCCGGCCGGCCATGATGCTCTCCCCCACGTGGCCAGCCCCCCCCCCCCCCCGCGCTTCCTGGCCCAGCCCCCCCCCCTCAAATATCGCCGCGCCGGCCTGCCTCATCAAACCCCCCCCCCAGCATTCAGCTGCGCCCAGTTTCTTCCCTGTCCCCACGCGGTTTCCGCCCGGCCCCCCCCCCCGGTTCTCCGCGGCCAGCCCTCAGCCCCCCCCCCCTGCGAGCCCAGGTTACCCGGTCAGCCCTCCTCCGATCCCGGCGCCCGGCCGCCCCCGCGCCCCAGTCTCAGCCCTTCCCACGGCGCCCTCCCCGATAATAACCCCCCAAAATAAAGCCCCCATGCCAGGCCCCCGCCGCTCCATGTTCCGCCCCCCCCCCCCCCCGCGCGCCTTCCGGCCGGCATGCCCCCCCCCCCCCCCCCCGCCAGCGGCCCGTCGCGGCCCAGCCCCTGCTCATATCCCCGTGCTGCCCTCCCACTACTTCAGCGCGGCCCGACCCCCCCGATAAGCCCCCCCGGGCGGATCTTGCTCACTAGAATCCCCCGCCCGGCGGCGCATTTCTCCGTGCTCACTTCCCACGTGGATGCAGGCCCGCGCCCCCCGCGAGAATTCCCGCCGATGCCCCCGCCCCCTCCGGGATCCAGCACTCCTCCTCCTTCGTTCCTCCCCCCCCCCCGCGCGCTTCTGCCCCCCCGATATAATTAATACAAAAAAAAGTTTTAAAATGTGTGCATCGGCCCGGCCGCCGCTCAGGCATTCCCATCCCCCCCCCCCCCCGAGCCTTCGCCCGCCCACACAACTATTTTTCCGCCCCTCTGCCCAGGCCCGCCCCCACCCCCCTCACTGGCATTCCCGCCCCCCCGAACCTTTCACCCGCCCACCCAACTATTTTCCGCCCCGCGGCGCAGGCCCGCCCCCCCCCCCCCCCCCACGCTGGCATTTCCGCCTCCCCCGAGCCTTTCTCCCGCCAGCCCACGCAACAATTTTCCGCCCCGCGGCCCAGGCTCGCCCCCCCTCACCCCCCCCACCCTAGTCCGCCCCCCCCCATCTTCTCACACCCACCTCTGCCCAGCCCAGCCCGCCCCAGCCCCCTGCATCCTTCCCCACCAGGTGCACCCTCCCCTCGCGCGACCGGCCACCCCTCACCCAAAACCCTCCCTCTTCTCCCTCCCAATCCGACCCCCCCGCTTCCTTCCCCTCCCTCGCATGACCTCCCGCCGAAAAACGCCGATACACAGGAACAAGGGCAGTCAGGACACTTGGGGGAGGCTTTACCGGCGACACACACACAAGCTACAGCAAGTGGAACAACGGAGGGTCGGGTGGGGACAACAGGGGCACGATCACACTGTTAGCACAACCGCGAAAGTGACTAACGCTACACAATACACATGTACCGTGGGCTCCCTAACCGCGCATGTTTCAGAAGCAATAAAAGAGAAAATATGGCGCAGCGAATATGTAGACATATTCGAGTTGCTCAGGAGAGATGGGGAGGGATCCGATACAAAGTGCCACAAAGCATGCAAACTATCAGCGAGGGAGAAACCCTTCATCTCTAGAACGCTAGCGAACTGGTCAGCAGGTTTTAGAATTTTGTCAACTATCATAGGTCAGAAATACCCTGAAAAGTGTTGTTCCCTATTCGCATACCAGGACGTCATTTGCGGTGCGTATCGCACTTACGGGGGTACGGCTTGGTTAGAGTACGATGAGCAGTTCAGAAGAAATATGGTGGTGAACCCTAGTTTAGACTGGGACTGCAAAGATATTGATCTCTGGCTCTCAAAAATCACCCCATACAGACCGGTTCAGGAGGTCATCTCTGGCTTTGCAGGTAATGCATACCAGCCGAGTACATGGTCAGCACCTCGCCAACACACTTTTCCTGGAAGGTTCCCGTTTCGTCAAGGTCAGCCATTTCGTCAAAGGCATAGGTTTGGGCAACCCACTAGATTCAGGGGCGGGGGGGCTCCCATCTGTCGGCTGTTCAACGCTGGTTTTTGCAGATACGTGGCACCCTGCAAATTCAGACACTCCTGCATGGTATGCGGGGCAGGCCACCCTCAAACAAAATGCGCAAGGGGCGGTAACATCACACATACAGAGCACCACTAGATTCAGTAGAGCGCCGACGCCCATTAACATACACAGTTTACACAACAGTTTAAAGGGTTATCAGCCCGAGGAGGCAAGATGGCTATATGAAGGTTTTTCCCAGGGTTTCTGCATACCGTTCATGGGTCCAGAAACCGCCACAGAGGCTAAGAATCTTTTATCAGCAAGGAGTAAAGAAGAGGTCATAGTGCAAAAAATTAAAAAAGAATCTGACATGGGTAGGGTGGAAGGCCCATTCGTTGACAAACCACTACCCCATTTTAGGATTTCCCCTCTAGGGGTTGTACCCAAAAAAGAGCCAGGGGAATTCCGAATGATTCACCATTTATCCTTCCCAGAGGGTGGTTCAGTCAATGATTACCTGGACCCCGACGCATGCTCAGTCGCCTACGCATCATTCGACCAGGCATTAGACATAGTGAGGCATTGGGGACAAGGTGCATGGTTGGCCAAAGCCGACATCGAATCAGCCTTCCGCTTGCTACCAATACATCAAAGCTGCTTTCATCTGTTGGGGTTTCAATTCCAAGGAAAATATTACTTCGACAAATATCTCCTGATGGGCTGCTCTTTGAGAGGTTTAGCACATTTGTACAATGGGCGGTGGAACAGGACATCGGGAGGGGAAAAATCATACACTATTTGGACGATTTTTTGTTTACCTGCCATAGGGACACACAGGCCTGCGCGCAAGCCCTTGAAGCATTCACCCGGAAAGCGGACGAATTAGGTATTCCGCTAGCCAAGCATAAATCAGAAGGACCGTCACAAAAATTGTCATTTCTCGGAATCGAAATCGATACCCTTCAAATGGTCACTCGCCTCCCGTCCACAAAGCTTGAAGCATTACGTGCCACCATCTCGATTACTGAACACTCACGCAAAATCACTCTAAAACAGATGCAGTCACTAATTGGTCATCTCAATTTTGCTTGCAAAATCATGCCCATGGGTCGCCCATTTATTAGAAGAATGTCCCAATCCACAGCAGGTATCCGAAAGAGCCATCATTTCATTAGAATCACCCAGGAGCTCAGGGAGGACCTCAGAGTATGGCAGACATTCTTGGGGGAATATAAGGGGAGGATGGTTTGGAGGGACCCGCTAATGACCAATAGGGAGTTACAGCTCTACACCGACGCAGCGGGTAGCGTTGGATTTGGGGCCTATCTGGCTGGGAAATGGTGTTCGAAACGATGGCCGGTACAGTGGGAAGCCAAGGGCATGCTCAGAGACATCACTTTTCTCGAATTATTCCCCATTGTGGCAGCGATACACATGTGGAAGGCATGTTTCCAGAATAGGAGAGTGGTTTTCTGGTCTGACAACATGGCGGTTGTACAGGCTATAAACTCTCTCACCGCTCACTCCCCCAGGGTCGTTAGGCTATTGCGGGATTTAGTATTGCTCTGCCTGCGCATTAACCTGGTCTTTAAGGCTAAGCATGTACCGGGGGAGGTTAACTGCATCGCTGATGCACTGTCTCATTGTCAGTGGTCTCGTTTCAAATTCCTGGCCCCGGAAGCGGGACAGCAACCATATTGCATTCCACCTTGCATTTGGGAATTGGGGTGCCCGGAATCGAATCCATGTTGAGATCGGCTCTGGCAGAGAGTACTTATTTTATTTATTTATTTATTTATTTAAAAGTTTTTTATATACTGCACATGGGATCACTTACGTGTCCATCTAAGCGGTTTACAAATTTACATACACAATAAAACAGAGTTTACATACTTAGGGGCGGATTTTCAGAGCCCTGCTCGCGTAAATCCGCCCAAAACCGGGCGGATTTACGCGAGCAGGGCCCTGCGCGCCGGTAAGCCTATTTTACATAGGCCTACCGGCGCGCGCAGAGCCCCGGGACTCGCGTAAGTCCCGGGGTTTTCGGAGGGGGCATGTCGGGGGGCGTGTCGGGGGCGGGCCCGAACCGCGCGGTGCTTTCGGGGCGTGTCGGGAGCGTTCCGGGGGCGGGCCCGTGGGCGTGGCCGCGCCCTCCGGACCCGCCCCCAGGTCGCGTTCCGGCGCGCAGGAGGCCCGCTGACGCGCGGGGATTTACGCCTCCCTCTGGGAGGCGTAAATCTCCCGACAAAGGTAAGGGGGGGGGCTTAAACAGGGCCGGGTGGGTGGGTTAGGTAGGGGAAGGGAGGGGAAGGGGAGGGGAGGGCAAAAGGAAGTTCCCTCCGAGGCCGCTCCGATTTCGGAGCGGCCTTGGAGGGAATGGGGGTAGGCTGCGCGGCTCGGCGCGCGCCGGCTATACAAAATCCATAGCCTTGCGCGCGCCGATCCAGGTTTTTAGCAGATACGCGCGGCTCCGCGCGTATCTACTAAAATCCAGCGTACTTTTGTTTGCGCCTGGAGCGCAAACAAAAGTAGGCTATTCGCGCTCCTTTTAAAATCCGCCCCTTAGTATGTAAACTCTGAGTATGGAGAGCCTATGCACGCGGATGGAGCTTGTTCCAAAATTTTTGCCAAACACAAAACACACAATTTCAGGGGCAAATGACAGAGAGAACTGTAACCCAGTTCTTAGTTGTAGAATATGGAGGCAATGAATACGCATCAGGCAGGTTTCATGGCTGGCAGGCAGGCAAAAAGGACTGAGCCCTCACGAGGCTCCTCTTTTTATTGTACATTCATACAAAGGCAGATGATGTGTCATCACATGATTGGTTCCTTTCTACATAGCAACAGACGTGACTCTACACTATTGGCTTGGCTCAGGGGGGGGGTGTATGGATCATTTCATTGGCTGCTGAAATCTATACCTCCTGACTTTGTCCTGCCTCTGACTAGGGAACACCCAGCCCTTATTTCAGGCAATCAGGATTAATTATAAGCTAGAGAAATACATGACAGTCAGGTATCCTTTCCTAGGCAGAGAGGCTTAAGCACAGGTGATGCTTTTATTCAGTGCAAGGCCAGGGAGAAGGGAAGATAGTGTAAAACCCTGAAATGGCTTGCTGGCAAAGCTCATATTTCCCACATCTCACCCTTTCTGTTTTTGTTTAGGCAGCTCAATAAAGCTTTTAGACCCCTACGAAATTCTGTTATGTGTTGGTATGGGCTGGAAATAGGAAAAGGGGGATATGGAGAGAAAAAAGCTGATTCAGCGTGGTGTGCCAGCTGCCGATGAGCTCCTGAATCTCCATATCACCCAGAGCTGGTGCAGCGTGGTGTGCCAACGGCTGCAGGGCTCAGGATTCCCTATTAGGCATCTTACAAGACATCTTTGTATCTGGGCTGAGAGCAAGGTTTCAGTATGGATATGAGTTGGGTATGCACTGAATACAGCATCACAGGCAGATAATTAAGATAATTACAGTAATTATAATAGAAATCACCCTTTTGAGACCAGAAATATCAGGGAGCCAAGACCATAGCCAGTCCCATGGAGAAGTTGGTATTCTGCCTGAAAGTGGTGCATCAGCAACCATGGTTTCTATCTGCTCTATGGTATGTGTGAGGTTTGCTTTATAGTCTGATATGTACACACAGCAATGAGATCCAATTAATGCACAAACACCACCCTTAGATGCTAAAATGGTGTCTAAGGCATAGCTGTTCTGAAATGCTACTTCTCTAATCTGAGAGACTTCTGTTGTGAGTAGTTTTAATGCATGGACTGTCTGATTAAATAGGGCAGTCGTCCAGTTAGCTAGGATGTGTAAGTCTCTGTAATTCATATCATTTGGGTTATATAACTACAAAGGGTAAATCCTTCGTCCCTTCTATACTTTCTGCACCTGCTTGGGTCTCCCACTGCACATCCTGAAATCTGCCAATTACACATATATGTGGTATACTTATGTAAGTGTTCAGTGATTAATACAAAAGTTCGGTTACAATATGGATATTTCCCACCTGAAGCCCCTTTCCATCCCCTGTATCATAGTCCCAACAAAGAGCGGCAGTCTCTTGAATACAGCTACCAATGTGTAGTATGGTATTATTAACTGGAGAGTTAATGAAAACACCTCTCTGTAAAGGATAATTAGTCCATACTGTAAGGTTAAATGGTACAGCATGTATCAGTCGATTCAACAGGTGTGAAAAGTTCTGTGCATCAAGGATGTACATGTTGTCCTGTCAGAGTCCTTGTTCTGAAATCGCCATAGCTGGAGAAATAAGGCAAAGGAGGAGGGTGCAGAACACAATTGTTAATGAGTTGGCATTCAGGCAAGAAAAGGCGGCTAATAAGTTCTCTGGAGTTTTCTCAAGGCCTTGCTGTTCCAAGAGTTGTGCAGATTGGTCAGATAGGGCCTTGATCTGTCCCCAGGTCATGTGGTGCTGCTTTTTGCGAGGAGTCCGGTCTCTGTCCTTCTGAGGGCTGTGGAGGCTCAGGGAGAAGTTGGTGATCGGGTCCTGTAGACCTGGACACCTTTCCATCTCTCCACGGCTTGATACCTGTGGAAGCAAGCAGAGAAACATATCCTCGTTCCCCATTTTAAGGGAACGGGACCGTACCAGACATTAAATATTCTATACAAAACTGATGGCTGTGGGTGACTAACCCTAGTCCCATAATGATTACTCATGGCTGTGGTCTTAAATTTGATATGTTTAGATGATTTGTTCAGCCAGTCCTGTTTAGGGGGAAGTCCAGGGGCATTCCCTCCTTTTTGTTTTTGTTTTGTCAAGAGCTCTTAAGGGTATGGTTGGCTCTCTCCACAATGGCTTGCCCTGTGGTGTTGTAGGGGATGCCAAATAAGTATTTAATGTTCAATTATTGACGAAATTCATGTAAAGGAATGGCTGCAATAAATAGAGCCATTATTAGTTTTCAGAACAGAGGGTAACCCCATTATCAAGAAAGTTTTTATGCAGTGATCAATTTTCATTCAGTGAAATAGCATAAATGTAAATTAATCATTTAAAGGAAAAGTCATTTGCAGTAAGCTGAATCACAAACAAGTATTTCAGACATTACATTAAACATATGTTACACAAGACTGACACATATTCATATTCATTCATCCTGCAAATATTCATTTACACAAAACTGACACATTCATTCATCCTGCAAATGTTCATTCATAGTCTTCTTGGCATCAAGACAGACAACAGATAACACATAATATGAGCTAAAAATCTTACCAAAAAGGTATCAAAAACAAAATTAGATCAAGGATCAAAAATCAAAAGTCAAAAGGTGTTAGAAAAATGTTTGAAAAATGTTAAAATAAGCTGCAAAGTATTCATCTTCACATCTCCTCATGGCAGAAAGGCTGTCAATCTGGAAAATATTAAAAACTGGCATACAGCAAAAGATTTACTAAGGTAATGATTAAAGTGAAATTCTTACTTTTTTAACCTTGGAGAAATCAATTCCATCATTCAATTTAATAAAATCAATTTGGAATTGCAAGAAAAGGCTTGGGAGGAGGGATTGCTTTAGATGTAGCAACCTCTATCAGTAAAAATTTTAAGGTTCAGAATTCTGTATAAAATTTGTGAAAAAGAAAATAAAACTGAAGTTTCTGTAAGACATGAGGACCGCAGATCTGAAAAATAAAAACTATTATACAACAGAATTATTAAAATAATAATATAATATAACTGGTAGAATAGCATAGTGCCTCCTAGTGGAGACACCATCATTACTTTATAGCTTGCAACTATTGTTCCAGGTTGCAATCAATAATACTCTGAGCTTACTTTCAATGTGGAATATCAGAATAGAATTTCTTCTTATAATTATTAGAATAGGAAATTAAACACGCTGTTCGCTCAGCTCTGTCTGCTGCATGCTAAAGTGACTGTAACTACTATTAAATGTCCTTGTCAGTAACCTCAGAAAGAAGTTTGAAAGTATTAAAAAGATTAACAGAGTGAGAGGAAGGGCTAGTAGGGCTGGTGTAGGAATGCATTGAAGGTTGAGGGAAAAGATTTGGATCAGCAGGAGATCTGATCTGTCTCGTGCCCCCCTTTGAAAGCTGCAAGCACAGTTTTAAAGAAATGTATCAAGAAATGTATCAGAGTTATAACATATAGAAACTAGAGAGAGAAACTGCAGTACTAAGTCCAGTTTTTTCTTTTCAAAAGTTCTCCCTCACCCCCCCCCCCCCCCCCATGAGTGGCAATCAAGAGTTAGTAAGAGGGGGAGGAACAGGGTTTCTCAAAAGAAAAGAAACAGAGCAGAGAACTCCACCCAACGAATTAATCCTTCAGTCAATAGGAACTGAAAGACAGTATTGTTTAACAATAGATAACATCAACCAGAAACAATGGCTGGCAAGGACTTGCTAATTTCTTGTGGACTTGCTGATTTCTTGCAGACAGATACTATTTTTCTCCTATAGGGAAAATTACAATAAGAATACAAGTTCTGTGCGCTGGCAATTCAAGCAATTGCTATAAACTTAAATCTCAGAGAAATGGAGTCATTTTAAATGTGAGCCAAATTAACTTTGCAAAAGGGAAATTTTCACATGTAATTTACACAGTATATTGTTCAAATTTCAGTACAGTTATAACATAAGGCTCTGCATACACTTTCTGTGGGGGAAATACTCTCAAAGTATGCAAATTTTTTGTAACTGAATTCAAAGACTAAGAGAAACCATTTTTTCCAAATCTGTCCTGTTTGTTCAATTACTCTGTTTAATCTGGTCTGCAATAGGTCATTGAAGTGTATAATTAAATCATTTTTTTCATAGTGATTTTTTCTTTGCTTGTAACGCAGGAGTCTAATTAAATCATTTTTTTCATATTGATATTTTCTTTGCTTGTAACGCAGGAGTGCAGCTGCCTGGCCCAAGGTCTTATACGCTGATTTCTTTGAATACCTGGGGGCATAGCCACTGCCCTCGGCACTCTGGGCGGCACTCAACTCTATTGCTGCCACACCCAGCTCTTTAATCCCTTTTGTAATGGGAGAGGCTTGAATCCCTTCCAATAATTCCTCCCTTGTGAGATTTCCATGTTCTAGGTGAAATCCCATGCTGACCGCGGCACATAAATTGTTACCGGGAGCAGTGGTTTGAGATGGTAATTTACCTGGACAAACTGGTGATGCAGAATCAATGACTGTCTCAGGCAATGGCAAATGAGGGTACAGGGAGTTGGTGATTGGTGGGGGAAGGGCTTGCAGGCAAGATGGAGGGAGGCTAGTTTTTCTGACCTCAGTGTTTTCAGTTTCCTGGGGCCTTTTCTCTGAGGTGGACGCAGAGGAAGCCACAGGAGCCATGGTAGGGGACGGTGCCTTGTGAGTGTGTGTCCCCAGATGTTCTATTTCATATTCTGTCCCCCCTAGTTCATGGGTCTTTTCTGTGATGAGAAAGGCTTGAAGTCCTTCTAATAATTCTTTTTCTGTAAGGCTTTCTTTTTGCTGTTTCTGCTGAAATTCAATGCTAATCACCCCACCCAGGCCAGGATGTGGTTCAATTGTGCTCAAGGACTGCTTTTCTGAAGAGGTGTGAATGGGCTTGGGTGTGGGTATGGAGAGACACAAAGAATTTGCTGTCTCTGAGGGAGTTTGAGCATAAGATGGGGGAAGGGTATTCTGATTGAGTCTACCTGCTTCTAAAAGCACATGGTTTGGAAATGCTGTCTTGAAACTTTTTTTTCCTATGTGTTCTATGGCCTCTGTACATTTTTGCCAGATTAATAATTGCTTTATGGGAGCTCTGGGGACCATATGAAGACTATTGCCTATTAAAATCCAGTCCTGGATATTCAGAGTTCCCGCCTCTGAGTACCAAGGGCAACGGCAAGCTATTTCACTTATTAATTTTTCTAAGTCCCCCAGGCTGACTTGTGCTTTTTTTCTTCTGGTGATGAAATAATGATTCTTGATGATTTTCTGCAGCTCCCTGGCATGTAGCCTTTGCTGTACAGATAAATCACTTCCCATGCTCACAAATGTGGGGAACAAACCTGCTGAAAAATACTTAAAAAATACTAAAAAGTACTTTAAAAATACTTACGATTGCAAATCTGTTGAACGGTACGTACCTAAGCTATGTCCAGCCGAATGAGCAGAGAGTTTATCATCACGTTGCGGGATCACCAGATGTAGAATATGGAGGCAATGAATACGCATCAGGCAGGTTTCATGGCTGGCAGGCAGGCAAAAAGGACTGAGCCCTCACGAGGCTCCTCTTTTTATTGTACATTCATACAAAGGCAGATGATGTGTCATCACATGATTGGTTCCTTTCCACATAGCAACAGACGTGACTCTACACTATTGGCTTGGCTCAGGGGGGGTGTATGGATCATTTCATTGGCTGCTGAAATCCATACCTCCTGACTTTGTCCTGCCTCTGACTAGGGAACACCCAGCCCTTATTTCAGGCAATCAGGATTAATTATAAGCTAGAGAAATACATGACAGTCAGGTATCCTTTCCTAGGCAGAGAGGCTTAAGCACAGGTGATGCTTTTATTCAGTGCAAGGCCAGGGAGAAGGGAAGATAGTGTAAAACCCTGAAATGGCTTGCTGGCAAAGCTCATATTTCCCACATTTAGTCTACCTCAAAAACTCGGGCGTATCCAGAGTGCAGGCAGGGCAGCACTTAGCGGCTATTGGATTCGTCTCCAAATTATGGGGTATCGGCAGCATTAGCAACTCCTTTCTCATTAAAAAGATGTTGGAGGGTTGTCGGAGACAAGAACCAGGTAGAATGAACGCCAGAAAGCCTATCACACCGATGCTGCTCCAAGCACTGGTAAAGGAGCTCCCTGGCTTAGTTTGGGACAATTATGAAGTAAAGCTGTGGACCCTGGCTTTTTCACTAATGTTCTTTGGTGCATTTAGGAACAGCGAGCTGATCCCAAGGGCAAAGGTGACCACCAGGCCCTCGGATGGGGGTCTCCCGATAGAGAACATAAGGATGGTTAAGGAGGCAGTACAGATTTTTATTAAGCGAGCAAAAAATGATCAACAGGCAATAGGTCGTTGGATTACATTATACCCTGCTCATATGGAGGCTATATGCCCAGTAAGGGCCGCGAGGGAATACCTAACGGTACGCCCACCGGGGGGCGGGGGGGGGGCCCGTTACTAAAACACCAGGATGGCAATGCGTTATCGCGTTACCAGTTTATCAGTATACTGTGCAAAGGATTAGAAAAGATAGGGGAAGCTGCGGGAGATTATCACACTCATTCATTCAGAATAGGCGCAGCATCCTTTGCCAGCAGCAGTGGTTTCAGCGAGGATCAAATCAAAGCAGTAGGGCGATGGAAATCCGGTAAATTCAGATCATACATACGGCCCACTAAACAGGTTCACTAAGAAAGCTAAACAGGTTCGCTAGGACAGCTTAACAGGGCATATATTTACATATCCTGTTCCCCATAACATTCCTATTTTTATCTATCATAGACTCGTCAGCTGGGAGCGCGAAGGTGATATGGATCATGGGGCACTCGTACATTTATTGGGCTCACATTAGAACCAAGAAAAAGACCTCCAGCGATCAGATGGGCAAACCTCGTAGCAAGGCCAGCATATTCTGGCTAGGCAACTGAGGGATGAGGTGGGTCCAACTAATGCCTTACATCCTACAATACACCATGCAATTACCACGGCTGGATATTATCATCTGTCATTTAGGAGGTAATGATTTGGTCGCAGTCAAAAACATTGACCTAATAATCGCTATCAAGAAGGATTTGACTGCAGTCAAGGCTCTGTGGCCATCCGTGGTGTTGGTGTGGTCTCACATTACCTCTCGATTGGTATGGAGGAACGCGAGGTCACATAAAGCCATTGAAAAATGCAGGCGCAAATTAAATAAGGAAGTGGGGACCTGGGTGAGGGCGATAGGGGGTCACGTCAGCAGACATGATGATATTTCTCCCACATGTCCAGGCATGTATAGACCAGACGGGGTTCACCTATCAGATGTGGGTGTAGATATCTTCATTTTCGCCCTGCAAACGGCCACAGCAGCGTTAGTTGATTAGTGGGGGTAGGAAACAATTAAGGTTTTACTGTTTCCTACTTTGGCAGGGTCCTCACCGGTGCATAAGGGGATGTGTCGCTGCATAGGGGGGAAGTTTTTGGTGTTGGGGGAGGGGGAAGGGGAGGAGCGGAGCACCAAGGACTTTGCATAGGGGGAAAGCGTGGGCATGGATATAACTAAGCATGGCACAGACCAAGATAATGGCCGGTCTGGGGGGTGGCCCAATGAAGGCATGGCATAAGCAATAACCGTGGCCCGCAAGGCCAGGGGTGGGAGGAGGCGGCAGAACACTGCACGGAGCGGCAGTAGCCACAGAGGCATTCATGGAGCGGGATGCCAGTGGCGGGTGTTCCACCTTCAGGGAGTGGAAGGCGAGAATGGCATTCACAGAGCGGGGTGCCAATGGTATACCACCTTCACGGAGCGGAAGGATGGAGGGCTGCCGTCTCCAAAAACAGAGGGGTGGGTAAGAGCAAGTAAGTGTACCGGTGAGGGCGTTGGCTATAGGTAATGCCAAGTGTGTTTAAGCTACTTCAATATTGGTGGATCTTTAAGGTTTAAGTAATGTTATAATGTTATTTTGGCTGTGGCCGTTTTCTTCCACTCAATAAAGGATATCATGGTTTACCTTACTCTGCTGTCGTGTGGCCAAGGGTGGGAGGGGCGGGCATCCGAAGCTACGGCGTGCCCAAGTTATGGACTCCCTATGGGAATTGATGGCCCATCAAAATTTAGCCCTCCAAGGCTGTATGAATCAGATATCACAGATTTCTTTTAGGTTGCAAATAGTAACTCAAGATCACGATAAAAGAATCAAGGAACAGTCAGAATGCAATTGCTTGAAACTCAGATGAAAGAAATGCAGAGAGTTCAATCGGTCACAAATCAGGACTGTGCTACCTTAAATAGAAAAACAGAGCTATTGGAGAACCGGCTGAGAAGGCTCAATTTAAGGTTGTTAAATTTTCCCAAAATATTGGAAGAGCAACCAAGATTAACTCTGCGAAGATACTTGCATGAAATACTGAAGATTCCCTTTGAAAGTATTCCAGCATTTAACAAAGTGTATTTTCTGCCCTTCACTCGGTCGAGAGAAGGGACGTCTCAAAATCAAATGGACTTGGAAAATCTAACTGATTTTTTAGAATCATCTGCAGTGGAGATTATCGAGAGCACAACCTTATTGATTTCCTTCATTTATGAACAAGACATAGGGGTGATAATGAAGAACTATTTCCAAAATATGGGGGGGAAGGTTTATGGGCCAATTTGTCCAGATCTTTCCTGATCTGGCAAGAAGCACGCAGGAGAGGAGGAAGGGTTTCTTGACTCTTCGACAGGAAACTAAAGAGATGGGGGCTACATACCAACTCAGATACCCCTGTAAATGTATCATCAAATACAGTAGTAAAACTTATGTATTTACAACTCCTGAACAACTGAAGGTGTGGCTCAATCCCCATAGAAGGGCGATGTTAACATCTTCGCCTACTGAAGGTCCAGTAACCTAGTATTAGTAAAAAGGGTATTACGAATGCAAGCTAAGGGCATTTTCTTTATCACACACACACACACTAATAATTGAGGACTAAAGAAAGAATTGTTTCTTGAAATATTTGTATGTTATGGATTGAATATGTGATTGTTTCTTATCTTTTCTGTACAAAGATGGAAATGCTTTGTAAATATTAAAAAATAAATAAATTTAAAAAATAAATAAAAAAATTAAAACATCAAGTTTGGTTGCCATCTTCATTATGTTCTCATGCCTCTGTGACTGCTGGTCTGGAAATATATAGGTAAACGGGGTTTAAGATTTCTATTTTATTTTTGGAAATTTTTGCTATTTAAAATGTGTTTAGATATATGAGTGTTGTGAATTTATTGCAATATCTTTTGAGGTGTTTGAAGTAGTTTCTTTTCAATAGAGTTTTTTAAATAATAATTTTACGTTTGTTTTGTTTGCGGTGGCGGCTTATTTTGAAGCACTTTGTGGTGTTTAAATTCACAGAAAGCCATGCCGACAAGTAACGCCGCTGAACGCAGTTTACAAAATGTGCAGTGGCGAAAGAGCACCGACCAAGAAATAACAGTGCCGTATGTTGCTGATTTTCAGTTTGTTGCTTGAAGCTGTACATGAGCGGCTTCAACTATTATCGATCGCAGCCGCTCTGTCGCGGAGTGGCGGCAGCTTTGCGAACTTCGCTGGCTTCTTTGCCGCTTTAAATTGAAAAAAAACCAAAACCTGCATCACAAATTGAAGTTTCGTATTATTTTTTCATGCCGCTGAGTGAAGATTACGTTGCACGTTCACATCATTATTTGTCGATGCCACTGTGAAAGATTGCTGCGGGTGTGAAAAGCCAACGGGACTGTGAACCCCTTTTGGGGGGGGGGGGCAGGATCCATGATTAATCCCCTGAGGAAGCCCAGTTATGGGTGAAACAAAGGCCTTTATTGGGGCTTAATTTTAATATGGTCATTTTTGGCTCATAGAATCCTGGAAGAACGTTTTTGAGTACAATTTTTAATGAAAGGCTTTCCTTTATCTTTAGGAAATGTTCTAAAAGGTGGGCAAACTCGGCGATTCTTCTTTTTTGATTGGGTCCCGGCGCGCGCAGATGGACGCACCGATTCTATAACATGCGCCTGCCGGCGCGTGCATGTTTAAAAAAATCCAATGGCCATGTGCGCGTGTGTGGGCAGCGTGCGCGGGGGAGGGATTTTTGCAAAATATGCGCCTGCGATGCACTCGGGCCTCCCCTAGTTCCCTCTCAGTCCGTTCCAATTAAGGAGCGGACTGAGAGGGAACTTCCCTAACCCCCTACTTAACCCTTCTTCCCTCTTATCCTCTCCTCTCCGGCCCCTAAACCTCACCTAACTGTTCTTAATTTTTTTTATTTTTGTACTTACTGCTTTTCTGGAGCAGATGTAATCTCCACGCGCCGGCCGGCCGCCAGCAAATGCTTCCCCGGGTCACCGTTAAATGGAGCTGTTCTGGCCTGCCCCCCGCCCAACCACCAGGCCCGCCCCTTTCTTTGGCCCAGCACGTCTGCGTGTAACGGGGGTTACGCGCGAGGCCGGGCCCATTGTAAAATGCGCTCGGCGCAGGCAAAGGTCCAGCCATGCGTGTAATCCCCGTGATTTACACACGTGGTCCTTTTAAAATCAGGCTGTTTAATAGGTTATGATCTGGCTTTTTTCCTCTTTCTAAAAAGTTTTTTCCACTTCCTTTAAATAATTTTCAAACTAATTGATCTCTATTTCTACTTGATATCACAGTAGTTCTTATTATTGTGTGTTTTCCCTTTATCATACATATATATATATATACAAAAACTAAGGCAACCTATGGTATATTATATGTGCTTACCGTATAATATACATACAAAAACACCCAACACTAAAATGTTTGGGAAGGAAAAGCACTATTACTTCTTATTGAATTGCTTCAAAAAAAGTACACTGTTCAATTAAAAATTATTTATACTTTATTGAAAATATGACATATTTAATTCCTTTTATAAAATCTACCTACATCTAATACAAATGTTTTGGACTACTCAATTTAGATCACACTGTAAATATCCACGAATATACAATCTTGAGTTCACCCTCAAACCTATACTGCCTCTAAACTCACTCTATCCCTCATTCACCCAAACAACACCATAAAATAGATCTTTTACTTCAATTGGGGGTAGATTTTCAAACCGCGCGAATTGGCATACTTTTGCTGGTGCATCAGGCCGCGCGTATCCGCTAAAATCCTGGATCGGCGCGCGCAAGGCTATCAATTCCGTATAGCTGGCGCGCGCCGAGCTGCGCAGCCTACCCCCGTTCCCTCCGAGGCCGCTCCGAAATCGGAGCAGCCTCGGAGGGAACTTTCTTTTGCCCTCCCCTCACCTTCCTCTCCCTTCCCCTACCTAACCCACCCGCTCGGCCCTGTCTAAAACCCCCCCCTTACCTTTGTCGGGGGATTTACGCCTCCCGGAGGGAGACGTAAATCCCCGCGCGCCAGCGGGCCGCTAGCGCGCCGGGACGCAACCTGGGGGCGGGTCCGGAGGGCGCGGTCACGCCCCCGGACCGCCCCGGGCCGTAGCCACGCCCCCGGGTCCGCCCCCGGAACGCTCCCGACACGCCCCGAAAACGCCGCGCGGTTCGGGCCCGCCCCCGACACGCCCCCCTCAGAAAACCCCGGGACTTACGCGAGTCCCGGGGCTCTGCGCGCGCCGGTAGGCCTATGTAAAATAGGCTCACCGGCGCGCAGGGCCCTGCTCGCCTAAATCCGCCCGGATTTGGGCGGATTTAGGCGAGCAGGGCTCTTAAAATCTGCCCCTATGGTTCTTGGTCTCCTTTCGTGAGAACACCGCTAGATTTTCAAACCTCTGTGTTTGATGTAATTTATTACTACTTAATAATATATGAGACCAAGTCAAAAGGCTTGGTCTCAAATAATTCTTGCAAACGTTCACTCCGTTGGTCCTCAGATCTTCTTAACGGGTGTCCCACTTATAATTCATTCTCTTATGTCCCAACAAGGACCTTGTTTCGCCTATCAGGCTTCTTCAGGGGACTTAACTTGATAAGACCAGTCACCAACACAAACTCATCTATCCCTCCTCACGATTCTGTTATTGCTGAACAATCAGGAGTGGGTCAGAAAAAGCATCCCCGAATCACTGTGGCCACATGGCTCCCTTTGATTTAATGTAAATATTCCCCGGTTCAGGAATGCACTGTCACCACCGTTCTATGCAACACTTATATGCTCTGACACAAACTTCTGCACAAATTACCACTTGTTAGTCGAGGGTAGATAAACCCATGAAATCTTCACCTTTATAAAGCAACTTTATGCATCAAAAGCCTGCAAAACTTCTCAATCACCGAAGTAACATCTAACGCCGCATCCCCCGATTATTGTCTTGAGCATTGGGTAAACAACACCGATCTTGTATTGATCAGAGAAAAGCCAACATCTTTCTAATTTCTTCAGATTTTATAAGTACCTAGCCGTTCCTGCGGCTGTATATCAAAAATTTTAGATGAAGAGACCATATACAGCCGCAGGAACGGCTAGGTACTTATAAAATCTGAAGAAATTAGAAAGATGTTGGCTTTTCTCTGATCAATACAAGATCGGTGTTGTTTACCCAATGCTCAAGACAATAATCGGGGGATGCGGCGTTAGATGTTACTTCGGTGATTGAGAAGTTTTGCAGGCTTTTGACGCATAAAGTTGCTTTATAAAGGTGAAGATTTCATGGGTTTATCTACCCTCGACTAACAAGTGGTAATTTGTGCAGAAGTTTGTGTCAGAGGATACAAGTGTTGCATAGAACGGTGGTGACAGTGCATTCCTGAACCGGGGAATATTTACATTAAATCAAAGGGAGCCATGTGGCCACAGTGATTCGGGGATGCTTTTTCTGACCCACTCCTGATTGTTCAGCAATAACAGAATCATGAGGAGGGATAGATGAGTTTGTGTTGGTGACTGGTCTTATCAAGTTAAGTCCCCTGAAGAAGCCTGATAGGCGAAACAAGGACCTTGTTGGGACATAAGAGAATGAATTATAAGTGGGACACCCGTTAAGAAGATCTGAGGACCAACGGAGTGAACGTTTGCAAGAATTATTTGAGACCAAGCCTTTTGACTTGGTCTCATATATTATTAAGTAGTAATAAATTACATCAAACACAGAGGTTTGAAAATCTAGAGGTGTTCTCACGAAAGGAGACCAATAACCATATTGAAGTAAAAGATCTATTTTATGGTGTTGTTTGGGTGAATGAGGGATAGAGTGAGTTTAGAGGCAGTATAGGTTTGAGGGTGAACTCAAGATTGTATATTCGTGGATATTTACAGTGATCTAAATTGAGTAGTCCAAAACATTTGTATTAGATGTAGGTAGATTTTATAAAAGGAATTAAATTAATGTCATATGTTCAATAAAGTATAAATAATTTTTAATTGAACAGTGTACTTTTTTGAAGCAATTCAATAAGAAGTAATAGTGCTTTTCCTTCCCAAACATTTTAGTGTTGGGTGTTTTTGTGTATATATATATATATATATATATATATATATATATATATATATATATAGTAATTTAATCAGTATAAAATTTAGTGTAACATTTTGGTCAGTCGCAGGGAAGCCTGCAACCAATTCCATTTGCCACCAGAACTGCTGGGCCTTGAAGACACCATTGGGCTCCCAGTGGTGAAGATGCCTGATGCCACCGGCTGCTCGTGGAGTGGACGCCAAGTCATTCCTCCCCCACCTTTTTCTAGGTACGAGTGTGCATCGCGTACCATTTCTGATTGGCCCCCGTGGCAGGAAAGACCCCGGAGACAACCAGTGATGACATTGGCACAGCTGGGAATTTAAATCTCAGTCGCACTCTTAAGTTCTTGCTTCAGCAACGAGTCCTCCGACTCCTAGCAGTGTGTGTTGCTCGTCATGTTCCTGTTGCCCTTGCTCCAGCCTTGCCTTGTCCTTGCCTCAGCCTTGCCCTGGCCTCACCTCATCCTTGCTCCAATCTGCCTTGCTTCATCCAGCCAGCCTTGCTTTGTCCAGCCTCATTCAGGTTACCCAACATCATTCCAGTCCCTCGTCTACTTGATTTCCTGGTATTGACCCCTGCTATAGACCCAGATCTCTCTACTGTCTCCTGCCTGGTATCAACCTCTGCTCTGGATATTGACTATGCCTTGTATGCTGCCTGCCTCGACCCTCTGCCTGAACCTTGCAATGCTCTGATTGCGGCCTGCCCTGATAGCCTGACTCTGGCCTTTCCTTTTCTAACTGCTCTGTGGGACATTTGCCTGTCCTGCTGGCCCCTGGAACCCAAGAGCTCAACCTCTGGGGAACGGAGCTGGTATAGGTAAAGGTCCAGCTCAGTTCCAGGTTAGGGTGCCTTCCAGCTGTCGGTGTGGGCCTAGTGGGTTCAGCTGCTAGGCAGTGTCAACCATGCCACAACTCACAACTGTGTCAGTTTGCTAAGACCATGAAGCCAACAGACCCAGACTAGCCCAGTGAATTCAGCAGCAGCCGGAGTTGCTTAATCATGTTACTCAAAGGTCTCGCAATATGTGTGGATGCTGTGCAGGCTCAACTCCCACTAGCAACAGCTACCCCTGTGGTTCCTCCTCCAGTAGTGTCTGCCCATGCTCCAAGGCCCACGCCTTACCTTCCACCACCGCCTATATATCTTAGTGACCCCCAAGGAGTGCAGAGGTTTTATAAACCAATGCCAAATGCACTTTGAGTTCCAGGTGGCTCTCTTCCCATCAGACTGCACGTGTAGGAGTCGTGGGCCCTTGGACCAAGGAGGAGTTGGCGCAACCTGCAGGAGGGAGCCCTGTGAGTCCCCACTGCTGGCAGGCAGATTCAGATGAGGCAGAGGCCCAACTGGAGCTTCGCTTGTACCAGACTGCCAAGTGAGTTGGGAAGTGAAATAAAAATAGGGGGGAAAAAACACAGGTAGCTGTGAATGAAGGCTCATTATTGCACAGCAGCCCAACAGAGGCTCATTCCTCTTAAGCTGGAAACCCAAAAGAGGGGGAAGAAAGAACTGGGCCAAAAAAAAGGAATTTCCAGTTTGTTGCATGTAGGAAATGGTAAATTCTACAACAAAGCAACTTTATTTGAAAACCTGCATTGAAATTGCAACAGTACAAGTTTTATTTATTCTATATATATTGCATATAATCTGTTGTAGATGAGCATTGCTGATTTCTGTGATAAACAGCAGCAGATTCAAAATGGGCAACAATAAAGAGCCATGAGAAAGATCAATAGTGGTTGAGTTGTAGATGGTAATGAAGTTTTGTGGGAGAAGGGGCAATCAATAATTGTGGGGGACAGCACTGGCAATTAAGTAGTGTCTATGGTGACAACAGTTGCACTAGTGGTCCCACTAGTGGTGTTTGGAAAGCTGGCGGTGTCAGAGGCGGAACTGGTTGGTGAATTATTGGTTAAGGAAGGGTTGCTGAAGATGGCGGTAGCTGGCAAAATGGTGGAGAAGGTGACGGAGGTACTGGCAGGAGGGATGACCGAGGGGATGGCAAATCTGTTAGCGGCAGTATCCTCCTCTTTATTCAAGAACTGATCCTTCCACACGTAGGGCTTCCCAGCCTTAGCCGTCACTGTTTCTATCCAGTTCACATAGTTGGAGACCAGAGCATAGACGGCAGGTTTCTGCTTCCGAGCGCAGCCTTCGCCCCAACTCACTACCCCCACCTGGTACCAGTGATAATCCTTCCAGGTCTTGCACACCAGGGGCCCGCCACTGTCACCCTGTGGGGAGAAGGAGAGGAACCGTCAGCTCCCTGTAACAGAACCTTCAGCACTTACTGATCTTATTCCTATACACATCCAGGAGATTCACTTACAGCTTCCAATCTTTATAAGGAAGGGGGACGGCATTGGATAAATATTGTTTAAGTTAGTAAAGGGCCATAATCTGTCTTTTATGACTGTGGATCCTGCACAGCAGTAAAGAGCCAGTCCCTGTCTGTGATATTACGTACACACATGGTATTAACATAGAAACAGACCAGATAAGGACCAGAAGGCTCATCTACTTTCAGCCCACTTTACCTCCTGGTGCAATTCCACAGACTCCAGTTAATCTTTGCCATTTGTCTCAGTTCTTCACATCCTTTGTCTATTCCAGGCCCTCTTAAATTCTGTTAATGTTTTTCCCTCCACCCTAGGAGGCTGTTTCATGCATCCTCCACTCTTTCTATGAATAAATATTTCCTTATGTTACTCCTGAGTCTATCCCCTGGTGCCTCACATCATTTCCGTTCTAGAACAGTGGTCCCAACCTTAGTCTGTAGATCTCTGGTGGTCCACAAGACCCTCATAAGGGATCCACAAGAGGGGAAAAAATCATAAAAGCAGGAGACTCCACTTCTGGATAAACCAGCAGCGGCAATAGAAGGTCCAGGTGAGGAGAGAGCAGAAGGGGCAGGAGATCAGGAGCAGAAGTCAGTGACAGCAGCAGGAGCACTGGGGGCATGGAGCAGCAAGCTGGAAGATCTAGGGGCCACATCAGCCCACATGAGGCATGGAATTAGTAACAGCTGCATGAACAAGGCAAGCAGGGTCACCAACTTTCAACTGTGAAAATACCGAATACTTAGAGGAGCCAAGTAAAATTTGGCTGATGCTGTCCTTCCACATCGATGCACGATTGTTATTGTCACCCCACCATTAGTAACATAGAAAATGACAGCAGATAAAGACCAATTATTTAATAGCATCATTCAATCAATCCTCTTTTATGACAGTGATCTATCATTAATACAGAACAGGACAGAACCGCTATGGAAATCTTACAACTTCGTTCAGCAGACAAATATTCTATTTCCATGAAACACCCCAATAAAGATATGTCCCCTTATTTTTCACCATACAAGCAAAGAATATTCATATTGTGGCATCATCTCAGTAACAATGACACAAAGTCCATCCTGTAGCAGGCACTCTGTGAAACAACAGAAACAGAAAACCTTACAAAAAGCACACTCAGCGTCTATATAGCAAACCGGCAATTCCCAAATAGCACTAAAAGCCAGAACTCAAACAGCAATAACTCCACCGATGAAAAGGTGGCACTGCAAATATTGCATTGGGCCCTAGAACACCAATATACCTCCTAATGGGAAAACAAAAGAAAAGAGAGTGTTATCAATCAATATACAAAAACTACACTCTAGCAGTGTACATCACCTCAGCCACCCATTCAGAACCCAGACAGTCTTTCACCTAATACAGAACATGTGACCAGAAATGAGAAATATTGAGAAAAAAAACTGTAATGGATATACCAAGAAGCCAGATTCCAGATGCAATGCAACGTTGGAGAACTCGAAACAGAAATGCATTTCCTCCTTTGCTGAGCAAAACGAACGGATAAGAGCTGCATATTTCCAAAGCAGACAATTCCAATCAATAAACTAAAAATAAAATATTTTCTTCTTTTGTTGTCTTGACATTTTATTTTTCAATTTGTGTTGATCCCATTCTCTCTTTTCTACTTCTCCTACAACCTCGTCCAGGGTCTCCTTTTATTTTTTGGGGTTTTTTTCTTTTTCACGCCCCGTGAAATGCCCCGAATGCCCCGATTTGCAACAGCCCCCTACATTTCTATCTGAGATTGATATTTTTCTTTCATCTCCTTTCTTTATGTCTTTTTTCAGTCCTCAATCTCTCACCTAACCATCTTCCATCTCCCACTCCCTCCGCCTTCCTAATCCATCTCCTTGCTTTCTCATTTTTTTCCAATCTCCTATTCCCCCACCGTTTAGTCCCTATTTCCACCCTTTATGCACAGCTCTTCCTCTCCAGTCCTCAACTATTTTCCTCTGCCTCTAATCCTCTCATCAGCACTCTCCTCTCCTCTACTTTTCATGTCCTACTCTGCCTTCTCCCCCTTTCTTTTACTCCCTAAATAGCATCTGAGTACTCTTATTTTACTGCCTCCACTTTATTCCTGCTTTCTCATCCCTCTGTCAGGTTTGCCAGCTCGCGGACTGCCCCGCAAGCTGGCACACTCACCCGACACCACTGACACCGCAGTCTGCCTCGTGGCGGGGATGCTGCTCCCAGCCTCTTTCAGCAGCATCCTCCTAGGTGTGCGCCCATGGTGCATGCCTGCCTTTCTACCCTCCAATAGACTCAAGCCTAAGACCTGCTGGCCCCAGAACCCAAGGGCTCAACCTAATGGGAAAGGAGCTAGTGGAGGTGAAGCCCTAGACCAATCTCGCGTTGGCCTAGTCCCAACAGATTTCAGGGAGGACCTGTAGGGCCTTCCCTGTAAGTTGAGTCAACCTCCATACAGCAACAAGGGTCCACAATCCTTTCACCCACCAATCCCTATCCTTTTCTTTTGTGGGAGGAGAGGGGAATGGGACACAAACTTTCTCCTTTCTCTCTTCCCCCCACCTTATGTACTGTCTTTCTCCACACCATACACAGTCTCATACATGCTCCCTCTCCCCCCACCATACACACACATGTGCTCTCTCTGCTCCCACCATACATGCACACACACACACACACACACACACGTGATCTTTCTCCTCCTTCCATACACACACACACACACACACATATGTGGTCTCTCTCCTCTCACCTCACATAGAAACATACATGCTCTCTCCCCCCCCAAAGAAACTCACATTCTCTTTCTCTCCCACAGATGTATACATACACGTTCTCTTTCTGCCCCCACATACAAACATGCTGTCTCTTTCTCCTCCTACACACACATACATGCTCTCTGAGAGGGCAAGTATATGTGTTTGTGGGGGAGAGAGACTCTCCCCATCCCCACTTACATGTCTTCCCATTCCCCTCACACACATACACACGTTCTCCTACTAAAATGTGCAAGTAGCAGCAGCCTTCTCCATGGGGCCAAATGACACTGGGATGTGTCCTGTCTTCCATTTCTGGGGCTGATATTGCTCTTTTCTTTGGCTGCATGGGCCTGCCTCTGCTGATGCTCAACCAACTCTCTTCATCCAGGAGAGCCCGGCTACCGCTGCAGCCTCTGGCTCCTCTCTTTGGGTGAAAGGGCATTGCCACTACATCTCTGCCACTTCTCTTTGGTAGAGTGCCCAGCCACTGCTTCACTGCCTTCTCTGTTTGGCCTGGCCAATGATGCTCCCCATGCTCAGGCTCCTCTTGGGGATGCAGTTCAAACATTAGCTGATTGAACTGCATGGGCAATGGAGAAACGTTGCAGCTGAGGCAGCATTAAATGAAGACACTGTAGTAAAATGTAGACATTTTCGCCGCAGCAACGACACGCAGGGACTCACCTCAGACCGCCACGGGAGCTGGGAGAGGGGCCCGCGCGACCGGCGCTTGAGCCCATCGGGGTAAGGCCTTCCTCTCGCCCTACCGCCGCTGGACCCCCGCGCCGACCACGTGGGAGCCCCAGCTCGGCCGTCGATCCACCCACTGCCTACCTCTGGGCTATTGCAGCCAATTGCTGCAGCCCAGCCCTCATTTAAATCACTGACACGCTCCCTGGCGTCTCGCGCCGGGCGTCTCGCGTTGAAGGAGCGCGACAAAGGGGCCTGCCCCTTTGTCGCGCTCCTTCGTGCAGCCCTGAGGACTGGACAGACTCTAACTCTCTGCAACACTGCTTCCGCACCTAAGAATTCCTACCAAACATCTGGCTAGACCGAACAACATACAACGTCTCAACTCTGCCCCCTTAAGGATAGCAAATGCCTTACCCTCACCGGCCGATATCCCTCGCCTGCCACAACAGTCTCAGAATGTCTCCATCTTTCCCAATCCCAATCCTCCCACACTGTCCACCTTCCAAAGGATATTCAACTCGACACACCCATCACCACAACCTTAAATCCCTCTCTCCTATTGTGATCACTCCCATCACCCAACTGCTAGGCCTCACACTATTTTCGTTAACACTATTCAATGCACAATCCCTAACAAAGAAATCAATAATACTAAACGACTATCTCATCGATGTGAAACCGGATATATGCGCAATTACGGAGACATGGCTCAAACCTTCAGACGCTGCAATAATTAACCAATTACCCACAGAGACATACAACTTCTTCTCCATCCCACGCCAGGGAAAAAAGAAAGGAGGAGGAATCCTCCTAGCTACAAAAAAGGACCTCAGATTCACTCAGCACTCCACCAATACCGACTCTAATCTCGAAATTGGCTTCTTCTCGTCAGACAAACTTCAAATTTTACTTGTCTACGCTCCTCCAGGTGTCCTGGAAACAGACGCCTCTCCTCTGGTCGAACTAACCACTTCCCTTATCAATCTGGATGCCCCAGCTATAATCTTAGGAGACTTTAACCTGCACGTCGACAACTCCATACTATCACCCAACTGCGAAGCCCTACTCACAGCATATTCCGCTTTAGGTTTCACTCAACTTGTTAACAATCCCACACACAAAGCAGGCCACACGTTAGACCTTATCTTCGTCAATACTGCAATCAAACCGGTTCAGCACCCCACCTGCTCGAAGGTACCATGGTCAGACCACTCCCTCATAACCTCCTCATTCTCATTAAAAGATATCAGCCCATCTCGCATACCCGACCATAGCTTCACTTACAGGAAAACATGCACCATAGAAGATCTTAACAATCACTTATCATCACATCTCACCCAAGTAGACTTCACCAATCCGAACTCAGCGCTTCGATCTTGGAACAGCATCACGGAATCTATAGCCAACAAGCTATGCCCTCTAACAACAAAAAAACCTCACCCCAATTCTTCCAAAAGACAACCATGGTTTACCCTAGAGCTAAGAAAGCTTAAACTACTGCTAAGACAAAATGAGGCTAAATGGCGTAAAAACCCATGCACCATCACTCTATCTACCTATAAATCAACTCTTCACCAATATAAATCCAATACATTAAGATCCAAGAGGAACTACTACGCATCCAAGATCCACCACCTAATCTTCGACGCTAAAGCCCTCTTTAGCTACGTCTCTAACCTCACACAAACAAACCCATCAGAAATCGCTCTCAACCAAGCCAAATCTAAAGCGGAAGAACTAGCGCTATTTTTCAACAACAAAATCAGCAAACTTCTAAATCAGCTCCCCCCTAACACTATTTCTACTTCAACCTCACCTCAGACCGCCTTCAAAAACACCCGCTTAGAAGAACTGGAAATCACATCTTCCATCGAGATCCGAGGTATTCTACGGAAAATGAAACCATCTTCTCACCCTTCGGATCACATCCCCTCGAAATTGCTTCTATCAATTCCTGACTCCATCTCCAAATCCCTGTCAGACATCATAAATTGCTCATTAACACAAGGATCTTACCCAGATGACCTAAAATTGGCCTCTCTTAAACCACTACTCAAGAAACCAAATCTAGATCCTAATGACCCAAACAACTACCGACCGATCGCCAACCTCCCCTTCATAGCCAAGATCATGGAGAAATTGGTGAACACCCGACTCTCAAACTACATTGAAGAAAACAACCTCCTATTCCCATCACAATACGGATTCCGCAAAACACTAAGCACGGAGTCCCTCCTCATTTCCTTAACAGATCACCTCATCCTGGGCCTTGATAAAGGACAAGCCTTCTTACTGATTCTACTGGACCTTTCATCAGCCTTTGACACCGTCAATCATTCCCTACTCATTAACCAGCTAGCCTCCATAGGTATCTCAGGCACAGCACTCTCTTGGTTCATATCCTTTCTCAGCAATAGAGGATACAAGGTTAAGATACAGAACAAAGAATCCTCTCAACACCCATTATCAGTAGGAGTCCCACAGGGGTCCTCCCTGTCTCCTACTTTATTTAACATTTACCTTATACCTTTATGCCAACTTCTCACCGACCTCAACCTCAAACACTTCCTTTACGCGGACGATATTCAGGTCCTGATCCCCATTAAGGATTCCCTCGCAAAAACTCTGGCTTACTGGGATACATGCCTTCAAAAAATTAAACTCCTCCTCACCAGCCTAAACCTGGTACTAAATTCCGGCAAAACTGAACTCCTGCTCATCGCCTCAGAGAACAGCACCATCACCTCTACACAGCAAGCCACGCCAACTATCACACAAGTGAGAGACCTTGGAGTCCTAATTGATAATCGCCTGAATTTCAAAGCCACTATTAACAAAACCACCAAAGACTGTTTCTACCAACTACAAGTGCTGAAAAGAATTAGACCTCTTTTCCATGCCCAAGATTTCAGAACCATTCTGCAAGCAATCATTTTCTCAAAATTAGACTATTGTAACACCATCCTACTTGGCCTTCCCGCTTCATTCATCAAACCACTTCAGATGGTGCAAAATGCAGCTGCACGAATACTGACAAATACCAGGAGAAGGGACCACATAACCCCCATCCTAAAGAGCCTCCATTGGCTACCTATACACTTTAGAATAATATACAAGGCCATTCTTACCACATACAAAAACATCCACCTACTGACTCCTATTGACCTACAGATCCCGCTCCGACTACATAATTCGTCAAGACCGACAAGAGATGCATACAAGGGATCGCTACAGGTACCACCGTCCAAATCTACCAGACACAGCACACTAAGAGACCGGGCGTTCTCTACAGCCATTCCACCGTTATGGAACTCCATCCCCCCAAATCTCAGAATAGAACCATGCATCTCAACTTTCAAAAAAAGACTAAAGACCTGGATATTCTTACAAGCATTCCCGGACGCCAATTGAACTATCACCTCCACGCCACCCCTTATCTCCACATATACCATGGTGAACCATATCTTCTATCGTTTACTTGTGTGAATTAATAACCTGTCCTTTCTCTTCCTTCTCCGCCAAGTTCTTTTCACCCTGTTATATGTAACTGCCTTTTTCCGCACCATTGTTATAGTTTATGTTATACTACGCACCCCTGTTTTATGTGAACCAGCATGATGTGACTGCTGTCTCGAATGCCGGTATATAAAAATTTGAAATAAATAAATAAATAAATAGTATTGGACTGGAAGCACAGTACTTGCAGACAACAGAGATGGCAGATGTGGTAGATCAATTGGAGGAGACTGCAGCTCGACCTGGAGGACTAAAATTGGACATTTTCTGGATATTTTAGCCCTCCTCCTGGTTTCCAGATAGCCCATCTAATACCTGTACTTTCTGGAGAAACTCTGAACAGTTGGCAACCCTAAAGGTGAGGAGAGGACGAGTAGCGGGGAAGCAGAGATTGGTGGGGAGGGTATGGCTTGGCTGGAGAGAAAGGGGGAAAACTAGTGGGGCAAGACTGGCTCTAGGAGGGAGATGACTAGTGAGGAGAAGTTGGAAGAGAAGAAGAGAAAGGAAAGAAAACTGAAGGAGGAGAGGGAATAGTAGGGAGAGACTGGGAAGAGAGAGAGATTGGCGGAGAGGAGGATGGGAAAGGAAACTAGGGAAGGACTGGAGGACAGAGACATTTGAGTGTAGGCTGAAAGAAAGACTGGTGGAAAAAGGCTGGGTGTAAGAGAGAAAGATTTGTGAGGGAAAGGCTGGAGAGAGAGACTCTTGAGTTGACAGTTGGGGTGAAAGAGAACCTAATGAAGATGGCCTGTGGAAAGTTACACTGGATGGACTGGGCTGTGGTTGGAGAGAGGATGGGCTGAGTGGGAAAGAGAGACTTGTTGAGGTCCCGGGCCGTGCCCCAGTCCCTCCACCTACCTCGGGGGCGGCCCGGGCCGTTTCGGTGCTTCCCCGGGCCTGCAGGCCCTCCAGCGCGTCTCTCCCTCCTCGGGAGAGACGTTGACGGCGCGGCGCAGCTGGCCCCGCCCCCTGATGCGCGCACATGGGGAGGAGCTTCCCTTAAAGGGGCCAGCGCGGGAAAATCATCTGAACAGCTGGGGATGACGTCAGACGCCTTCAGGTATAAGTATCTTGCATCTAGGATCCTCCAGCGCCTTGCAACAAGGTTCCTGGAGTTGGTGTGTTCTTGCTGCGGTCTTGGTTGCCTTCGTCCTGCTTCTGCCTTCCCTTCACTGTTGATTCTTCTGGACTTGACCCGTGGACTGGCTTTTGGATCTCTCTCTGGCTCTGACCCCTGGATTGGCTTTGGATCGCTCTCTGGCTCCGACCCTGGACTGGCTTTGGACCGCTCTCCGGATACCGACCCCTGGACTGGCTGCGGACCATCCTTGGACTCCGACTCCTGGACCGACTTCTGGATTTCCTACGACCTGCTGGAGGCACCAGCCGATCGGAACCACGACCTGCAGGAGGCGCCTGCATCCAGACCACCCACATCATCAGGAAGTCGCCTAAGTCCCAGCGGCCGTGTCCCTACGGGCTCCTCCTGGGGGGACTTCGGCTTCCAGGGTGAATCTCCTAAAGTCCCAGTGGCTGGACTCCTAAGGGCTCCTCCCGGAAGAGTGCCAGTCTCCAGGGCAAAGAGTCTTCTACCTCTCCGGTCCAACACCGTCCATGCGTCCAGTGAGGATCTAGTCCTTGGTCGCAAAGGACTTCACCGTAGACCAGTGTGTCAGCCAGCACCGAGCTTCCGAACCGCCTCCTGGTTGGGACATTCGCTGTGGACCTCTACAGCACTCCATCTTCTGTTCCAACCAGCCCAAGGGTCCACGAACATAACAAGACTAGTGGCTTGGCAGCTGAGATGGTAGAGACAATAGAGAGGAGGGGTTTGTGAGAGAGACTGGTGAGGAGGGTGTGAAGGGAAGGGACTGAGGGGAGAGGTGGAAGGGCCTAAGGAGAGAGACTGGTGGAGTTGGACGAAGAGAAAGACCAGTGAGGATTGACTGGGGTAAGCATGAGAGGTCGTGGGGAGGGCCTGGGATTGAAGAAATAGATGAGGTGGGGTGGGTAAAAGAAGAGAGACTGGGAAAGGCTTGTGGTGACTGAAGAGATAGAAGAGGCTAATGGGGAAGGAGTGGCTTGATTTGGAAGAGGGAGAACATAAGAACATGCTATACTGGGTCAAGCCCAGCATCCTGTTTCCAACAGAGGCCAATCCAGGCCATAAGAACCTGGCAAGTACCCAAACACTAAGTCTATTCCATGTTACCATTGCTAATGGCAGTGGCTATTCTCTAAGTGAACTTAATAGCAGGTAATGGACTTCTCCTCCAAGAACTTATCCAATCCTTTTTTAAACACAGCTATACTAACTGCACTAACCATATCCCCTGGCAACAAATTCCAGAGTTTAATTGTGCGTTGAGTGAAAAAGAACTTTCTTCGATTAGTTTTAAATGAGCCCCATGCTAACTTCATGGAGTGCCCCCTAGTCTTTCTATTATCTGAAAGAGTAAATAACCGAGTCACATCTACCCGTTCTAGACCTCTCATGATTTTAAACACCTCTATCATATCCCCCTTAACCGTCTCTTCTCCAAGCTGAAAAGTCCTAACTTCTTTAGTCTTTCCTCATAGGGGAGCTGTCCATTCCCCTTATCATTTTGGAAGCCCTTCTCTGTACCTTCTCCATCGCAATTATATCTTTTTTGAGATGCGGCGACCAGAATTGTACACAGTATTCAAGGTGCGGTCTCACCATGGAGCGATACAGAGGCATTATGACATTTTCCGTTTTATTCACCATTCCCTTTCTAATAATTCCCAACATTCTGTTTGCTTTTTTGACTGCCGCAGCACACTGAACCGACGATTTCAATGTCTTATCCACTATTTATTTATTTATTTATTTAACATTTTTCTATACCGAACTTCATGACAAGCTTCATATCAGGCCGGTTTACATAAAACTTAGGGATTAACTGAACATAACCATGTAACAGGAAGGCCGAAGCGCAGATACAAATAACAGGGAGAATGAACTTGGGGGCTAGGGTAGCCAGGAAATAAAGGACAGAAAAAACTAGAGAATGAGAACGTATGAAAATACACTATGACGCCTAGATCTCTTTCTTGGGTTGTAGCACCTAATATGGAACCCAACATTGTGTAACTATAGCATGGGTTATTTTTCCCTATATGCATCACCTTGCACTTATCCACATTAAATTTCATCTGCCATTTGGATGCCCAATTTTCCAGTCTCACAAGGTCTTCCTGCAATTTATCACAATCCGCTTGTGATTTAACTTCTCTGAACAATTTTGTATCATCTGCAAATTTGATTATCTCACTCATCGTATTTCTTTCCAGATCATTTATAAATATATTGAAAAGTAAGGGTCCCAATACAGATCCCTGAGGCACTCCACTGTCCACTCCCTGAGGCACTCCACTGTCCACTCCCTTCCACTGAGAAAATTGCCCATTTAATCCTACTCTCTGTTTCCTGTCTTTTAGCCAGTTTGTAATCCACAAAAGGACATCACCACCTATCCCATGCCTTTACTTTTCCTAGAAGCCTCTCATGAGGAACTTTGTCAAATGCCTTCTGAAAATCCTAGTACACTACATCTACCGGTTCACCTTTATCCACATGTTTATTAACTCCTTCAAAAAAGTGAAGCAGATTTGTGAGGCAAGACTTGCCCTGGGTAAAGCCATGCTGACTTTGTTCCATTAAACCATGTCTTTCTACATGTTCTGTGATTTTGATGTTTAGAACACTTTCCACTATTTTTCCTGGCACTGAAGTCAGGCTAACCGGTCTGTAGTTTCCCAGATCACCCCTGGAGCCCTTTTTAAATATTGAGGTTACATTTGCTATCCTCCAGTCTTCAGGTACAATGGATGATTTTAATGATAGGTTACAAATTTTTACTAATAGGGCTGAAATTAGATACCAGAGATACTGGTGGGAGAGAGGTTAGGGAAGAGGGATAGAGGAAGAGAGGCTAGGGGGGAGAGAGAGAGAGAGAGGGTCTAGTGAAGAGAGGCTGGGGGGAGGGGTGCTATATTTGTAATGACAGGATGGGGCTCCTAAATCTTTTGGATGTTAAAAAGGGTCCCTGCACCCAAAAAGGTCAAGAATCACTGTTCTAGAACTTCCTATCCATGGAAAAAGGTTTGCTTCCTGTGAGTTATTTATATCTTTGAGCTATTTGAATGTTTCTACCTATTCCTTCCCCCCTCTTTTCTTCTAGGGTGTTCATATTTAGTTTCATAAATCTCATCTAAAGAGCTACGATAAAGACATTCCAATAACTCAGACTGTATTGCTGCAATTGAAGTCTTACCACGCAGGCGCTACGGCCTCCTTCCTCAAATCCCGCACACAGCATGTTCTTAGATAACTTCCATGTCCGTGCCTTACATACATTCCAATCTACCAGCTCCATCTCCACTTTCTGTAAGACGTTGGGATAGCGGCCTATAAACCAAAACATTGCATATATATTAGTACAATCTCCTTTCCATCTTACTTAGAAACATTAAGGCAATGGAACCAGCATGTGAGGAAGAACGTGGGTCTTTCCCTCCCCGAGTCAGCTAGGGCTGAGAGGGTGCCCCCAGAGGCAGCATTCATAGGCACTGGTGGCAGGAAGCCCGGGGCATTCCATCATAGTTTCTATTAGTGGCCAGATTTGGGGCCCATGATGGCAGAATCCTACAAAGAGCTCTGCTGCATAGCAGCAGAGGACGGTCATTGTAATGACCGTCCTTGGGCTGTTGAAGCAAGAGCTGCTGAGAGTGGGACCTGTTACTGGCTAAAACCTGGTGTCTGTCTAAATTTCCTAGCTAAAACTATTGCTTGCTGAGGGTAGATTGATTGTGCTTTCAAATGTATTTCTTTCCTCTGGGGAGCTTTGCTTGATTAATTGTGCTTTGAAGTCTATTTCTTTTTGCTGAGGAGATTGTGCTTTAAAGTTTATTTTATTTCTTTATGACTTGGGTTTTGAGATTTCTTTCTTTCTGCGGGGGAGCTTTGCTTGATTAATTGTGCTTTGAAGTCTAATATTATTTTCTGTTTGAGACTGTGAAACGACTGTTTCCATATTTTTTTCCCAGCCACCCCTGACTCAAATCCACACATAGACTATGGCCCAATTAGGAGGCAGGGAGAAAATGTGCACATTTTTCCAAGGTCAAACAGGATCACAGTCCTCACACATGGGTGACATTATCAGATGGAAGCAGCGCAGAACTTTTGTAATTCAAAGTTTCTAGAACTTTCCACATGCTCTCCTGCTCATGTGTAGGCTGGCAAACTACCATGCATCCATGTGGGGGTTCAACAGTTATGGATATTCACTCCCCTGCTGGTCTGGGTTCTTTCTATTCCTAATGGGTAGGAATCATTAATTGTGGAGACCTGCAATTTTATTTTTCTCCCTTTAGTGGTCTTAGGTAGGTTTTTTGGTATTGTTTAAGTTTCTGTTCTTTTTTTATGTGTTTGCATGGCGCACAGGTACACTGAGGTGGCATCTACCACATGTTAGATATAGAGTTGTTTGATTTCACTGCACTTGTTTTCTGGTCAGTTCTCTGATTAAAAAGACAACCAGTGGCTTTAAAAGGTATTTCTTGTTAGGTTCATATTTATCATGGATCAACATGATAAATGTGTCCTTTGCCTGGGAGCCAGTCACAATGTCTGAGGGTGACAATTGTATATGACCATGATGCCTAAGAGGTATAGGTCCAAACTTGATCGCATGGAAAAGCACTTTGGGAACGGAAAGCCAAGCCCATGTATCAGAATTGGAGGCATCAATATTGATGGACCGAGGAGCTGCATCAAACACTGGTGATGCATCAGCAATGAGAGGTCAATCCCTTTTGACATTGAGCACCAGGAAGGATCAAGGGAACAGGCTGTCCTCTGTTCCCTACTACCCAAAAAAGTCGAAGGGTTCACTCTCTTTGATTCTAATATCAAGGAATTTTGATGCCAAGCATCTAGTGAAGACCAAAAATCATTGGTATCAGTCTCCATTGATGCATGCTGCTGGGAGCAGGGATGTTCCAGCTGTGGCTGTGATACACCCAAAGCATTCCTGTGCTGAGGAGAGCTCATTCTCAATTCAATCATGGTTCAGAGCCTCTCTACATGGGCTCCCCATCCCAGGTTAGATGTATCCATAGTCAGGACAATTTGGTCTGTAGGAATTTGAAAGGAGATACCTCTGGTCAGATTAGAATGATTTGCCACAGGATAGACACTCCTTGAGCAGTTGAATTATGCAGATGCTGTCTCAAAGATCCCATGTCTTGTATCAACTGTGATCTGAGGGTCTATTGAGCACTTTTTATGTGAAGACACGCCAAGGGAAGAACATGCACTATTGACACCATGTGGCCCAAAACTCGCTGTGCCTTGACTTCTAGGATGTTCCATCTCTAACAAAATTAAGTCCTTTTCCTGAAAAGGAATTCAAGGAGAAGGTAAATCTTCTGTGGTCTCTCTTTGGAATGGCCACAGCGGCTAGCAAAATAGAAAAATCTGGTAATTTGTGAAGCTTTGATAAAGGTGGCTCAGGAACTGAAGTCTTTGTTCTTTTCACCAAAGGTTCTTGTAAAAGGGAAGAATGCTGCTGTCTATGTGAGAGGAAAGAGAAATACGACTAGATCCTTTTCCCACATTGTGAGGATGTGGAAGAGGCAGTAGAGTGAAGTTGAATAGGAGATACTGCAATATCCTCCTGTTCTGAGGAATTGGACTCTTCTGGTATAAACAGTGTTTGTGGTTCTGAAGGGGTCTTATCGAGTGTAACCAATGATGCTCCCTTATCCCTTTCTTTAGGAGTCTATGTGGAATCCCTATGAGGGACAGCCAAAGGTATGGACAGCTGCCATCCTGCATCGGTCACAAGCTTCGCATATGTCGAGTGTGTCGGTGTGCTGCATGATTTCAGCGTTGTGTACATTGAGAGTGATTGCTGCATCATAGCGTCACGTAGACAATGTGTCGAGCATCGTTCTAAGTCTGATGTGTTATGGCTGTGATACACCCAAAGCATTCCTATGCTGAGGAGAGCTCATTCTCAATTCAATCATGGTTCAGAGCCTCCCTACATGGGCTCCACATCCCAGGTTAGATGTATCCATGGTCAGGGTATGCTTCGGGAGCGTTGATACCTCTCTGGCTTTTGCATTGTGCTTTTTGTGCATCGCTTGCTCTGGCATCATATAGGATGCATCCTTATGATTGAACTTTGACACACTTGGAGATGGCTTTTTTGCAGATTTTGTGTGCGTGCCTATCAACTGTGGTGCAAAGCCTGCTTTTGATTGAAGCACACTAGGTCCTTTACCCATCTGTTACTTTTTTATCCCTCGGGCTGAGGCAGTTTCCATCAGGCCTATTGATGATGTCTTTTTTACCAGGCTTGGATGATGAGTTTTTGGGCCCAGAGATGATTGCATTGAGCAACAATCAGTGGGTGGACAGGATGGAATATAGCTACCTGTTCCCGACGAGGCCCAGTCCTCTTCTCTCAATTTGGCAATCTTTGCTGCCCATTGCTTTTGTGCACGTGGGAGGACATCTGCCTGCAATCCTGCCAGAAATCTTGGTCATGGTCAGGCCCCAGGCACAAATAACAATAATTATATCCATCATGATATGGCCGCATTGGCAGTATTTAAATCCTGGTGTTTTGTGGGACATGGTAGCACTAAAAATTGATGTTTTGGGGTTGGCTTTCATGAATGAAGAGGAAAACTACAAGGAGAAGATAGGACAAACATTCCCACACATCTGTGTGAAACGCAGAAAAAAGGAGACCTGCAGGAACGCGCAGTATAGCCACGCATGGTCACAGAACAAAGCTCTGTCATCTTGGAGAGATAGCTCCGCCCCTTTGCTGCCGGATGATGTCACGCAGAAAGCATGACTATTGCAGCCCGTTTGTTGATGGAAATTTATTTATACAAACTGCAAACCTAATTTTTAAATTTTATTCAATTTCCACTTCACTCTCAAAAACCTAACATTATATCCTTTATTTCGCTATGTGGCTAAAAATTTCCGCATAATCTAGAAGCTCTTCTGCTGGAGTTCTGTACTTAACTGGTAGCAAAGTTACTTACTTACTTATTTATTTATTTATTTATTTATTTATTTATTTTTGTTATACCGAATTTCATAACAAGAATCACATCAACCTGGTTTACAATTAACAATGTGTGTAAAGCAGAGGGTAACATAGTAATCAATATTCCAAATTCAAACTTCAAAAACAGTAAACAATAGAATGGATGTGAGAAAGTTACAATAAAACAGGGAGAATTAACTTGGATCTGGAAAAGGGGGGAGATAACTGAGCAGTGTAATCTTTACATTGCAGACAATTGCATAGTTGTATAGCAAGAAAGAATCTATATGATACAGTTGTGTAGCATGATAATAAGGTGCTGAGTATGAGTGTGAAGTTGGTGGTTTCTTATTTCAATCCAATTTTTGAATAAGAGTTAGTGCTGTTGGGTGGCGGTTTTAATCTAGGCCTGGGAATGATTTTTTAAAAAGCCAAGTTTTTTGTCTTTTCCTAAATGATAGTGTGCAGGGTTCTTGTCTCAAGTCAGGTGGGATAGAGTTCCATAGAGGTGGACCTGCTGAGGAGAAAGCTCTGAGACTGAGAGATTTATGTTGGTAGGTTTTGGCATGTGGAGCCTGTAGTGATTCTTTGTAGGATTCCCTGATGGGTCTGGTGGATGTGTGTTTTTTAAAGGGGATTTGTAGGTCGAGCTGAGTGTGATGGTGGATGGCCTTGTAGATGATAGTGATGGATTTGTAGGTGATTCTGTAGTGAATCGGTAACCAATGAAGGTCTTTGAGGATTGGGGAGATATGGTCGATTCTCCTGGAGTTTGTAAGGATTCTGGCTGCTGTGTTCTGTACCATTTGTAGTGGCTTGGTATATGAAGCTAGGAGGCCTAGTAGTAGTGAGTTGCAATAATCTAGTTTGGAGAAGATTATTGCTTGCATGATTGTTCTAAAGTCCTGAGCATGGAAAAGCAGTTTTAAGGTTAAGACGATTGTCTAAGATGGCTCCTAGGTCTCTTATATGGGCGGTTTGAAGGAGGGCTGGTGGTTTTGAATGTGTGTTGTTGTTTTCCTGTGTTATGAGCAGGTATTCCGTTTTCGAAGCATTGAGGACTAGGTTTAGGCTGGTGAGGAGGTGTTTGATTTCTAATAAGCAACTATCCCAGTATTCCATTGTTTTCGTGATGGATTCTTTTATAGGGATAACAATCTGAACGTCGTCAGCGAAGAGGAAGTGTTTCAGGCTTAGTTTTGTGAGCAGTTGACATAGTGGGAGCAGGTAGACATTAAAAAGCGTGGGTGAAAGTGATGAACCTTGCGGTACCCCTTGGGTGGAAGGGTGATATTGGGATTCTGTATTATGAATTTTGACCCTATATCCTCTGTTCTCCAGGAAGGTTTTAAACCAAGATAGTGTAGCACCTGTCACTCCTATGTTTGCCAGCTGTTTTAGAAGGAGGTAGTGGTTGACGGTATCAAAGGCCGCCGAGAAGTCGAGGAGGATTAATAAAAATGCTTGGCCTTTATCAATTCCGGAGAGGAGGAAGTCCGTTAGTGAGAGGAGTAGCGTTTCGGTGCTTGCGGCTTTGCGAAAACCATATTGATTTGGAGATAGAATACTGTGGTCCTCCAAGTAGTTGGAAAGTTGCGTGTTCACCAGTCTTTCCATAACTTTGGCTATGAATGGGAGGTTGGAAATGGGGCGAAAGTTGTTAGGATCACATGCATTTAGATTCGGTTTTTTTTAGAAGGGGTTTGATTGAGGCTGTTTTTAGGTCATCTGGGTAGATACCCTGGGACAGGGAACAGTTTATGATTTCAGCTAGGGTTTTTGATATAGTATCCGGGATGAGAAGAAGCATTTTGGAAGGGATTAGATCAAAAGGGTGTGATGAAGGTTTCATTTTCTTCAACACCGATTGTATCTCTGTGATGGTGATGGGTTCGAATGCGTTAAGCTGAATGTCTTTGTTTGGGAGAAGATATGAGTTATCGGGTGAGCTAGTGTTAGGTATCAGCTGATTGAGGAGGTCAGAGATTTTTTTGTTGAAATGTAGAGCCAGTTCGTCTGCTTTAGTCTGGGATAGTTCGGTTGGGATATCTGGAGTGATAGCTTTAGTGAGACTGGAAACAAAGGCAAATAGAGCTTTTGAGTCAAAGATGAGGTGGTGAATCTTGAGGGCATAGTAGTCTCTTTTGGTTTTCTGTGTCATGCTCTTGTATAGGTGGAGTGCGCGTTTGTAATCCGAGAGTGAGGCCGGTGAAGGGGCTTTGCGCCATTTTTTTTCTTTCTGCCGAAGTAGTTGTTTGAGATTTCGCAGTTCATCATTAAACCAGGGTTGTCTCTTGGATGCATTTAAAGATTTAATATGTGAAACCACACCAGTATCATGCATAATTCTTTTTTCTTTTTTACACTTTTCAGATCAAAACCTTTAACTGGTCTGGAAGTGCTGCTTTCTTCTCTAAAGGAAAACCTTTAGAACAGCACAAGGATGCTTCCAAGGGGTCTTATAAATATCCCAAAAGAGACCTCTTTATTTCATGCTATTACTCTTACCAAAAAAGGTGTGTCATTAAGTTAACAGCTCGTTACTGTTTTACCGAGGCCAAGAAGTCAAACAACCTGTTTTTTAAGCTTTCCTTCATACGGAAGGGATCCTAGACCCCTAGTGTGTAACACCATGCATCCCAAGAAGCTCTGCATCCATCCCCTGGGGTGTTTCCATACCTGGGTTGCTGTCTCTCTCTCTTGAGATGCCTCCTCTTGCCATGAGTTAATGAAGGCCTCTGGTTCCTGCACTAGCTTATCCCCCCCTGCCTCTCACTTTCTGTGCTTTACAAGGGGAGGAAAAGGCTCTGGTACCAGAACGAGGGTTTCAAATGCTGCGTTTACCACAGCTCGGCTAGTGATTTTATGCACTTTGTCTCCTTTCTTCTTTACCCAAGATCTAGACTTACCAGAGTAAGTAAGGGGGACAAGTCTGGAAAGAGAGACTGGGCCTGCCTGCCACGTCTTTCAAGGATTGTGGTTGCACCTTCAACTGCAAAGTCTCCAGGGGAGATGATAGCCCTTCTTCTGACCCATTCCCAGGCCGAGGGACAACTCTCTGGGTTACAGCTCTTGCCACTGCTTCTACCCTCTGAAGTTTCTCCAACACTTTAAGATGGGGGATCAAAGGGGAAATCGCCTCAGTAGTGCCTATTCTTCCTCTCCCTGAACTGTTTTATGTCTTCTTGGGATTGGGGACATCTTTGTGAGATCTTTTTTCTCTTGCTTGATCCTACCTCCCTGAAAGCTTTCTTCTTATTTTCCTTGTGGGCATTGACCTTTTGGGACTTTTCTTTTGGGAGAGGACTAAAGATGTTCCTCAGGGCCATTTTATTGCTGACTTCTAATGCCAGTCGTGCCACTCCTGGGGAACTCAGATGCTCTGGGACCTTCCCAGACTCAGATCTCCTGGCAGGCACTCCATTAGTTGTCTTAGGTGGCGAGATCATGGCACTTTTCAGGGGCTTGGGAGCCTTGGAGGCAGGGGGAGAAGTGGGAGGTGTTTTGATCTTAGGGCACCACCATCTGGTATAGCCTGACTGATGGAAATAGTAGTGCTAGTCATCACCTATGATGTAATACATTTTGTAGGGGCAGCCCATGAAAAAAAACACCCTTTTGCCCCCTTCCTTCTCTCGGGCACTTGGATAATGACCTGGCGCCTGAAAGATTTTAGGTGCTGCAAACCTGCTTCCTTATGCCCCAGGGAAGTTATGGAAACCTCTGATATAATCTCCCCTAGGGTGGCTTCAGTACTTCGTCTGGGAAGTAGGGTGGTACATTCAATAGTACCACCCTTGTTGCAGGCTTTTCCAGGGGTCTTTCCACTGTTTATCAAGGGTTGCCAACTCAGATTTCTCTGGTGGCTGACTCCCATTACTAATATATTTATTTCTTCTGGCTTCCTTCTGCCTGTGTCCCTTCTTAGGTGGGGTCCCAACTCTCTCCAGTGCTTCACTTGTTTCCTTTGGCACAACTCTAGTATTGTATGGAGCTGTTTGGCAACTCTCTCTCCCTTCAGAATCGCCGCCTTGGGTGACAGCTGCTTCTGGGCTTGCACCTCATCAGGAGCTAGACTTGTTCCAGACAACTGAAAGGGAGGAGATGCCCCAGTTTCCCTGGGGAATCTCTTCCCCATGGGCAGATCTCTTTTCAGCTCCATTAGATGTTCCATCTTGCCTTATTTGCAAGAGAAAGGGGAGGGAGTTGTCCACTTTTCCTGTTGCTGTGACATCAATGGCTTTTGTCATTCCAATTGAGAATAGGCTGGAAAGGATGGGATCCAAGTGGACCCAGCTGGATTCTGTTTTTAGCTCCTGTATAGCAGAGCAAACCACTCCCTCCTCTTCTCTCTCCTTCCTTTTCCTACTCCCCTTTTGTAAGTTTGGGGTACCTGGGGATACACCACCCTTTTGGGGTTCCCCTTGCGGTTCTCTTAACATTGCATCCCTCAATTCAATGAGGGGGTTCCCCTTCTATAATAGGAGGAGCCTCCAGAAGAGGATGGGCTGGGTGAGACAGCCCAGTGAGATGTGTGACTACATCAGCCTCTGAGGATGCCCACTGATCATCAGAGATCCTCTTCTACAATGAGAAGATCTGCTGGAAAGAAAGGGGCTGGTTCTGACCAATCAGCAGATTGTTTATTTCCAATATCCTCTGAGGGTGCTCTTAGAGAGCTGAGGCCTGGGAAAGGACAGAACTGCTGGGTACCATCAGGATTATCAACCTCAAATGCTCTCTCATCCTCCGCTGCACTTTCCAGTGCCTATCCTAGGGAGTCCCCTCACAGAGAGAGAAGAGTCTCTTACAGAGGAAGAGGTACTGTCTTTCTAGGAGTTGTTGGGTATCACATGGAGGGGTCATCTGGAAGGTTGGGGGTGGGTACTGTGCCACTTCTCTGGGACTTAGATGTGGTCACTTCAACATCACCCTATTGGTTGAAGGGGCCTGATTTGTCTCCTCCTGAAGTTTCCAGGATAATGGGGGTTCTCTGCCTCAGGGATCAGAGCCAGTTAAGATATTCCCCTCTTGAGGGCCAGAGGCTGCTTGTTTGTCTCCTTTTTAATGTTGTAGAACACAAGCTCCAGGTTCCAACCGCTAACCCCCAATTGGCATTTTTATTTTGTTAAGCAGGGTGGAAGGGGGTGGGGAAGATATAATTTCTCCCTGGATGGTTCTGGTTGGGGAATTTTTGTCAGCTTAACTATTCTCTCCTTCATTTTTGAAGGAAATATATGGCTGCTAAACCTTCTCTTGCTTAATCTCTGCAGAAAGCCAGTTGGGGCTAGGAGAGAAGGAGTGAAAAATCTCTTCACCAGGATATTTAGCAACTGGGGGAGATGTTGCTTGAAGAGACTTAACACCTTTGGTCAGTCTCTCTGTCACTATTTTGGGAAGGCTGAGGCACTCTTGCCTTCTCTTTTTATTTTTTTTATAACTTTTTATTTAAATATCAAGCAGACAACATGTAAGAGAAAAACAAAAAACACACAATAATAAAATTGCAAGCAGTAGCTGTGGACATGAGTCTAATTAACACATCTCCTAGATTCTATACATCACCCCCACCCTTTCATTTCCAAATATTTCCAATAAGGCTTCCATATTTTCTTATATAAAAAGAACTTTTTGCACAAAGCAAATGTTATTTTCTCAATAACTGCAATGTCATGAATTTGTTTAAGCAAATGAGAAAGGTTGGGACTTCCAATGTGTTGTAATAATGAATCTGGAAGCGTGGATGAGGTGATTGCTAAGTTTACGCTGGGCACTCATCAGAGAGAAATCGATCCACACTCCAAGAAGACACAATTCAGGAGATAAGCTCACAGGACAGCCCAATATCTCTGTCATGATCGCCCCCAACCCGTTTCCAGAAATCCAGCACTATTGGATAAGACCATCGCACGTGGAGATGTGACCCCCCTCCTCCCCACACCAACATAATCTGGAGGACCCTGTGGTGAAATGCACATAATATAAGGGATACCGGTAAGTTCTTCTCACCAATTTGTACATCAACTCTGATCTGTGATTACAGATCGAGATTAAAGGTATTCTTTTCCAAATACCCACCCAGTTTCTGTCCATCAGTCGCAACCCTAGTTCCTCATTCCACTGAGCAATCAGAGCTGCAATTATCTCTTGTCCTTCCAAGATCAATGTGATTGCTCTATATAAATGGGAGATGACCCTTTTATTGGGGCCAGACACCTTAAGCACCTGTTCCACTTGAGAGGGCATCTTCCTTTCCCATGTCGGCCCTTCAGATTTAGATAATTGAGCCTTTAATCTATCATAACTCCCTCTAGCACCCCTTTCTAGGTCAAATTCATCCTGTAAATCCTCAAAAGAAATCAACTCTCTTTGTCTCATAACTGCCCCAAACATTGCAAACCCTCCTGCCCCCAACTAACCAGGTCAGGTGGAAAATGGCTATGGACAGAAATGGATTGTCTCTTAACACTGCCATTGGAGCAGGAGTCCCTATAGTTAGCTTCAGAGATTTGCACAATTCTCGCCATACTTTCATTGTGTGTGCAATTATAGGACATTAACATGCAACCCTATGAGCCTGTAAAAACATAGGGGATAAACATGGCAAGACTGCTAAGTCTAACATTCCTGCCCTACCTGATTCAAGAGATGCCCATGGCTGGAATACCCATCTTTCTATGTTGGTTGGTTTTTGCTGTCCCTAGAGGGCTCACAATCTAAGTTTGTGAGTCCACTAGGGACAGCAATTGTGAGCCCTCTAGGGACAGAGAAATAACTACAGTACCTGAAAGTAATCCGCTTTGAAGTGCTGAAAACCGGAGTATAAATATTAAATTAATAAGGTTTACATCACTTGAAGTTTAGCTGCTTCAGAAGTCTGGTTAAATCAAGGATTTTAGCAAGGAGGCCCTCTGTACTGGCAGGACCTTTTGTGATCATTGTTTGCTCTCAAGACTTATTATTGACCTTTGCAATCTTCCTGATTTAAACTTCTGTGCTCATAGTTTTGTATGCAATCATCAACAATATCTGGCTCATAAGTGGCTGATATTTGGTGCTAGGCTTCTTTCATTGGTTAGCCAGATAGATGCATTATCCAGATATCTCAATAGTATGACTGAGTCTAATGTCAATGAGGGACTTTCTGTTTAACAAAACAAACCAGGATGACCAATTAAGATCTGACATTTACAGCCTTGCTATACAATCGAATTTAAAATTAACTCTATCCAATTGACAATAGTGACAATGCAGAATGTCCCTCTGATTATCATAAGACTCAGTCATACTCAATGAGCTATCTGGATATGATGTCAACCAAGCAGATGTCTTATGAACTGGATAACCAATGAAAGAAGCCTAGCACCAGACATAAGCCACTTATGAGCCAGATTCTGATGATGACTGCATACAAAATTATCAGCACAGAAGTTTAAACCAGGAAGATTGCAATGGAAAATAATAAGCCCTGAGAGCATATGATTATCGCAAAATGTCCTTGCAGTACAAAGGCACACTCTTCTAAAGACTTCAATTTGGTCAGACTTCTGAAGCAGTTAAACTTCAAGTGATATAAATGTTAGATGGGGTCAGGTATTTCTTTTTAGGATTATATGCTCAGCCACACAGAGTAAACAGTGAAGGTTGAAGCTCTTAATTTTCCTCCGAGCCGCGCTGCAGTCTTCTTTTCTTCGGGCCGATGCCGAGCGCACTAGCATGGTCTCTTCTTGCCGCGCACGCACCCGATACTCTCCACTTCCTCTTCCGGGCCACGGGGGGGCCCTGTGTGTGTGTGTGTGTGTGAGTGTGAGAGTGAGTGAGAGATTGCATGTATGTGAATGATTGAGAGCCTGTACATGTGAAAGAGAGTATGTCTGTGATTGAGAGCCTGCCTGTGAGAGAGAGAGAGCATGAATGTAAGTTTACCATTGGGAACCTGTATGTGTAAGTTTGTGATTGAAAACCTGTTTGTGTGAAAGAGTATGTGTGTATGATTGAGATCCTTTGTGTGTGAGAGAAATCATGTGTATGTATGATTAAGAGCCTGTGTGTATAAGTAAGAGAGAGATCATGTGTGTCTGTGTGTGATTGAGAGCTGGTTTAGGTGATGGAGCATGTGAGTATGTGATTGAGAGCCTGTGTTTAAATGAGAGAGAGAGACCATGTGTGTCTGTGTGTGATTGAGAGCTGATTTAGGTGAGGGAGCATGTGAGTATGTGATTGAGAGCCTGTGTATGAGAGAAAAAGACAGCATGTATTTATGTGATTGAAAGCCTGTGTGTGTGTAAGCGTGAAAAGATAGACAGCATATGTGTAAATGTGTAATTAAGAGCCTATATAAGTGAGAGAGAAAAAACATGTGTATATGTGAGTGACTGAGAGCATGTGTGTATAGGTGTGTCATTGAGAGCCAGTGTGAGAGAGAGCGCTGGTATGTGACTGAGAGAGGAGAAAGTTCCAAGCAAACCTCCCCACCTCCTGCTAATTCAGAACAATCTCAGGACACCTGGATATCAAACGTTCCCAGGTATGCAGAGCAAAAAAATTTTTGTATCCTTATTATTTTTCATTACTGGGTCTTTGTGTCTGCTATTTTGAAATATTTTGTTGGTATCTGGAAATGTTTTATATGAGTTTTTAATTATTGGATATTCCACTCATCAGCTGTTTCAAAATATGTTCTTTTTGTTAGTACAGTTTTACTGCTGATGATTTTATATTTCTTGATTTGTTTTATAAGGATGGGTGATGTTTCTTTTTTCCTTTGTTACACTGCATACAGAGACTCTGGCTTGTTGCAGTTTCCAATTCAGTTTTTTCTGCATGCTTCTAGTTATGCGTTTTGGTCACTTTATTCTATGTTAGGTGAGGGTCAGCACATGTGATTCAGGTGAGGATCTCTGCTGGTGTGTAGTTTCTGTGTAGGACTCTATAGCAGCCTGACTTGGTCCGTTTTCCTAATAGGAGATGTATTGGTGTCTTAAGGCCTGGTGTAATATTTTCAGAGACTTATTGTACTTTAAAAGTGTGATCTTACATAAAATGCACACATTTACTTGTATTTAGTTTTAAACATATTGTATGGCTCTCATGGAATTACATTTTAAAATATGTGGCGTTTATGGCTCTCTCAGCCAAAAAGGTTCCTGACCCCTGTTATAAAGTGTGTTTTGTATTTATCTTGTATGTACTCTATAAAGAATTCTGTAGCCTTGAATACTACGATGGTAACTTTTAAACAGGCGCACATGTGCACGTGTTTGTCAGCCTGCACCTAGGGACTTGGCTATTTTATAACAATTGTGGAAGCACACTTGTGCATGCAAATGCCACTTCTACCGCATAAGTGGGGGGATTTTTAGTAGACATGCACTAGTCCAATTAAAAGAGTCCCAGTATGCAAACACTTTATCTTTGCATTATTTTTCATTTTGTGGGTTTTAGGGTGTCTGCTAACTCCCTGTTTATTATTGATGTTTTATTGTTTTAAGTTGATATCCTGCCCTTCTATATTAAAGGAGCCCAGAGTAGGTTACAATATAAAATATGTAATGGTTAAGATATAGATATATGTTTTTATCAGTTAAATATTAGCTAAAACAATACAGATCCTACTACAGAGAGAAGCCTCATATGGATTATAAGGCTTCATCTTTTCCTTCCCCTGAGCCGAGTCAAATACTCATTGATACATTAGAACTGAAACATGGTGCACTCACCAGTCGACAATGAACCCCACCCGATCACAAAGCATGTCGTCCAGTCTTTGTTGCTGAAGTTACCAGCAGGTGGAAGGCAGATAGGAGTCTTCAGCACATTGAACTCTATGGGGTTGGCCAGCAGCAGCAGGGCAATGTCATTGTTCATGTCTCTTTTATTGAATGCCTCATGAATAATGACCTTCCGCAGCTTTGTCTGTTCCTTTGCTTTGTTGAGCATTGTTGCCCCTGCTTTCACTCTCCGGTACTTAAAAGTGGCACTGAGCACAAAAGACATAGCAAGACCAATAAAGATGTCAGTCAATGTTCCCTCTCAGAGGCATTCATGCGCTTGCGCTCACATCGTTTCTCATGGCCATGCACAGCTTTTCCCCACATTAAGGAAAATTGACAGGGTCATAGTGGAGCTCATCCCACCAATGCCCGAAACAAAGAAGCGACCCTCCCAAAACTCTAAGGCTCCTCCTCCTCCTTCCTGCCTATGCAGGCATGGAAGAAAAAGGTTGCCAGAGCTACGTGAGCAGGAAGGAGGAGGAGTGTCAGCCTGTGTGCACAACAGGTACAGTGTCTGTGGCAGGGCCATTTCACAGAAGCCCAAGAAGAGTCCTGGTAGCAGGGCTGCCATAGTGCCCATCCCACAGCAACCCACAAAGAGGAGGCCCAGAGGCAAGAGGAAGGCTGAGACCCTGTAAATTTGTGTGTGTGTGAGAGTTAAGAGGGGAGCCTATCCCGCTTGCGGCAAAGAGCAATAGAGATTAGTCAGGCTGCGAGCAGCGCCCAACCTACTTGCGGCCCTGAGAAACACACAGTCGGTGGCGTGAATGAGGTAGGAGTCAGGGCGAGATCGGGGGTGGGGGGGGGGGAGGGGGCGGCACAAGGCAGAAGGATCACCTAGGGCGCTTAATACCCTTGCACCATCCCTGCCTCTTCCTCACTATCCAAATGGTTTGTGCTGTTAATCCAACTACATTCTAAATAAGGTCCACACCAAGTTATTTTCTAAAATAATTTCAAAAATGTTTTTGGGGTTAACAGGCATAGCAAATATTTACAAAACAGTAGAAGATGATAATGGTTTTTGAGTTAAGCAGAGTTCACAGGCTTTCACAACCAAGATACAACTATATAGATATAACATTTACAATTCAACAGTGCACTACAATATTCCTTACTCCTCTTCCTTTAGAAATGTGTTGGTCACATTCCTTCCTCTGTACTCAATTCTAGATTAACAATAGGATAACTCACCATCAATTAAGATACATCAACCTCCTCTCACTACTCAATCTCAGCTTCAATTACATCAGGCAGGTACTACCTCTCCTTAGGTGCAATACACTGCATCCAAGGACTTTCCTGGCATCCTAGGTTCACTCCTTGTTCAGCTCCCTCTTCTCCTCCTGGTCTTCGACCATGGGGGCCAAATCACTCTTTTTGGTTTTTTTTTTATTAAACTTTTCATTTTTCAAAAGATATACACAGCTTTGTATCATAATTACTACATATAAGAAACTTTCTTACAATATTAAACATCCTTATACATTTCTGTGAAGTCTAGAAACACAATTCACAAGTAATTGCAGAAACTGGTTAACAGAAATTAGAGCAGAATTATTCAATGAAATTACATAAAGAATGTGTCTGATCCATATCTATTTGTATCCCCCATATTATACTAAGGAGGTATTATGGGGCTAGGAGTCAAGGAAGGCGCGTAGCTGGTCAACCTGATTAAAAATATATCTATTGTTCTGATATAGAACAACACATCTGCAAGGACAACGTAAAATAAACTTAGCTCCTTGTTGCATGACCTTTTCCCTTAATGCTAGAAATTCTTTTCTTCTAACTTGAGTGTTTAAGGACACATCAGGAAAAATCCTGATTGGATAACCGTGAAAATTTAAACTTTGGTATTTGAAATATAATCTAAGAATAACATCTCTTTGTGAAATGTCTGCGAGTTGGACAATTAGTGTAGCACGTGATTTTATTTCAGTATCTGAGGACCTCTCTAAGAGTTCTGACAAATTTATATCATCCTTCACCTCTTCTTGATTCTGTTCTCCTGAACCAAATTTACCTTTAACTTGAGTAACGTAATATATCCTGGATATCACTGGCAAAGTTATATCAGTATATTTCAGGATATTTATTAAATAACTTCTGATCAGTTCTCGAGGAGACAGTAGGTGCGTTTTAGGGAAGTTCAGGATTCTCAAATTGGTTCTCCTAATTTGGTTTTCTAATTGTTCCAATTTTTCTGTATGCATTTTTTCTGATTTAATTAAATTTAACTGAATTTTTTTCTATCTCTTCAGATTTTGTACTTAAAGTATTCACTGAACTTTCTATCTTCTCTATTTTTGTTTGTAAAATTTTATTATTACTCAGTCCTTCTTGTACCATTTTAGCTAAATCACTAATTGATTTCTGCATAGAGAGGATCATGCCACCAATCTCTTCCAGTGAAAATGTTTTTGGGGCAATTACAGGAATTCCAGCCATTTCCCCCCCCCGACCCTCCTCCATCCCCTTCTCCTTAGGGATCGTCTCGGTACTCAGTTCCTCTCTCTGATTTTCCAAACCCTGAAACCCAGAGGCTATGGGTGGGTGACACAAATTTCCTGACACTCCTTGTTCATTAGATGGAAAAATGTTCAAGTTCAGGTTATGGGGATCCTCAAATAGAAATTCTCCTCCTTCTTTTCCCGTCGGAGGATCCGGTGTTAATGGGGCACCAGGGCTTAAGGATGTTTCATTAGTCAAGATGCTTAGCCCCTGCTCCTGGGCATCAACTCCAGCGACCCCGCCTTCTGGTAGCAATACAATGGATCTACCAAAAAAATCCTGGATACGTGGTTGATATGAACTAATTACAGGGGTAGAAGTAACAACTTTTCCTTTCCTTTTGGTATGTGGCATTACCAAAGGAAATTATCCACATAAAATATAGAAAAAAAAAAAAGTACCTCAATATTTCTGCTCCTTTGAGACACAGTGTTGATTCAACCAGTTTCCGTAGGCTGCTGTTCCAAAACTTTAATTGATTTCCTCCGGGAGTTCCGTCGCTGTCCGTCGAAGTCCGGCTAAGCCGGCAAAGCCGCGCCGACGGCGAGTGCGCCGTAAAGACGCCGGTCTTATGGGCGTCTGGGGGCTCCTCCCTCCGACATCAGAGCCCGGAAGTCAGTGAGGGAACGGAGAATCAGCTGTGTAGCTTTGCCGCCGAGAAGAAAAGTATCGCGGGTATTTCAAATCAGACGAATTGCAGCAAGCAGGCACCAGCTCACCCCAGCAGTTTCACTTCCAGCAGCGCCAAATCACTCTTAAACTCCTCCTTTGAAACCCAGGTCAAGTCCCTGATTGTTTCTTTGAGCGAGGAAGCACATCTTCAGCCTTTCCACTGAGAGGTCCTCGGGCCCACCAGCCTTCCTGGCAGCTGTTTCCAGTCTCCTCCCACCAAACCTTGAACCAGACATAATATTCCCCCTAGGGGTCTCAATCATTAAAACCCAGCGATAACTCCTTCTAGAAACTTCCCCCTTGAATAACATACAACAGGTTCTATAACCTTTACTATGCCATCTAGTGGTGACTCGCTGGTACTGCACACATAGGGGTGAATATAAAGAGATGGATCACATTAAAAGGCCTACATGCACAAGTTTCTGTGCCAAGTGCAGAAGACTCGTATTTTAAAATGGCCCAATTACGTGTGTACTTGCGCATGCACAAGCAACCAAACACATGGGAAAAAGGGGCGGCATTAGGGCATGTCAGGGGCATTCTGGGCTGGGACCAATATTTACACACATAAATCTGTATTTTAAATCCAGAGGCTCAATGATCGGAGGGCTGTTAGCCATGCATATTTACTTCTGCTCTTCATGAGGTACAAGTCTGAAGAAGACTCATTTTAGGCAAAAAGCCACCGGATGGGTAAAAACAGGGTAGCGTGCAGGCTGAAAAACCAGAGGGGTCTGGATGATACAGAGGTAGGCCGTGAAAACTGGTACACTCTTTGCTCAAATTGCCTGTTTCCTTCACTCGCACATGTTTTAAAATCTGCTTACCTGCGCACGTTAAAGCCAAAAAATTCTTAAGGAAGATAAGTGATTTATGTTTGCTCATGTAGCCGCTTAAAATTAGGAGCACATATACGCGCACCTGGAGTAATTTAAAAAAAAAAAAAAAAATACACGTGCAATTGTGGGGACGATTTAAAATTCCAGCATAAGTGTGCTCGCGTGCACGTACACGTGTGTATGGGTGCCTACGGGCTCATTTTAAAGTTACCATCCCTGTAATGTTCTCCAAATTACCTAAAAAGAAACCTTGGGACTCACAATCCAAAATATCTTCCCATACCATACTCCAGGATATGAACCCAATTTAGGGGCTCTGTCACAAAGGCAAGTTGGAAAGTCTACTCTTCTTGAAATATATCATCTCCTGATTTGTGAAAATGAGGGATTGAAAGAGTTATTGGGATGGATATCTGAAAAAAGTTTGAGAACACTTTCTATTAATTGCTGGTGATTTTAAATCATATTTATTAAAGTTTCAAACATGAGGATAACAAAGAGGCATGGGATAAACCCTGGTGGATTCCTAAAAGCTGAAGGATGGAAATGAAGTAAAGGGTGCATGGGGATAACCTGCTCTGTGGCAGTTACTACCCTTAACAATTTGCATGAGGATTACTACCCTTAACCAATAAGCCTTGATGCTTTTGATGCAACTGCTCTCCGCTTTGACATCACTCTCCATTTTGATGGTATGGGAGAGAAAGGGGAATTAAATTTAGAGGTCAATCACCACAGGTCCCGACTTTTACCGTCTGGGGTACTGATATGCAGACATAAGGTAAAAAGAACAGGACTGCTGTTATGGCCAAGTTCAAAAGCAAAGCATGTCAAGCAGCATTGTCTGAATTTTCAAGACAGCCATGACACAAACACTGCCTTCTCTTGCGGCTGGGATGCCGCCAACAGTTCTGCCTTCGTTATACAGCTGGGAGGCCACCCGATGGTGGCTCCTGGTTAGGCACGCACATCTTTCATGTTGATTTAAAGGGCCCGCTGTGGGAAAAGCGCTGCGGCCCTCTTTGATGATGTCATTACCTTGTCTGACTTCAGCCCTATGAAAGGGCTTCCCTGCCAGTTCTTCGGGGCCTTCGCAAGGACCTTCATGGTAGTCCATGGCTCTTCTTCCTTAAAGGTCTTCCGTGGTCATGCTCCTGTCTTGATGATCTTCATGTTCCTCGTTGGATGTTCCTGGTCTCCTTGTTCCTCATCGGAGCTCTTGCAGGTTGCCTGTTCCATGTTCCTGGTCTCTCATCAGTTCTTCATCCAAATCTTCTGAGTCCTTGCCTCATCCAAGTCTTCTGTCAAGTTGCGGATGTTCCAGTCCTCGTTCCCAAGTTCTGTCCTTCAGCTCTTCTCTTGTCCTTCCTCCAGGCGTGCCAGCATTGTGGTCCATGACCAGCCCACAGTGGATTATGTAGGGCACCTCTTGGCACAAGGCCTGTCTCCAGGTCTGTCTTCGCTGGGTCAAGTCCTTGGAGTCCATCCTTATTTTAGAGTTTCAAGTTCAAGTCAAGTTCCAAGTTTCTAGTCATGTTCCTAGTTCCTGTCTCGTGGAGCTTGTCCAGCCAGCAGATCTCCTTGTTCTTCATTCCAAGGGATGTCTTGGCTCCCATCCTCATTTAAGTCTCAGTCCAGAGCCTGTCTCGCTCCCGTCGTGGTTGACCAACCCCTGGCAGCTGTGAACTCTGCAGCACGATTGATTACAGGAACTAGATGATACAACATATCACTATTAAACAAATTAAACTGGCTACCTATTCAACAATGAATTTTCTATAAAATTGGTATGACATTATTCAAATTGTTAACCTCAGATTCTTGCCCATGGTCCAATGACTTACTAAAAATCTATGAATCATCCCAAAAATTGAGATCATCTAATTGGGGCTTACTTGATGTACCTTCGATTCAACAGGCCCATCTCACTACAAGAAGAGACTTCATGTTCTCAGTTGCAGCACCCATCTTTTGGAATTCCTTGCCTATTGAACTCTGGATGGCTGATTATGTTAAAAAATTTAGACTTCTTTTAAAAAGCTTTTTGTTAAAACAGGCATTTTATTAAGAACTGTAGCTTTGACATTTACAACATAGTAGCTTGCGATATTATTATGCAGCAATTGGAGGTTTCTTTTATTTTATTTAAAGATTTTATATACCGACAACCGTTTGCACATCGTATCGGTTTACAGATAACTTAAAAACTTATAACTTACAAATAACTTCAGAACAATGAAATCAAGGGTAACAAATAGGCATGGGGGCCTTTACAGTGAACAGTAATGTATGGAGATATAAATTAAAAATAAACAAAAAGGATTAGGAGACTGGGTGAGTGAAAATCAAAATTGGGGGTAGAAAAAGGAGGGATGGGGAAAAACGTTTATATACTGAAATAAAGTAACGTAGCAGGCTATGTACAAGATTTTTTTACAAGATGGTCGAAGTGGTAGATGTAGTTGGTGGCTTTTAGGGTGAAGGAAGTGACATTGTATGGAAGGTCAGCTTATTGATTTGAGGAGAAGTGATATCAGGTTGGTTTCTGTACCAGAATGACAAGACAGTTAAGGGATGGTAAAAGTTTTAGGATTGCTAATTGATGCTTTTAAGAGACATAGTGGGGCGGATTTTCAAAGGCGCGCGAATAGCCTACTTTTGTTTGCGCTCCAGGCGCAAACAAAAGTACGCTGGATTTTAGTAGATACACGCGGAGCCGCGCGTATCCACTAAAATCCAGGATCGGCGCGCGCAAGGCTATGAATTTTGTATAGCCTGCGCGCGCCGAGCCGCGCAGCCTACCCCATTCCCTCCAAGGCCGCTCCGAAATCAGAGCGGCCTCGGAGGGAACTTTCCTTTGCCCTCCCCTCACCTTCCCCTCCCTTCCCCTACTTAACCCACCCGCCCGGCCCTGTCTAAACCCCCCCCTTACCTTTGTCGGGGGATTTACGCCTCCTGGAGGGAGGCGTAAATCCCCGCGCGCCAGCGGGCCTCCTGCGCGCCGGGCCGCGACCTGGGGGCGGGTACGGAGGGCGCGGCCACACCCCCGGGCCGTAGCCACGCCCCCGTACCCGCCCCCAAAACGCTGCCGACACGCCCCCGAAACGCCGCAACGACCGGGCCCGCCCCCCGACACGCCCCCGACACGCCCCCCTCCGAGAACCCCGGGACTTACGCGAGTCCCGGGGCTCTGCGCGCGCCGGGAGGCCTATGTAAAATAGGCTTCCCGGCGCGCAGGGCCCTGCTCGCGTAAATCCGCCCGGTTTTGGGCGGATTTACGCGAGCAGGGCTCTGAAAATCCGCCCCAGTGGAGAGAGGGTTTTTAGCAATTGTATTTAGCAATAATGTATTCATTATTTTGAATGTTTTTAAATTTTGTACATCGCTTAGGCCTTATTTGTGTTAAGCAATTAATACATTTGATAAATGAAAATGAAATGAAATGTGTATTATGAGCCCTAGACACATGTGTATATTCCTTTTCCAATGGGTGAAGAACTTGCCAAACATCTATCAAGACTAGATTACGGCACAGATACTTTATGCCTCTCCCTGGTGTCACTGCCAGGCTCCCCATAACCAATGATCGATCTAAGTGTTTGTTGTGAACACAGTTAAAGTCCCATCCCATCACAATTAGTACACTGGTGTAGGGCAATAACAAGGTGGCAATTTGTACAAAGAAAGAATGCTCATATGTGTCTGAAGAATATACAGTGCAAAATACAATAGATTTGCCAAAGAGGGAGCCCTCCACCAAAAGATACTGCGCCCCATCATCTGCGATAACCTTAGAATCCTGAAATGGCACCTGTTTCCCTATCAGGAGGGCCACTCCCGCGTTTTTCATACCCGACTGGGAAAAAAACACTTTCCCCACCCATTGTCATTTCAGTTTGCAATGTTCATCCGCGTCCAAATGCATTTCTTGCATCTTAGCAATATGGGTTCCCCCATCTCTGCAAAGCCTGCAGACACTTATATCGTTTAGTAACTGAACCTAACCCCCTCCCCCAACATTCCATGTAACACATCGAATAACCCACATTTGGCATTGCAGTATAACATAAAACAATATCAAACAATTCAGTTTTGTTTTCATATAGCCGATCAGGACCCCCCAGCCTAGGTCCCAACCAACACACCCAAATTTAGCATACCGCAACCCAAGTGAACCTAATTTATTCAGCTCATTCCCTACCTTCATGCCTTGCCTCTTCCCATCCCCCCCCCCCCTTAAACTCTCCCTGCCCTTACTTCCTCCCCCCTATTCCTCCTCTCTCTCCTTTCAAATCCAACCAGCTAACCACAAACATTTCACACAAACTTGCTTAACTATAAACCTTAGGAGTCATGTTTAATGTATTGGAGTCCCACTCCCTAATATAATCAAACTTCACCAAGGAGCGAGAACAAGAGGAAAAAAAAGATGACTCATTTCTGCACTCCATTCTCCTTTGTAGCATCAACCTGAAAGATATAGCAGAGTGCCACTTTTCTCTTCAAAAATAAATTACAATCTCAAGCACAGTATATATATTATCAGGTTAAGATAGGGAACGTCTCCGGGTTATCCACCTGATTCTACACCAAGTATACAGTCTCCATTCGCCACATGCTCTCCACCTCAGCGTCATCCCTCTGCTCCCTGCATGCTTCAGAAGTACCCACACCAGAACCTATCCAGTGGGGACTTGGGTGTGCTGAATCTTGTATGGACTCTGAAAGGTTATTCCGTCCAATAGTTGTGGCCTCCGTCCTTCTGAAACCTCTGACCCCATGTAAAAAAATCCAGAGAAACCCAAACGACTCCACAGCATCGCCAAGAAAATACCTTTGAGGATCTCTACAAGCAAATACAAGAACACTTGGAACAAGAGAGGTCCGAGCATGAGAGACTGGAATAGCCAAGAAAAAGCTTAAGTCCTTTGTCATTTAGAAAGACGAAGAGATACAACACAGTATACCCAACTTCAGCAAGAGAAAGAGAGGAACTTTATACTTCTTTCTAGTCCTATCAGTTCAAATTCTGGAAGAGAGGTAGCTCTCTCCACTCCTCTGTTGGGGACTGCCCTCCATCAATATAGCCCAGAGGAGGCTATCCTTTCATTTGCAGTTCTGCTTCTGTCGCCGGAATTGCATGAACTAGGGAGAAAAAACAATCATTGGTTGTGGAAGCTACCACCCGAGCCAAGAAACTGGCAGGTACCCAAAGTAGTTTTCATCACTGGTACCCCCACAAACCAAGCCCTCAGGAGGAGGGCTTAGGAAGGGGGATACTGTTGCAATTGGCGGTCTGTGGGCTACTCTCGCAGACCGCTGCTCTTACTTCCAGCCCTGGGCCTAAGAATATCGCCGCCGCCAAGGCCTGTTGCAGCAAACATGGCGAGATGCCGCTTCAGCACTCTTTGCACAGGCCTCTCTAGGTAGCATGCACACACTTCTCAAAGATTTAAAGGGACTGCGGCAGGAAAAGCCCTGCGGCCCCTGACAATGATGTCACAAGCCCTGGCCTATAAGAACATGCCATACTGGGTCAGACCAAGGGTCCATCAAGCCCAGCATCCTGTTTCCAACAGTGGCCAATCCAGGCCATAAGAACCTGGCAAGTACCCAAAAACTAAGTCTATTCCATGTTACCGTTGCTAGTAATAGCAGTGGCTATAAAAGGCCCTTGTCTGCCTTAGTCCTTGCCTCAGCAGCAGGTCAACCTATGTCTTCAGAGTGTGAGCTGCCGGCGCCTTGTTCCTGTGTCTTCATAAGAACATAAGAAATTGCCATTCTGGGTCAGACCAGGGGTCCATCAAACTCAGCATCCTGTTTCCAACAGAGGCCAAACCAGGCCACAAGAACCTGGCAATTACCCAAACACTAAGAAGATTCCATGCTACTGATGCCAGTAGTAGCAGAGGCCATTCCTTAAGTCAACTTGATTAATAGCGGTTAATGAACTTCTCCAATAACTTCTCCAAACCTTTTTTTAAACCCAGCTACACTAACTGCACTAACCACATCCTCTGGCAACAAATTCCAGAGCTTAATTGTGTATTGCGTGAAAAAGAATTTTCCCCGATTAGTTTTAAATGTGCCACATGCTAACTTCATGGAGTGTTCCCTAGTCCTTCTATTATCCAAAAGAGTAAATAACCGATTTACATCTACCCATTCTAGACCTCTCATGATTTTAAACACCTCTATCATATCCCTCCTCAGCCGTCTCTTCTCCAAGCTGAACAGCCCTAACCTCCCTGTTCCAGTTCCAGCATCTGACTTTGTTATTCAGTTCCAGTGCCTGTCTTCGTTTTTCAGTGCCAGTGTCCAGTGTCTTCGGGTTCCACCTCCAGCTCCTGTGGACCTTGTCTTCACATCAGCCTTCTCGTTATCTCTTTAGTTCTTTAGTGTGCTTCTTCTGCTTGTTCTGCTCCTTGCCTGCCCATTCTGCCTATCCGTCCCTCCCCATCCCTTTGAACGGATACTTGAACTAGACTTCAGCCTGTCTCTTGGACCTGCCTGACTGCTGCCTGCCTTCAACCACAACCTGCCACCAGATACGCCTTGCCTTCTCCTGTTCCAGTCCTGCTACAAGAAACAGATCTCATCACAAGCAGAGGACCCGACCTAAGACCTGCCGGCCCCGGTACCCAAAGGCTCAACCCGAGGGGAACTTGGGCTGGTAAATGCGAAGCTCCAGTTGGGCCTCTGCCTCATCTGAGTCTGCAGGTAGAGACAGCTCCACCTCAGCACAAGGGTCCATGCTCTCAACACACTGTGTGTTGCGTCCCGGTCACAGGGAGCTGAGTGAAAGAGAGGTAAGGACTGAGGGAGACACCGCCGAGCTGCAAGTCTTAGCTTCGCCCCTCATAGGCGCGCGCGCGCGCGCAAGGGGATGCCATTTAAAGGGACATTGGTGCAAAATCGCGGCCAGTCCCCGGAGATGACGTCAGACGCTGGCAAGGATTTTAAACCCGGCATCTGACTGAAGAACCTTGCCTTGCAACAGGGTTGACTCCATGGGAGTAGCTAGTTGCCGTTCCTGCTTCTCTTGATCCTGTCTTGTTCCAGCTCTGTTCTTGATCCAGCTGCCGCTCCCAATCCACCTTCTGTTCCTGATCCTGTTTCCAGCCCTGCTCCTACCTTGTTCCAGCTCTGTCCCTGATACAGATTCCGTTCCTGACAACGACATAAGTATGAATACTAAGAAGTGTACATATAATGTTTTGTATTATATATTCACTTTGCATCATTCAATCTGTGTATTTTATGCAAAAAAAATTGTGGACATCTGTAGCAGACTTCACGTTTACAGATGATGTGACTTACCAGCCCTGGCTCACATCATGTCCAGGGCCTCGTCCATGCCCTCAAAGATGTCTGGTGCCTTCTGTTGAATGAGTTGCTCGTCTATCGGCATCAGGATGATTGGGCAAGGGGCTCCTCCTCCAGTCTGGTGCATGTATTTGTTCCTGCTAACCACCTTGTTCTTCAGCTCTGCCTTTATGTCCCTGTAGCGGTGGGCCACCTGCTCTCTGGTCCTTTTGATGCCACTGCATTGGAATATGGCCTGGGCGATGGAACACCATATCTGTTCCTAGGTAGCCCTGGAGGTCATCTGGTTGCTGAAGAGAAGGTTGTAATTCTCCAGGACACCGGTGATGAGCTACTCGTTATTCTCCACTCTGAACTTGTAGGTGCATTGCCATGGACAAGATGCTACCTGGCTGCCAGAGGATTGGGTTGCTGCTTCCATTGCCAAAGAGGTGGCATCTCTCCCAATGCCCGCTCCCCTCCATTCCTCTCCCCTGCACTTGCCCTGACAACTTCCCCGCCCTCTGTCCTCTTCATCTAGCCCTACCCTGCCATCCTCCTTCCTCCACACTCACCTCCCTAGACCCTTCCCCTTCCCTCCTCCCTATCTCTATTCCTACTCCTCCTCCCCTCCTCCTCCCTCCTTCTATACATCCTCCCCTCACGTCTCACCTCTCCTCGCTCCACATGCCTTCCATGCTCCATCCTTTCTACACCAATCCTCACCACTCCTCTACTCCTCCATGCAAAGAGACAGACAAACTAGACAAACACACTAAACCTAACATTCTTCTTTAACACAGAGATAAACACAATAGACCAAGGTAAAGGTAAACAGATGAAACACAAGAAACAGGACGATGCAATCAGGTAATCGAAAAATGAACTCTTCTAACCAACACCTATACTCCAACTACTCACAAAAGTCCCCTCCTCCTCTACCTCCTGAAACACCCTCAAAGAGGCAGCTGCAGGAAGCCAAAATATATAAACAAAGAAAATAAAGCCCCATATGTAAAATGACACATCATGTGTAAAATGACGTGTGATGCGATAGATACACCGAGATGCGGTATTTTAATTTCTCTAACCACGCCCATTTTTTTTTTTAAATCACGAGACGCTAACGAGCCATATTTCTGCGGCTTCATGAATCTAGGGGTTAGTTTGGCCTTTGATGTTTTTTTCTATAAAATTACCTTTTCCAGGTAATTGAAAGTAATCTGTCCCCTTTCCTGACTTCTATACACTCCAAGGTGTACAAAAGCATAAAGCTTATTATATTTATAGAATATTCCTTAATGCAGTTCTCCCTAAATCTTAAGCTAATGGGTTTCATGTTATGGCCGCCGGCCGCGGCATTCCGCAACCGGGGCCGACTATCATGGCCGCCGGCCGCAGCGGTCTGCGGCCGGGACCGGACACTTACCCGCGGCGTCGGGGATCCATAGAGGCTCCCGCTGGGGCAGGGAGCCTCAGAAGACGCTCTCCGCGCGGCCCAGGCCGCTGTGCAGCCGGCTGCAGGCCTCCGACTCCTGCCGTGGCTCCGCCCCCTTCTCCTCTCCACTAGGGCCGCACGTGCGGCTGAAGACAGCATTTAAAGGGGCCACGACAGGAAGTGTCGTGGCTCCCTTTTGCAGCACTTCCTAGGGATTTGGTATTTAAGGCAAGGTCTGCTCCTCAGACCTTGCCTTAGTATTGAAGTCTGGCTTCGTTCCTGTGTTCCTGGTATCCTGATTCTTCGTCCCACTTCTGCGCTGCCCTCCTCGTTGGATTGCTGCTTTTGGACTTCGACCCCTGGACCGGCTTCGGATCTCGTTTTGGACTTCGACCCCTGGACCGGCTTCGGATCTCGCTTTGGATTTCGACCTCTGGACTGGCTTTGGACCGCGCTTTGGACTTTGACCCCTAGACCGGCTTCGGATTGTGCTTTGGACTTCGACCCTTGGACCGCTTGTTGGACTCCAAGTCTTGGACGACTTCTGGACTTTCTTCAACTTCTCTTTAAGAGATACTTATGACCTCTGGAGGCGCCAGCCGTCTGGAACCCACGACCTGCAGGAGGCGCCTGCATCCAGACCATCTTCTATCTTCAGGGAGTCACCTAAGTCCCCGCAGCCGTGTCCCTACGGGCTCCTCCTGGGGGGACCACGTGCTTCCAGGGTGAAGTCCGATCTACATCTGCAACAGGCCTCGCCATCTGATGGTAGAGACCGACGAGGAGTTCGCCCCTTGACGGCAGTACCGACTCTACCTCAGAACAAGGGTCCACGCTCCAGGTACTAACAGAATACTAAGGCCATGGATCTGGCAGAGGCCTCAGCCCGGCAGGCCATTCCCGGGTTAGCCCAGAAGGTAATGGAACAACAGCGTATCTTGGAATCCATGGCAGCTTCTCTAGAAAGACTTAACGCCCGGATGGACTCTATGGTGGCTGCTCAGGCTGTTCCGCTACCCGTACCTCCAATTGTACAGAGTAATACCCGGACTGTGATTCCTCTACCTACTCCTCCACACTACGCTGGAGACTCTTGATCATGTCAAGGATTTCTCAACCAGTGCAGTATGCACTTCCATCTGCAAGCTTCCTTGTTTCCAGATGATCTCACCAAGACCACATATATCCTGTTCTTATTGGAGGGTAAAGCTCTTGCATGGGCTTCTCCATACTGGCGACGGGCTGATCCAGTCCTACAAGATCTGTCTAAATTCCTCGAATTATTCCAAGCCATGTTCGATGACCCAGGGAGACAAGTAGTCGCGGGCTCCAAACTTCTACAGCTTCGACAAGGAGGGAGGCCGTTGGCCGATTATACCATCGAATTCAGGACTCTGGCATCCGAGCTCCATTGGGAGGAGAACTGTCTTCGGTCCATATTTCTTGAAGGCCTGTCACCCAGAATAAAAGACGAGATGGCAGCTCGAGAGTTACCACAATCCTTGGATGCTATCATAGAGTTAGTGACCCGAATCGATCGGCGGCTACAAGAGAGAGCACGGGAAGGTTCTAGTACGAGGAGGCAAATATCAGGTACCGCTTCTCCTCGCTCGGTTCCAGCATCTCAAGCCGCTCCTAAACCTGAAGGAGCTACTGAAGAACCCATGCAGTTGGATCGGGGTCCACTTTCTCCTGAAGAAAGACTAAGACATATAACTCTATGATAGCATCCAAGGATTGTGGTAACTCTCGAGCTGCCATCTCGTCTTTTATTCTGGGTGACAGGCCTTCAAGAAATATGGACCGAAGACAGTTCTCCTCCCAATGGAGCTCGGATGCCAGAGTCCTGAATTCGATGGTATAATCGGCCAACGGCCTCCCTCCTTGTCGAAGCTGTAGAAGTTTGGAGCCCGCGACTACTTGTCTCCCTGGGTCATCGAACACGGCTTGGAATAATTCGAGGAATTTAGACAGATCTTGTAGGACTGGATCAGCCCGTCGCCAGTATGGAGAAGCCCATGCAAGAGCTTTACCCTCCAATAAGAACAGGATATATGTGGTCTTGGTGAGATCATCTGGAAACAAGGAAGCTTGCAGATGGAAGTGCATACTGCACTGGTTGAGAAATCCTTGACATGATCAAGAGTCTCCAGCGTAGTGTGGAGGAGTAGGTAGAGGAATCACAGTCCGGGTATTACTCTGTACAATTGGAGGTACGGGGTAGCGGAACAGCCTGAGCAGCCACCATAGAGTCCATCCGGGCGTTAAGTCTTTCTAGAGAAGCTGCCATGGATTCCAAGATACGCTGTTGTTCCATTACAGTCCGAAAGCTGGACTTTGCCTTTACTGCGGAGAAGTGGGTCATCTGATTGCCCGTTGTCCTACAAGTCCGGGAAACTCCAAAGCCTAGGTTCCATCGGGGGAGTAACCCTAAGCATCACCTCCCCGGCTCCCCCACTTACTCTGCATGTTTCCCTGGGTTTTGAAGAACATTGATTCTCCGCACTAGCATTAGTAGACTCTGGAGCGGATGGAAATTTTATGCTCCAAGATGTGGTCAAACAATTACACATTCCCAGCGCTTATGTCCAAAGCCGTTGATTATCTCCTCCATCCATGGAGATCCCCTGCCGGGGAGGATAACTCATCACACCGTTCCGATGGAATGCCACATTTCTCCGAACCATTCCGAGAGCATATCTTTCTACGTCATTCAGAGAGCCATTCACCCCATAGTCCTGGGCATTCCGTGGTTACAGCAGCACAATCCACAGTTCGATTGGACCTCTTTGAAACTGATCAGCTGGGGACCAAATTGTCAGAGGACTTGTACCTCCGGATCCACTTCATCTTGTAGTTTCATCTGTACTTCTCGATTGGAGGGTCTGCCATTACCGTATCAGCAGTTTTCTGACGTGTTCTCCAAAAAGACTGCAGACATTTTGCCTCCACATCGGGAGTATGATTGCAGCATCAATTTGATTCCTGGCACCACCCTGCCTCGAGGAAGGGTTTATCCATTATCCGCCCTGGAGACCCGAGCCATGTCGGAATATATTCAGGACAATCTACAGAAAGGTTTCATCAGATGCTCCAAATCTCCAGCTGGGGCTGGTTTCTTTTTTGTGGGGAAAAAAGATGGGACTCTGCGTCCATGCATAGACTTCTGTGGCCTTAACGCCATTACTATAAAGGACCGATATCCGTTACCACTCATAGCAGAGCTCTTTGATCGTTTACAGGGAGCCCAGATTTTCTCAAAATTGGACCTTCGAGGAGCGTATAATCTTGTCAGAATTCGAGATGGGGATGAGTGGAAGACGGCATTCAACACCAGGGATGGACATTATGAGTATTTAGTCATGCCCTTTGGGTTAACCAACGCTCCAGCGGTATTCCAACATTTCATAAATGAGATATTCAGGGATCTGCTATATGTATGTGTTGTCGTTTACCTTGATGATATCTTGATTTTCTCGCAGAACTTACAGGTACATCGACATCATGTGATTTTAGTATTACAACGTTTAAGAGAAAATCATCTCTATGCCAAGCTCGAAAAATGCATCTTCGAACAAGAATCCTTACCGTTCTTGGGGTATATAATCTCGAAACAAGGCTTTCAGATGGACGCGTCCAAATTAAAATGTATACAAGAATGGCCTCAACCCAATGGACTACGGGCGTTGCAACGCTTCCTTGGTTTTGCCAACTACTACCGCAGCTTTATCTTAAATTTCTCCAAATTAACAGCACCTCTCACAGCGCTTACACGCAAAGGCTCTAATATAAAAGCTTGGCCTCCAGAGGCAGAAGAGGCATTTCGGGCGCTCAAGAACTTGTTCCTCAAGAAACCATGCTTGCGGCACCCGGATCCTAGACATCCGTTTGTAGTGGAAGTAGATGCTTCCGCGGAAGGAGTGGGGGCCATTTTAAGTCAGAACGACACTTCGGGAACATCTCATCCCTGCTCTTACTACTCCAGGAAATTCTCGTCTGCCGAGCGGAATTACTCTATCGGTGATAGAGAACTTCTCGCCATTAAACTTGCCTTTGAAGAGTGGCGACAGTGGCTGGAGGGAGCCCAGCACCGTATCACAGTCTACACGGACCATAAAAATTTGGTATACCTTCAACAGGCCCAACGTTTGAACCCCCGTCAGGCTCGATGGGCATTGTTTTTCACACGTTTTAATTTTGAACTCCGGTACCGGCCTGCTAACAAGGATATTAAGGCAGACGCCTTGTCTCAATCCTTCTCGGCAGAAGATATGGAGGAACCCATTCAACACATTATTGACCCAGCCTGCATCAGCTTGGCTGCGACCTTCACAGTACCACCCGGGAAGACAGTGGTTCCCAAGAGATTACGAAATAAAGTGTTGGCCTGGGGACATGACTCGCTGCTGGCTGGGCACCCTGGATGAGCACGGACTCAAGCACTGATTCAGCAGCATTATTGGTGGCCAGGTATGTGCAAGGACATACAAGCTTATGTGGCCTCCTGTCCAACGTGTGCGCAACATAACATTCCTACAGGGAAAGCACAAGGTCTGTTGCAACCATTACCAGCTCCGTCAAAACCTTGGACACACATCTCCACAGACTTCATTGTGGAATTGCCACCTTCGGAGGGCAACACCGTCATTTGGGTAGTAGTGGATCGGTTTTCTAAAATGGCCCACTTTATCCCACTACCCTCCCTCCCGTCTGCTCCTTGTTTGGCCCAGCTGTTTATGCGCCATATCTTCAGATTTCACGGTCTTCCGCTACACATTGTGTCTGATCGAGGACCTCAGTTTATGGCTCATTACTGGCGTAATCTCTGTAAAAAATTTCACATTGCTCTGGACTTTACCACCGCTTTTCACCCGCAAGCCAATGGACAGGCTAAACGCACAAACCGAGGATTAAAACAGTTTTTATGATTATATGTCAATTCTTGTCAAAATGATTGGGCGACCCTTCTGTCTTGGACGGAATTTTCCCACAATTCTCACGCTTGTGTTTCTACAGGGGCTTCCCCTTTTCAGATCGTCTTTGGAAGACAACCCAGACCCCCATTGCCATTGCCATTAATGGTTCCATCTCCGGCAGCTCAGCTCATGGCGGACCAATTAAAACAGCTATGGATCCGTACCCAACGGATGCTTCGTAAAGCGGCTCTCTCTGCTAAAACCTTTGCCGATAAGTGGCGTCAGCCTGGACCCCAATTCAGTCCAGTGAGAAAGTGTGGTTGAGTACCCGGCACATCCGTCTGCGAGTGCCCTCCATGCGTTTGGCTCCTCGTTACATTGGTCCCTTTCCGGTGCTTCGACGACTGGGGCCTGTGACCTATCAGCTTCGCCTTCCTACGACATTACGAATCCATAATTCCTTCCATGTGTCCCTGTTGAAACCTGTGGTCCTCACATGGCCTTCCCAGAAACCTCCTGATGTACCGCAACTTCGGGCCGAGGATGAGACCATTTACCAGGTACACGAAGTACTGGATGTCCGGAAAAGAGGCAGAACATGGGAGTATCTCCTGTCATGGGAAGGATTCGGGCCAGAGGAGAATTCTTGGGAGCCTGCTAAGAACATTTTGGATAAATCTCTCCTTCAGAACTTCCACAGTGAACATCCGAGTAAACCCAAGCCTTCTAGAGGGAGGCCTAGAGGAGGGGGTACTGTTATGGCCGCTGGCCGCAGCAGTCCGCGATAGGGGCCGACTATCATGGCCGCCGGCCGCGGCGATCTGCGGCCGGGACCGGACACTCACCCGCGGCGTCGGGGCTCCATAGAGGCTCCCGCTGGGGCAGGGAGCCTCAGAAGATGTTCTCCGTGCGGCCCGGGCCGCTGTGCGGCCGGCTGCAGGCCTCTGACTCCTGCCGTGGCTCCGCCCCCTTCTCCTCTCCACTAGCACCGCGCGCGCGGCTGAAGACAGCATTTAAAGGGGCCACGACAGGAAGTGTCGTGGCTCCCTTTTGCAACACTTCCTAGGGATTTGGTATTTAAGGCAAGGTCTGCTCCTCAGACCTTGCCATAGTATTGAGGTCTGGCTTGGTTCCTGTGTTCCTGGTATCCTGATTCTTCGTCCCGCTTCTGCACTGCCCTCCTCGTTGGATTGCTGCTTTTGGACTTCGACCCCTGGACCGGCTTCGGATCTCGCTTTGGACTTCGACCCCTGGATCGGCTTCGGATCGTGCTTTGGACTTCGACCCTTGGACCGCTTGTTGGACTCCGAGTCTTGGACGACTTCTGGACCTTTCTTCAACTTTCATTAAGAGATACTTACAACCTGCTGGAGGCGCCAGCCGTCTGGAACCCATGACCTGCAGGAGGCGCCTGCATCCAGACCATCTTCTATCTTCAGGGAGTTGCCTAAGTCCCAGCGGCCGTGTCCCTATGGGCTCCTCCTGGGGGGACCACGTGCTTCCAGAGTGAAGTCCGATCTACATCTGCAACAGGCCTCGCCATCTGACGGTAGAGACCGACGAGGAGTTCGCCCCTTGACGGCAGTACCGACTCTACCTCAGAACAAAGGTCCATGCTCCAGGTACTAACATTTCACATTAATTCTAGACAATTTGTTAAGACGGTGGAGGAGTGGAGATTGTTATTCTCCCTAAGGGAATACATTAATGTTCTAAAATTTTGTGATTTGGTATTCTCCTAAAGGGTACTATTTTAGGACAACACCACATCACACCATCAATAGTAGTACCTCTAGAGATACTACTGTTTATGGAATTATGAGTGTTTTTCCATGCTATTATCTGGCATAGGTACGCCTCTGGTGGGACATTCCCTTTCACAATACAGGGTGTTCCCTGTGTGGATAGGCAGCAGTGGAAGGTTATTTTGGTTACCCACTCCAGATAGTGGATGGGTCTTAGGATGCCATTTTCACAGTCTTCCTCCGGGACATCAATTGAAGGTCACCGGTTCCAAAGCTGACATGTGTACTTTGTTCAGTTTTTAAAGTGGTCATTGCTGCTATGCTCAATCAATCAAGTTAGACTCTTTGGTGTCTGGTCTTGGGGGATGGTCCTGCCATCTCATGTTGTTCTATAAACTATGGGGTGGTTCCAACTGCTCCAATATAGATGACGATGTGGTGAAGAGAAGGTGAAATGACTGGAGGTATCTGATCATCCTCAAGGAGATCTGTAATTATCTGTTTATGTAATGTGAATGTATGTTTTGCATAATGTTTTCCAGAATTTCCATACTGCTCACGGTATCTGCCTTGGGTTAACGTGCCCCAAGTGTTAGGAAGACATTAATATCTTAGTGCAAATCTTTAAAGTTCTATATAGTAATGGGATTGTAGAGAGAAATTATTGCATTGTCATCCTGCCTTAATTCTTTTTCTCTTTTGTAGACAGAGGGGAGTGCGACGGGACTATGTCAGTCGGCAATAGGCAATAGGAGCGTTTTTGATATTTTTGATTCCTCCCATTGCCATAGTCCCATCAGTAGAAGGGTTGAGTGGGATATAAAAATCCCCATGAGCATGCTCAGTTTTCAGTGGGTGAAAGGAGACTGGAGAAGGCGAGGAGCTGTGGAGAGTCTTGGCCTCATCCCTGGGAGTCTGTGACATTGCATTTGAGAAGAAGTTTAGAGAAAGATTGATCAGTTAAGCAGGAAGAATGTGTCGTGTCCGTCCCCCGTCCCGTCCCCCCCCCCCGTATCCCAAAAGGCTCTATCAAAAGATCTTTTTGCCCAGGCTAACTGATAACTGCTGGGCTGAGAAGAAATTCTGGCTTAAAAAGAGACTCAAGAGACCTAAGCAGACTTCTGAGGTTTTGGATTACAGCTGGGGCTTTTGACCTGTTGTGACCCATTTAAGATGCTGTTTTTGCTTGGGAACACAATATGTTTTCCCATCTTGACCAGCTTAGGCTGGAGCTTCACTCTAGTTATCCTACCCTACAATGGGAGGATATTTCTGCCTTGGATGAAAGTGCAAGAGAAATGAGAGTGGTGAGAAGATAAAAAAATGGACAAAGAAACCATCGTTTTCATTGTACTGATATATTTGATGTTTTTAATTTTTGTGATTTCGGCCTGGAGTCTTCTATTTAAGGTAAATTAAACTGGTTACTTTGAACCCCTCTCTGGACTCTGGGGTTTTTCCTTCTTTTACCCTCTGTACTGACAGAATGGATGGATACTGGCTCGATTACTTCTATCAGTTTTATTGATTGTGGCTTCCTTGCTATTATATTGAACACTCTTACACATAGTGGAGATTATTCAACTTGAGCATGAGCCTTTGTCCACCGTAGTGACTGACAGAAGCCCAGGACGATAGCTCCCCCACCACCCCAGACTTGGACCCAGACCGGTAGCCCCTCTGGTTGATGCTAACCGCAGATACTCCTTCCTGTTTTCATCCAGGTCCACTCCACCATCTGCTATGGCCAACGTGAGGTACCCAACAAAGAAATTTGGAGGGGATGACCATTAATCAAAGGGGAAAGCCCCTCCATCATTTTATGTACCCTGTGGATGGGATTTCATAAATAGAGAAATAATCATCTAATCAAGGTGACTTGCTTTACTTGTGAACTCATGGCAAATGGTGATACTAAATGCTATGCCAGTAGGAAAGAGGGGATGGGGAAGATATAAGGGACGTTAAAAAGATCAACTATTTGTGGATTGTTGATTCCTGTCAGGTGGTTGTTGAATTGTTATCAGTGCTGAAACTTCAATTTAATTTGCATAAAAAAAAAAAAGACTCCAGTAAAAATGCAAACATTGCAGGGGCTAAAAATGCCAGATTAAACTTCGGGAAAAGGTAGAGAGCTCAGGGACTGAACTACTGGAGGAGACCCAGCAATCTACATAAGGGGCAGGGGCTGCAAATGCTGAGGGAGGCTCCAGTGTGGAACTGCTTGAAGGCGTTCGAACTGTAGGAGACCGGGAAAGAGGAGATACTCACGGTGAATCCATGAAACAGTGAGCGGCTGTAAGGATCCACCAGGCATTCAGGATGGAGCCTCCACATAAATGTTGGTCCCATTCTTGCAAGGTGACGATCCAGGGCCACTCCCCGGGGAGAGCATCCCTGCCGCCATGTATCCGGGACTGGCGGAAACCGCGGCTGCTGTTCCCATCAGGACGTACATCATAATCAACCCGAAATCCACATTCTGAAAGAGAGGGGAGTCTCACAGTTTAATGTCCTCCTGAGATTCTGAATTTATCATCTTACCCATCAGAAAGTCCCTGCATCTTCTTCCCAGCATGAGTCAGGTCCACTGCTCTACCCAGGGTCATCTTTAGTGGGTGTGTGACCTGCGAGTGTGCATAGCTTGAAAGGTGAACTGCTGCCTGAACAATTCGGCTATGGAGGGTATTGCTATGGCTTGAAAGGGGCGCTGGTGACCACAGTTGGGAGAACCCCCTTTCCTGCTTGTAGAATGCGCTGTTATCTGTGTTTGCACAGGGCTCTGGTACTAAAGCCAGCCCTGGTCCCATCCCATGAATGTCTGAATATGGCGCTTCTGCTAGGGTCGTCAAATAACTCCATGTCACCAGGGAGAGACTGACCTGGACCTGGTTTTACTCCCAGTGAATACGTGGACTTGTGGATTCAATGTCCCTAAGAATGGTATGGTAGACTCTTCAATCAAAACCCCATATAAACTAACTGAGCTTTTCCAAAAAAAACATAATTATCCTATTGTCAGAGTTGGTGTTAGTAGTTTTTCAAACTTTGGCATTTTGACTTTAGGGACAATACCTGCAATGGCTGACTAGAGACTGGAGGAATCAGATCATATGTAACACAATTAAAATGTTATAATAACTGCTACATACCTGTCTGGTAGGTCCCAGTTATCCAGGGCAGGAGGCACAGGCACACTTTCAGCATACATCTCAGAGTAGCCATCCCTAAGAACATCAGAAGGGTCTAATAAACCCAGATACAGTCCATGAGCAGCACAGAGAGCATCCAGCACTGAAAGTAAAGCCTTGAGGGAGAGAACTGTTATAATATCATAAGGACTTGTGACATCACAGTGACCCATCTGCTAACATTCTGATGGCTCAGCTCAGCCAGAACTGATAAGCCACGCCCATTGCAATGCATGCTGGGACACTCAGTTTTACTTTACTTAGAGAAACCGAAAACTTAACTTCACAGGTGGGGAAAAATCAGGACTGACTCAGCCTGGCTCTGATGGCATGGAGCCAACTGGTCCCTTCTGCACTTATTTCTATAGTGCATTCAAATATTTATTTATGTTCTTTTTTATACCGAAGTATAGCTGAGTGCCTTCACCCCAGTTTACAGTGTAACAAATTCATACAATGAACAGGTTATAAAATTATAACAATATAATAATAGAGTTATAACATCTCGGCAATAACAGAGTATAACATGTTAGAATGAGACAATATAAGGCTTAATTTAGAAGAAGAATCTTATTAAAGAAGTATTAGAGTTCAAGATGAGGTTGATATTGATATAAATATTGATCAAATTAGTCTGTGAATGATTGTCTAAACAACCATGTTTTTAGTTCTTTTTTGAATGATTTGGAATCTTTGATGGAACTTAGGTATCCTGGGATAGAGTTCCATTCTGTTGGTCCAGCTATAGAGAAGGCTCTATGTCTATAATGACATACCATATAAAACACATTATAGCTGCTAAAAGAGACATGGAGGGGATTTCTAAAACACAGTTCTGAAAGCAGTTTTACTATTTATTTTAAACGTCTTCTCAGTGACTGCCCTGAAGTTAAACTATTAAGAGAGTTATAAATGACCACAAACAGAGAGCAAAATCTCATCAGTTTATATTCACTGGAATGTTCTCTGAATTGTGCCAGAATCTCCTGCAACAGTTACAGCCCCTGCACTCTCTGAATTTTGCAGGAGTCTTCTCCAGTATTTTCAATCATTGTATTCTCTGCATTTTGCCAATCTTCATTAGCATTTTTAGTCCTTGCACTCTGTATTTTGCTGGAATCTCCTCCAGTATTTTCAGTCCCTACACTCTCTGCCATGTGCTGGAGTCTCCTCGGGCATTTTCAGCTCCTGCACTCTGCCTTGTGCTGGAGTCTCCTCCGGCATTTTCAGCCCCTGAACTCTCTACTTTGGGCTGGAGTCTCCTCTGGCATTTTCGCCCCTGAACTCTCTGCCTTGTTCTGGAGTCTCCTCCAGGATTTTCAGCCCCTGCACTCTCTGCATTGTGCTGGAGTCTCCTCCAGGATTTTCAGCCCCTGCACTCTCTGCCATGTGCTGGAGTCTCCTCTGGCATTTTCAGCCCTTACACTCTCTGCCATGTGCTGGAGTCTCCTCCAGGATTTTCAGCCCCTGCACTCTGCATTGTGCTGGAGTCTCCTCTGGCATTTTCAGCCTCTGCACTCTGCATTGTGCTGGAGTCTCCTCTGGCATTTTCAGCCCCTGCACTCTCTGCATTGTGCTGGAGTCTCCTCTGGCATTTTCAGCCCCTGCACTCTCTGCCTTGTTCTGGCATTTTCAGCCCCTGCACTCTCTGCCTTGTTCTGGAGTCTCCTCTGGCATTATCAGTCCCTACACTCTGCCATGTGCTGGAGTCTCCTCCGGCATTTTCAGCCCCTGAACTCTCTCCCTTGTGCTGGAGTCTCCTCTGGCATTTTCAGCCCCTGCACTCTCTGCCTTGTGCTGGAGTCTCCTCTGGCATTTTCAGCCTCTGCACTCTGGATTGTGCTGGAGTCTCCTCTGGCATTTTCAGCCCCTGCACTCTCTGCATTGTGCTGGAGTCTCCTCTGGCATTTTCAGTCTCTGCACTCTCTGCATTGTGCTGGAGTCTCCTCTGGCATTCTTAGCCCCTGCACTTTCTGCACTCTCTGCCTTGCGCTGGAGTCTCCTCTGGTATTTTCAGCCCCTGCACTCTCTTCATTGTGCTGGAGTCTCCTCCGGTATTTTCATCCCCTGCACTCTCTGCATTGTGCTGGAGTCTCCTCCGGTATTTTCATCCCCTGCACTCTCTGCATGTGCAGGAGTCTCCTCCAGGATTTTCAGCCCCTTCACTCTCTGCACTGTGCTGGAGTCTCCTCTGGCATTTTCAGTCTCTGCACTCTCTGCCTTGCGCTGGAGTCTCCTCTGGTATTTTCAGCCCCTGCCCTCTGCCTTGTGCTGGAGTCTCCTCTGGTATTTTCAGCCCCTGCACTCTCTGCATTGTGCTGGAGTCTCCTCCGGTATTTTCATCCCCTGCACTCTCTGCATGTGCAGGAGTCTCCTCCAGGATTTTCAGCCCCTTCACTCTCTGCACTGTGCTGGAGTATCCTCTGGCATTTTCAGCCCCTGCACTCTCTGCATTGTGCTGGAGTGTCCTCCGGTATTTTCAGCCCCTGCACTCTCTGCATTGTGCTGGAGTCTCCTCCGGTATTTTCATCCCCTGCACTCTCTGCATGTGCAGGAGTCTCCTCCAGGATTTTCAGTCTCTGCACTCTCTGCATTGTGCTGGAGTCTCCTCTGGCATTCTTAGCCCCTGCACTTTCTGCACTCTCTGCCTTGCGCTGGAGTCTCCTCTGGTATTTTCAGCCCCTGCACTCTCTTCATTGTGCTGGAGTCTCCTCCGGTATTTTCAGCCCCTGCACTCTCTGCCTTGTGGTGGAGTCTCCTCTGGCATTTTCAGCCCCTGCACTCTGCCTTATGCTGGAGTCTCCTCCAGGATTCTCAGCTCTTGCACTCTCTGCATTGTGTTGGAGTCTCCTCCAGGATTCTCAGCTCTTGCACTCTCTGCATTGTGTTGGAGTCTCCTCCAGGATTCTCAGCTCTTGCACTCTCTGCATTGTGTTGGAGTCTCCTCCAGGATTTTCAGCTCTTGCATTCTCTGCATTGTGCTGGAGTCTCTGCTGGCATTTTCTGTCCTTACGCTCTCTGCTGTTAAGGAAAGACAAAGAGGAAAGAAAAGGAGGAGTAGTTTCTCTTTATGTCAAAAACAATATCAAGCAACTGAACTGCAAGGAAGGTAGGGTAGAGAAGCAGCATTATGGGCCGTCCTAAAAAAAGAAGATGGTGCTTCCATTTTTACTGGAGTGGTTTACAGGCCTCCTACTCAAACGGAAGAACTAGACAGAGATCTGGTTGAAGACATGCAAAAGGTGGGCAAGGAGGGAGAAGTGGTGATTGTTGGAAATCTTAATCTGCCAGACGTAGGCTAGAGAATCCCTTCTGTGCAATCTAACAGAAGTAGAGAGATAGTGGATACCCTGCAAGGAGCTCTGTTCAAACAAATTGAAATGGAACTCCCGAGAGAAGGAGTTATTCTTGACCTAGTGCGCACTAACAGGGATAATGTCTCTAAAGTCCAGGTGGGTGCCCACCCCATCACCAGTGATCATCAAACGGCATGGTTTGATATCGCAAACAGGATACGGCAAACTCACATGAAGACCCAACTTCTGAATTTCAAAAATACGGATTTTGTTGAAATGGGGAAGTACTTGGAGGGAGTACTGGAAGAGAATGGGAGAGGTGGAACGACAGAGAGCCAAACTAAAAGGAGCAATTATAAAGACCACATATCTATAGGTTAGAAAAGTAAACAAAAGCAAGAGAAATAAGAAACCGATCTGATTCTCAAAGGAGGTGGCTGATAAAATAAATGTGAAAAGAACAGCGTTCAAGAAATATAAAGGATCCCAAAAAGAGGAACACAAGGAAGAATATCTGGTGAAACTGAGGGAGACGAAGAAAGCAATCAAGAAAGCAAAAATTCAAGCAGAAGAAAGGATTGCCAAAGAGGTAAAGCAAGGTGACAAAACATTTTTCAGATACATCAGTGAAAGGAGAAGGTTACAAAGTAGTATAGTTAAGCTGAAAAGTGAAAAGGATCAATTTGTGAAGAGAGACGAAGAAAGGGTAAATATTAACAAATACCCTGGAGAAGGACCCTGGAGAAGGACTGTCGCTAGTTAATAAGACTGTGGAAGGGGGTTGAGCAGACGAAATACCGTTTACAGAAGAGAATGTATGGGAAGAGCTAGGAAAACAAAGTGAACAAGGCCATGGGGCCGGATGAGGGACATCTAGGATACTGAGGGAGCTCAGAGATGTGCTGACCGGTCTGCTGAAGGACCTGTTCAATAGATCCCTGGAAACGGGAGTGGTGCCGAGTGATTGGAGAAGAGTGGGGGTGGTCCCGCTTCACAAGAGTGGGAGCAGAGAGGAGGCTGGAAACTAGCGGCCGGTGAGCCTCACCTTGGTGGAGGGAAAAATAATGGAGACTCTGCTGAAGGAAAGGATAGTAAACTATCTACATTCAGGAAGATTGCTGGACCCAAGGCAGCATGGATTCACCAGGGAAAGTCCTGTCAAAATAATGATAGATTTTTTTTTATTGGGTGACTAAAGAATTGGATCGAGGAAGAGCGATCAATGTGATCTTCATGACTTTCAGCAAAGCTTTTGATATGGTCCCACATAGGAGGCTTGTGAATAAAATGAGAAGCTTGGGAGTGAGTGCCAAGGTAGTGGCATGGATTGCACACTGGTTGATGGATAGAAGACAGCGAGTGATGGTAAATGGAACCTACTCTGAAGAGTGAACAGTGTTACATGAAGTGCCACAGGGATCGGTGTTGGGACCAGTTCTGTTCAACATCTTTCTGAGTAACATTGCGGAAGGGATAGAAGTAAAGTTTGACTATATGCGGATGATACTAAGATCTGGAACAGAGTGGACATGCCTGGAGGATTAGAGAGAATGTGTCATGATTTAAGGAAGCTTGAACGGTGGTCGAAGATATGGCAGATGGGATTCAATGCCAAGAAGTGCAGAGTCATGCATCTGGGGTGTGGAAATCCAAAAGAACTGTAGATGATGGGGGTTGAAGGGCTGTTGTGCACAGATCAAGAGAGGGACCTTGGGGTGATAGTGTCTAGCAATCTGAAGTTGGCGAAGCATGTGACAAGGCGATAGCTAAAGCCAGAAGAATGCTGGACTGCATAGAGAGAGGAATAACCAGTAAGAAAAATTGAATGTGGACAAGTGCGAAGTGCTGCATATAGGGAAAAATAACCCATGCTGAAGTTACACCATGCTAGGTACCATATTAGGAGTTACCACCAGGAAAAAGATCTAGGCGTCATAGTGAATAATACATTGAAATTGTCGGCTCAGTGTGCTGCAGCAGTCAAAAAAGCAAACAGAATGTTAGGAATTATTAGGAAGGGAATGGTGAATAAAACAGAAAATGTCATAATGTCTCTGTATCACTCCATGGTGAGGCGTCACCTTGAGTACTGTGTACAGTTCTGGTCACTGCAGGTCAAGAAAGATATAATTGTGATAGAGAAGATACAGAGAAGGGCGACCAAAATGATAAAGGGGATGGAACAGCTCCCCTATGAGGAAAGGCTAATGAGGTTAGGGCTATCAGCTTGGAGAAGAGGCGGCTGAGGGGGGATATGATAGAGATGTTTAAAAACATGAGAGGTCTAGAGCGGGTAAATGTGAATCGATTATTTACTCTTTCGGATAATAGAAAGACTAGGGGGCAGTCCATGAAGTTAGCATGGGGCACATTTAAAACTAATCGGAGAAAATTCTTTTTCACTCAGTGCACAATTAAACTGGAATTTGTTGCCAGAGGATGTGGTTAGTGCAATTAGCATAGCTGGGTTTAAAAAAAAGGTTTGGATAAGTTCTTGGAGGAGAAGTCCATTAACTGTTATTAATGACTGGAGGTGTAGCCTAGTGGTTAGAGCAGTGGGCTCAGGAGACCAGGGTTTGAGTTCTGCTGTTGCTCCTAATGGCCTTAGGCAAGTCACTTTACCCTCCATTGTCTCATGTACAAACTTACCCCCTCATTTATCAAAATGTGTTAAGGTGTTTTCACATGTGTTAAGGGCTTATCGCATGTAAAAAGCCCTGTTAATGCATGTGAAAATGCCTTTAATGCATGTGATAGCACCATATTGTATGGTGTGATGCAAATCTGAAAAAGAGTGGGCTGGGTTTACTGTTTTGTGAAGCCCTAACACTGATTTTGGTGGCTTGTGTTATTGCTGATTGCCTGTTGCAATGTTCTCTCAACCTAGCTTGATGTTACCCAGGTAGAGAGTGCATCAATCTAGGTTGAGGGAACATTGCACAAATATCATCTTTGGTTGAGTTTCCTCACTCTGAAGGTCATCAAATGTTCAAAAGAGAGCACTGTTCTGTTTGTACATCTCACTTTGAATGTCAAAGTGGCCCCTAATCCCTACACTAATACCTAAACCTCACCTCGAGTTACTAGGTGGGCCTCCCATAGAGATATAAATAACTATCTAGGGTCAGGGCATTATGGCTAGGCTCACTCTCACTCTCTCTCTCTCTTCCCCTTCCCCTTTCCCTTCCCCCCCCCCCCCCCCCCCAGTGGTTATATGTAGGAAATACCACATTCTAGCACTTATCTCATAAAACACACCCCTTTTCCCATCGCATGTGATATTTACCGCATTTTGATAAATCCAGGCCTTAGATTGTAAGCCCTCTGGGAATAGGGAAATACCTACAGTACCAAAATGTAATCCACTTTGAAGCGCTGAAAAAAGTGCAAAAAGCAAAATATAAATCTAAATAAATTAAATAAAATGAAGTTGACTTAGAGAATAGCCACTGCTATTAGTAGCATGGGATATACTTACTGTTTGGGTACTTGTAGCCTGGAGTAGCCTCTGTTGGAAACAGGATGCTGCGCTTGATGGACCCCTTGGCCTGACCTAGTATGGCAATTTCTTATGCATTGTTGCCTGCTTGAAGCTGTATATTAGGTAGGTGGTATTTATATTTTAGGGATGTGCATTTGTTTACAACAAATGGATATCTCAAAATGAAGTGAGTACAATTTTTTTGTTAAAGGGAACCCTGAAACAAATGGAGAGAGTTCCTGAATTAAATGAATCCTATTCATTTTTGCCACATTCATTTCCATGAGCCATTAGATTCAATGGCCCCCATAGAAATCAATGTGAGAGCAACAGGGATGCAGTTAAAGATTGCTACTAATATAGCAGCCAGCCAGTCAGCCCTTCCTAGTGAGTCATTATGTTGTGGAAGTCTCTGTTTAGTGGACCCTTGGACCGACCTGCTGGAGACTGGGAAGGATGGTCAATGTCTCTAATGAATAGCAGGCTGGGAGGCAGATGTTCAGGCAGGACGCAGATGCTCTTCACCCTGGAAGCTGGTTCTCCCCTGGGAGGAACCTGTAGGAGCCCAATCACTGGGACTTAGGGTGGCTTCACCCTTGGAAGCCGAAGCCCCCCCCGGGAGGAGCTCGTAGGGGCCCGGCCACTGGGACTTAGGCAAGTAGTGGATCAAGACAGGTAACTGGAACCAGACTAGGACAGTAGCAATACTGTAACTGGGTTCGGGTTCTGGAGCCAGGCAGGAACTGTAGCAGGACTCGGGTACTGGAACCAGGCAGGAACCAAGCAGGTACTGTAGCAGGAAAGGAGCGATGAAACAAGACGTCTCACTCCGGGGGCACAACGCAACAGGAAGCTAACCCATTGCAAGGCAAAGACTGGAAGACCGCGGCCAGCTTATGAAGGCCGCGGCGTCTGACGTCAGGATTTGGGCGGAGTCAGCTCTGGCGGGAAACGGCCTAGAAAAGCGCCCAAGTGGCGCACGCGTGCACCTAAGAGCAGAGCATCCATGGGAGAGCTTGCAGCGGTGCAGCCCCAGCGGGGACGCCATCACACAGGCCGCAAACCTGCCCTCTGGAAGTGGGAGCAGGACCAGGAGCCCGGAGGTAAGGGCCTGGCCGCAATGCTCGCGGCCAGAACCGCAACACATTATGACCACACGGCCTTGTCAGACAATTATTTTATTTTATTTATTTATTTAATGTGTTTTGTATACCGTCATTCAGTTTCACCAACAGAATGGTTTATAGTAATCGTGAAACATGTTAGATAAACATCATCACAGCAAATTGTCATGAAGTTGGATTATAGTTTCGGGATCTTGTGTGTTTGTTGATTACATATAAAAATTGTTATTCCATATAAGAATTGTTATTACATACAACAAAGTTATTACATACAAAATGTTGCTACATACAGCATGGGGTTAATAAGTGAGGTAGAAAGGAATGTGTATAAGTTGAATGAGATATACAGTTGGGTCAGTAACAACAGGTGTTTAGAGGTTCAAGATATACTTAAGAGGTTGTTATATATACGATGTGAGGTCAATTGCACATTGTCTTAGGTATTCGAGTAGTATACGTTATTTTGTTGATCGAGGGATGGAGAATTCTTTTTGGTGTTTGGTTGCGTGGGTATCTGGTATTGTGGTTGATTGAGTGAGTTTGAGTAGGCTCTGGTGAACAGCCAGGTTTTCAGCTCTTTTTTGAAGGTTTTAATATTTGGTTGAGTTCTTATTTTGATTGGTATTGAGTTCCATAGTGTGGGGCTGGCGATAGATATGGCTCTCACATGGGTTGTGTTCAGTTGTGTGGTTCTGGCATGAGGGATTTTGAGGAGGCCTTTATTCGTTGAGCGTAGGTTCCGTTTAGGAGTGTGGATTTTGATGGATTTGCTTAGCCAGTTATTTTGATGTCCTATGATAAATTTATGCAGGATTGTAAGTACTTTGTAGTCTATTCGGTATTTTATTGGGAGCCAGTGTAATGAGATGAGGGTCGGAGTGATGTGCTCATGTTTTTTTGTTCCAGTCAGAATTCTGGCGGCTGTGTTCTGTAGGATTTGGAGAGGATGGATGGTAGCAAGTGGTAGGCCAAGGAGTAGGGCATTGCAGTAGTCTAGGTTTGAGAAGATGAGTAGTTGGCAAGACTGTTCTGAAATCATCCTGGGCAAGGAAGGGTTTGAGATGTCTGAGTGTAAGCAGTTAAGAACATAAGAAAATAAGAAAATGCCATACTGGGTCAGACCAAGGGTCCATCAAGCCCAGCATCCTGTTTCCAACAGTGGCCAATCCAGGCCATAAGAACCTGGCAAGTACCCAAAAACTAAGTCTATTCCATGTAACCATTGTTAATGGCAGTGGCTATTCTCTAAGTGAACTTAATAGCAGGTAATGGACTTCTCCTCCAAGAACTTATCCAATCTTTTTTAAACACAGCTTACTAACTGCACTAACCACATTCTCTGGCAACAAATTCCAGAGTTTAATTGTGCGTTGAGTAAAAAAGAAACTTTCTCCGATTAGTTTTTTAAATGTGCCCCATGCTAACTTCATGGAGTGCCCCCTAGTCTTTCTACTATCTGAAAGAGTAAATAACCGATTCACATCTACCCATTCTAGACCTCTCATGATTTTAAACACCTCTATCATATCCCCCCTCAGTCGTCTCTTCTCCAAGCTGAAAAGTCCTAACCTCTTTAGTCTTTCCTCATAGGGGAGTTGTTCCATTCCCCTTATCATTTTGGTAGCCCTTCTCTGTACCTTCTCTTTCGCAATTATATCTTTTTTGAGATGCGGCGACCAGAATTGTACACAGTATTCAAGGTGCGGTCTCACCATGGAGCGATACAGAGGCATTATGACATTTTCCGTTTTATTCACCATTCCTTTTCTAATAATTCCCAACATTCTGTTTGCTTTTTTGACTGCCGCAGCACACTGTACCGACGATTTCAATGTGTTATCCACTATGACACCTAGATCTCTTTCTTGGGTTGTAGCACCTAATATGGAACCCAACATTGTGTAATTATAGCATGGGTTATTTTTCCCTATATGCATCACCTTGCACTTATCCACATTAAATTTCATCTGCCATTTGGATGCCCAATTTTCCAGTCTCACAAGGTCTTCCTGCAATTTATCACAATCCGCTTGTGATTTAACTACTCTGAACAATTTTGTGTCATCTGCAAATTTGATTATCTCACTCGTCGTATTTCTTTCCAGATCATTTATAAATATATTGAACAGTAAGGGTCCCAATACAGATCCCTGAGGCACTCCACTGTCCACTCCCTTCCACTGAGAAAATTGCCCATTTAATCCTACTCTCTGTTTCCTGTCTTTTAGCCAGTTTGCAATCCACGAAAGGACATTGCCACCTATCCCATGACTTTTTACTTTTTCTAGAAGCCTCTCATGAGGAACTTTGTCAAACGCCTTCTGAAAATCCAAGTATACTATATCTACCGGTTCACCTTTATCCACATGTTTATTAACGCCTTCAAAAAAGTGAAGCAGATTTGTGAGGCAAGACTTGCCCTGGGTAAAGCCATGCTGACTTTGTTCCATGAAACCATGTCTTTCTATATGTTCTGTGATTTTGATGTTTAGAACACTTTCCACTATTTTTCCTGGCACTGAAGTCAGGCTAACCGGTCTGTAGTTAGCCTGACTTCCTTTATCTTGTTGGTTATGTGGATTTTGAATGATAATTCTTTGTCTATGGTGATTCCTAGATTTCGAGTATGGGTGACAAGGCAGATTAATGTTTTTGGGCTTTCTGTTTTGAGTGGATTCATGGGAGAGGTGATATTTTTTTTGTCGAGGATGATTAATTCAGTTTGATCTATGTTTATTATGAGTTTCAAGTCGGTTAGATGCTGTTTGATTTCTGAGAGATAGATAGTTTTTCTATCATATGTTTCTTTCAGCATATTCTGTATAGGGACCAGTATATGTATATCATCAGCGTATAGGAAGTGGGTCAGAACAAGTCGTTCTAGTGTATGAAAGATTGGGAGAAGGTATATGTTGAAGAGTGTTGCTGATAGGGCAGATCCTTGTGGCACTCCTGTGTTGAGGTTTACTTTATTCAAGAGGTGGTTGTTGAACATTACTTGGAAATTTCTATGTGATAGGTAGGAGGAGAACCATTTTAGTGTTACCCATGACTCCTATTTCAGATAGTCTGTCGAGTAGGATGGCATGGTTGACTGTGTTGAAAGTGGCTGATAGATCCAGGAGGATTAGTAGGTAACTTTGTCCTTTGTCGAATCTTTTAAGTACTGTGTCATTTAGTGAGAGGAGTAGGGATTCCCTGCTTAAGTTTTTCCTGAATCCAAATTGAGGGGGGTGAAGAATGTTGTTCATATCAAGGTAGTCAGAGAGTTGGGAGTGGACGATTTTTTCTATGATTTTTGCAATGAAAGGTAAATTTGATATCGGTCAGTAGTTTTGAATGTCTCCGGGTCTAGGTTGTTCTTTTTTTATCAATGGTTAAATGATTGCTGATTTTAAGCATTCAGGGTATTTCCCTTCAGTGAGGGAAAGGTTAACTATGTCTGTTATTGTTTTGGTTATTGGGTTTTCGATCAGTTTAATTGTCTGAATGGGGATACTATCGATGGGGTGGTTTACTGGATTCATTTTTTTGATTATTTTTTGGATTTCCAGCGAGGAGGCGGGGTCGAAATTAGACCAAGTTGTTGTCATTTTCAGAGGCAATTTTGGGGTTTGGGTGTATGTGTTGGTGTTGTCGGTAGAGTTGTTTAATAGTTTTTTGATTTTATCGGTGAAGTATTCTGCAAATTCATTGCTTTTGTTTGTGCTGGAAGGTATTCTTAGTTCATTTGGTGGTTTGGTGAGGTTTTGTACGATGGTGAATAGCATTCTGGGGTTATGCTGGTATTTATTTATTTTGCTCGAGTAGAAGTCTTTTTTTGTATTATGGATAACTTTTTTATAGTTTGCTAGCTGGGTTCGGTATGCATTGAGTAGTGGGTCAGTTTTGTTCTTGCACCAGGATTTCTCTGTTTCTCTGATTTCGCGTTTGGCTGATCTTATGCTATCGTTGTACCATTGATTTTGATGTTTTGGGTTTTTTATTGACTTTAGGATGGTAGGGTTAATTCTATCTGCTAAGGCTTTGGTAATGTTGAGCCATGGGTTTGTGGCTGTTTCTGAGTTTGTAAGGTCAATGTTCATGAGTTCTTCTTGGAGATTTTGCTGCAGTGTTTCAATATCAAAGGGAGGGCGGTATGCGATGGCTCTTGTGTTGTTTTCATTTCTGGTTGGTTTTGTGTTGTGGGTAAGGGTGGCTTGTATGAGGGAGTGGTCTGACCAGGGGATTTCGGTTATTTTTGTTTGGTGTGTATCCCAGGTGTCCGTATTGATAAAGACTAGATCAAGGGTGTGTCCTGCTTTGTGAGTTGGTCCCTTGATGATTTGTTCTACTCCCATTGTTGCTAGTGCATCCGTGATTGTTTTGCATGTGGCTGGGAGGATGATTGGCTTATTGAGTGTTAAGTTGGCGATGATGAATTCTTAAGACATGGTAGGACATGTTAAGGGGAAACATATTATAGTGAAACATTTTTCTAATCCATCCTTTTTCTGCACACCAGATCCAATAACACTGATCTTAAAGGCTTAGCATGTCTGACATTTGCTGAAGGCCTTATCTGTGAAGTTTGCTGTTTGAACTTTCTCTGAGTTCTTAGATAATTTTTCCCAAACAACATTTTGACTGCTGCCCAGTGTCAGTGTGCTACCGTTTTTTCGCTCCCTTGAGGGGATGAAGAATACCAGGCTTTGTTGTGGAGCCTGTCGCTAAGCTCAGCACTATCAGAACTAGTGCACACAGTGTGACACTCAGTTCAGCTTTCTCTCTGTGTTCTCCATACACACAGTGTTGCACAGTATAGTACCACTGAAAAATATAAAATTAATTTTAATATTCAAACCCCTGGTGACAAAATACATGTAATAGTAAGGGTACGTGAGTACATTTGTGCAAGTGAAAAAGGGGCAGGCCAGGGACAGCATTTACGCATCTGAGTTGCTATTTTATAAGAAATTTATGCATCTAGATTTGGCAGCTTACATATATTTGCACCTATTTTATATCTGGAGCAAGTAATAGTAAATGTCTTAAAAGTGACATACTGATTGGGAGGGGGATCTAGGTGAAAAAATAAATTTGAATTAAATTGAAAAATTTCATCATCATTGCCAATAAAAGTGACACAGACAATTACTCTACCAATTGATAATGATAAATCATGGACTGCTTTTGAATCAGTGTGTAGCTTAGAAATCAAAACCATACTAAAAAAAATTAAAACCTGCATCCCACCCCTGGGACCTAATATCTTTAAAATATTTTAAACTTTGTCCCGATCTTATTGCACAAAAAATAACGGAAATTATTAACATCTCTTTATCTGAAGGGGTTGTTCCATCACCACTAAAATGTGCAATTATAAAACCTAAATTTAAAAATAATAAAAATGATGTTACAGATCTTAATAACTTTAGACCCATCTCGAACCTCCCGTTTCTTGTAAAAATACTAGAAAAGACAGTTCAGAAACAATTTTCTGAATACCTGGAACTCAATAACATACTTTCTCAATCACAATTTGGTTTTAGGAAAAACCACAGCACAGAATCCCTGCTTCTTGCGTTATCCGACACAGTTTTATTTATTTATTTATTTATTTAACAGTTTTTTATACCGACCTTCATAGTAAATTACCATATCGGATCGGTTTACAGTTTAACAAAGGGAAAACAACAAGAGTAACAAATTCACGTAAATGAAAGATAACAATAAGTAGGAATAAGTCAAAAATTTTTAAGAGGTTTTGACCACGGTGATTCCTATATTCTTGTATTATTAGACTTAACGGCGGCATTTGATACGGTAGATTTTGAAATTTTAACTGAAAGATTACTTGAAATTGTAATCAGTGGAAAGGTTTTAGAATGGTTTAACTCTTTCCTCTGTGAACATACATATCAAGTTCAGATAAATAAGAGTTTCTTTAGTAAGTTAAATGTTGAAATCGGAGCGGCCTCGGAGGGAACTTTCCTTCCGCCTCCCCCCACCTTCCCCTCCCTTCCCCTCCCTAAACCGCCCCCCAGCACTACCTGGAAACCCCCCCCCCCCCCTTACCTTTGTCGGGTAAGTTGCGCTTGGCTCCTAGCAAGCGTAGCTTACACGTGCCAGCCGACAGCCGGCCCGCGATCCCGGGCACAGCGGCAAATGGCCACTGTGCCTGGAGGCTCCGGCCACGCCCCTGCCTCGCCCCCTGGAACGCCCACGTCCTGCCCCTTTCTGCAACCCTCGGGACATACGCTCGTCCCGAGGCTTGCGCGCGCTGCCGAGCCTATGCAAAATAGGCTCGGCGCATGCAGGGTTTTTTGGGTTTTTTTAAGTGTTACGCATGTAATTTACACGCATAACCCTTTGAAAATCTACCCCTATATTAAATTTGTAATTTTAAAGTTAATATTCGAATTATACTATAACATTGTTTTATATGCCTAATTTTGTTATCTTATTTACGGTCGTTTTAATTTTAGCGAAGTATTTTATTACAGTTATGGAAACATGTTAAATTTTAAATGGTTATTAGATTGATTTTTTTGATTAACACTTTACGACCACAATGTACACTGTCTTGATTGTTTGTCAGATAGACGGTATATAAAAATAAATAAATAAATGAAATGAAATGAAATAGGGGGGGGGGGGGGACTTTAGACTGTAGAGCCAGGAGGATCTTGATGACCTGCAGATGAACTGGGAGAACTGGTAGACTAATTGCTAAAATTTGTAATGCCATTGCCTTGGGTTCTTCTCTGCCACCTCTTCTGCTTCATTCCCCCCCCCCCCCTTCATGATACCTTAGCATGCCAATGTCACTTTTGGTGCCAGTTTGCCACTTGTAGGGCCATCGTGTCACTGTTGCTGGTGTCCTCTTTGAGATCCTTGGGGGCGTTCTTTCCACACCTGCTTTATTCTTGGTTTGTTATACTGGAGTGTTTTGTCCCCAGCACAAACCATTTGAAAAAAAGTTAAAAAAAAGAAAAATGTACAAAAAAAAGGAGATAAGTTTCATTACCTTTGCATGGCACCTGTTCTATAGTTCTTTTTCTCCAACCCCTCCACAATCTCAGGCTGATTCTCCCATTTTGTTAGCTAGTTTATTACATTGGGGTGGTTTGTCAAAAAAAAAAAAAAAAAGAGCCCTCATTCAGAAGGAAGAAATACAGGCATAACAGAAAAGTTGCTGAAGATTAACCATGTCACTGTTCTGACTGTGATAACAGTTAGGGTAGTGAGAGAGATCTCATGCAAAATGAGAAAGATCAGGAAATGGAACAGCCTGAGATCAGCTAAAAATATGACAAAAGGTTTCTAAATAAAGCAACCCTCACCACTTTCCAGGAAAACCATCCAACACTAATTAGAAAAACTATTTAAATGTCTTGAGTGTTATAATAGTCCCTGTCAGAAAGCCTATTACACAAGAAAATAAAAACTCTTCCCAGGAACTAGGAATGTAAGTAACAGCTTATTAAAAAAAAAAAAAAAGATTCTCAGCGCAGGTCATTTTCTTGTATTGAATCTGACAATTGTCAATGTGCTTTAACAGAATGACTGGCATCTCCCTTGCTACTCTGCCTTGCTGTTATACTCCTGAGTGCTACACTGTAAGGAAGATGCCAGATGTTCTACCACACTATGCAAAAAATCATGAATTCTACCTTCCAGAAAGACACAGACTTTAAAAAATGGATGCTGACATGTAAGCCTCTAAAAGATACAATTATTCTGGCAATTTAATCATATATCACAAATTAATCAATACCAAACAACATATAGTGACATATATATTGTCTCAATCCTTATTTAGTGAAAACTTCACAAAACAGTACTCAAAAGGATTTTACCACATCACCCCAAGGAATGGTCATTTAAAAATACCCACTTTATCTCACATATTTAATCATACCCATTCACACCACACACATTCTACAAATCACTCACCATTAAAATACTTTCATAATTTCGAATTATGCACAAATGTAAACCTTTTCATACTACAATGTAAATCTTTTAAATACAATTTGTTTATAAGCAGAGAAAATTCTATTGCACAAATTTTTCTTCGCTCAAAGAACGAAAATGAAGAAGGATTGAAGGATTTTCGTTCTTTGAGCGAAGAAAAATTTGTGCAATAGAATTTTCTCTGCTTATAAACAAATTGTATTTAAAAGATTTACATTGTAGTATGAAAAGGTTTACATTTGTGCATAATTCGGAATTATGAAAGTATTTTAATGGTGAGTGATTTGTAGAATGTGTGTGGTGTGAATGGGTATGATTAATTATGTGAGATAAAGTGGGTATTTTTAAATGACCATTCCTTGGGGTGATGTGGTAAAGTTATTTTGAGTACTGTTTTGTGAAGTTTTCACTAAATAAAGATTGAGACAATATATATGTCACTATATGTTATTTGGAAAGAATAACTCCCTGTACTGGGTTCAATACAGGTATTCTATATAATAGATTTACATACAATATACCCATATTCACAATTTAAATACTTCATTCCATATATTCATTTAAAAACATACATAAAACATCCTACATTCCATACACTCACTCTTTCATTCAACTAAACACCATGTTATAAACACACTTTTTCTTAAAACATCACTTTAACAATGTTACAATAAACAATACAATGTAAACATATCCCTTCAACTACAATGTACCACCTTAATACAGCAATATAAACATATCCCTTCTACTACAATGTATCACCTTAATACAGCACTATAAACATATCCCTTCTACTACAATGTATCACCTTATTGTTTCACACCTGTGCAGTTTTTATACCCTATTATTCTCAATTTATTTATTAACCCCTTCTCCAGTATATTTTATTACACTGAATGAAACTCTTTTCGATTCAAATTCTTCCTCTGAGTCTCAGTTTAATCGATGTCCCGACAGGAAGCTCCTGTTTCACCCTTATGGTTTCTTCAGGGGATTAATTTCACATTCACACTTGAAACCTCTTAAATGATATTCTCTGTCGCTGCCAATCCAATGTAATTGAGGAACCTTAAATAAAAATTGTTCCATTACTAAAACACTAAATCCTTTTTTTTTATCCTCACTATCTAACTTCATAGCTTTATCTTTTGTCACTACTTTCAAAAACTTAAATATATTAAAACTATTAAAGAACAACTACCCTAGTCATTGTCTTTACCGTCACCACACTCACCTTCAGTCCTCTTACTAAACTCATTAAACGCTTCCAATTTCTCCTTATTTTAAAACCATCTCGTTTTTCTTCTATCACTTTACCGCTTCTTAACTATAAACACAAACACAAAAGTAAGGTACCATTTACCACCTAACCAATGTCAAGATGAACCTAATAACTTCATAGCAATCTACTAACCTTTATTTTCTTTGTATCGCTAACCGAGCCATAGTTTTTCACCACACCATATTACTGCAGCGACTCAGCTAGTCCATAACTCCCCAAAGTTTCTTATTGCTATCGGTTAAAAATACAACAACAAATCAATCGCACTTTGCCACACCATTTCAAAAGTTCCCACAAACACCATTCGAAATTCACAATACCAGCGTACCTCACCGTCTAGCGACAAAAACGCCGCGGCTGCGCACAACCTAGGCTGCCCTACCACTCTTTAAACAAGTGTACGTCATCACGTCATTCTACGATTTCAAATCTATTATTCAAATCGCACAATTACGTATCAACCATTATGTACACAGACCAATCCATCAATTTTTATACAGGACTCCCTATCTTACATGATTCATATAAAGATATTCCACTCTATCTCTTGATTTAATCCCCCTGGTTCCACTGTCCCCCATTTATATATAAATCGCTGTTCCTTCTGTGTCAGGATCTTTGAAATGTTACCACCTCTGTTCAGGGTCATTTGATACAAGACACTAAACTGAGACTCAGAGGAAGAATTTGAATCAAAAAGAGTTTCATTCAGTGTAATAAAATATACTGGAGAAGGGGTTAATAAATAAATTGAGAATAATAGGGTATAAAAACTGCATAGATGTGAAACAATAAGGTGATACATTGTAGTAGAAGGGATATGTTTATAGTGCTGTATTAAGGTGATACATTGTAGTAGAAGGGATATGTTTATAGTGCTGTATTAAGGTGATACATTGTAGTAGAAGGGATATGTTTATAGTGCTGTATTAAGGTGATACATTGTAGTAGAAGGGATATGTTTATATTGCTGTATTAAGGTGATACATTGTAGTAGAAGGGATATGTTTATAGTGCTGTATTAAGGTGATACATTGTAGTAGAAGGGATATGTTTATAGTGCTGTATTAAGGTGATACATTGTAGTAGAAGGGATATGTTTATAGTGCTGTATTAAGGTGATACATTGTAGTAGAAGGGATATGTTTATATTGCTGTATTAAGGTGATACATTGTAGTAGAAGGGATATGTTTATAGTGCTGTATTAAGGTGATACATTGTAGTAGAAGGGATATGTTTATAGTGCTGTATTAAGGTGATACATTGTAGTAGAAGGGATATGTTTATATTGCTGTATTAAGGTGATACATTGTAGTAGAAGGGATATGTTTATAGTGCTGTATTAAGGTGATACATTGTAGTTGAAGGGATATGTTTACATTGTATTGTTTATTGTAACATTGTTAAAGTGATGTTTTAAGAAAAAGTGTGTTTATAACATGGTGTTTAGTTGAATGAATGAGTGAGTGTATGGAATGTAGGATGTTTTTTGTATGTTTTTAAATGAATATATGGAATAAAGTATTTAAATTGTGAATACGGGTATATTGTATGTAAAACTATATGTTATTTGACATGTAAGCCTCAGCAGAGAAAAGCAAGATAAGGGACTTTGTCCAGCACAACCGTGCTACCCAGCTTATCAGATCTGGTTATTTGATTTAGGATCTATAAGCGTCTTCCCTCAAATAATGAAGTAAGCTGAGACAAACAAGTCTGCCTGAAAACAGGAAATAACTAATCCAAGAAGGGGGCTCCCAGGTGAGCTCCAAAAAAACAACTTACTCTACCCAGAGCAGAAAGTCGCCTATCCAAGGGCAGCAGGAGACAGGAGCAGTGACCCCCCCCCTTCCCTCCCCCCAATGGCAGAGAGAGGGGGGCAGCTTTCAAATGAAGAGAACTGCTGACCTGGCAAGGCAGTGTTGGTCAAGAAGTGACCATAATCACTGTCCAGTCACCACTGGACAGTGGTGTCTCCTCCCATGGAAAAGGGGGAGGTCAGTGATCTGAAAGGCAGAGATGACACCATCCGCCCACTGCATGACTCTGCATGAATTTTTTTTGCATACTCATCCGTTGACTGTTCTAAGAAAGGACAAGCAAGAAAAGACAGTCAAGACCTGATGACATGGAGGCAGCAACACTCTCCTCCCTGTGTCAGGGAGGCAGAAGCCTGTGAATTCCCAGGGAGGAAAGCTCTGCCTAATGTCTGCCCACCGAAACAGCCCCAGAGTTGAGAGACGCCTCCTCAGCCCAGCCAGTACCAGGAACCAAGGAAGCAAGCTCTTTCCCTCGAGACGGTCCCCGGAATCTCCGGCCAGAGACTGCCCCTAGAGGTAAACAGAAGGGAACCTCCCAAAGTTGGGTAGGGCTAGCCAGCTAGATACCTTTACTAACACTCTAAGAAGGCCAAGGCTTCTGGCACACTTCAATCCACTAACGACGCAGAGGTTTCTTTAGTATAAACCGATGCTAAGTAGCAAGGACATTAGAGAAGTCCTGATTATTTTATTCAAAATACTAATCCTGCAAAGTCTAATTCCGGGACAAAACAGCACGTGGTCTTTTCTGAACTATTCAGATTGTGAGGTATAGGAGATAATAGAGAGAACTGCCGGCCCCAATAGGTATGGGAGAGGGGGAAACGAGGTGCACAGCAACAGACAGGTTCCCGAACCCCAATACCGCTTACAATACCTTGGGGGGGTCTTTGTGCCATTCAGCATTGCTTCCATGAACAGCCCTTATACCTTGGAGTTCTCTTTGCCACTGTGCCTTGCTGTTGTATCCCAGACCTTACACCCTGCGGTTCTTCTTGCCAGTCGGGGGGGGGGGGGGGGAGGCGGGTGCTGCTTTGTGCCTCCTATGTTGATTTGGTGTCTTGAAGCTACGTTTTGTGTCCACTTTATCTGCATCATTCCCCCTTCTAGGTGCCTTAGGATGCTGATGCCACCTTTGGTGCCAGGTTACCATTCGGGATGCCATCGAGGGCTCATGTCGCTGTGGCTGGTGCCCTCTTTTGGAACCTTGGGTGTTCTTCCCTCTTTTTCTGCTGCTTTGCTCCTCTCACGGTGACCTGAAGAGCTCCTACTGGCACTCCTCTGCCCCTTTACGGAACCTTAGGCTATTCATGCCACTTTTGGTGCCACTTTCCATGGTCTTTCTAGATACCTTACAGTTCTTTCTCTCTCCAGTCTGACGAATTCCATCCACAAGTTCTAAGAAAACCCCAATTCTGAGGCCCAATATAGGCTGCAATGCTTCCCCCGTCGACTTTAACAGCAAACGGGAAATGAATCAACGAAAACACCATTTTTTTTTTTCATTTTCAAACTAAAGCAGCAAATTAGGGGCACCACGAAACAAATTTTGAAATGAAATTACATTTTTTCTTCTGCACATCCGTGATATATTTAAATGTTATTTGATATAAAACTGATGAAAGCTCCTTTTGAGCTTCTGAGCTCTCGTGTGTTGAAGCTCCTGCCATACCTGATCTAGCAAGTTGTATTTTAGTGGTGGCCACAACTCACAGATTCAGTGAGCTCCAGGTCTTAGTGCCTTATCCATCTTATACTTAATTTCGTTATAAGAGGGTGGCTCAGCAAACACATCCTTAGATCCTACTGAAGGTGTTGTCAAATTTTAGGGAATATTCCAAACAATTGTGGAAAAGTGGAAGTAAGTATTTATACCAAACCTGTTATTGCTTTCACCATGTACTCAACTATTTTTCTAACAATCATAGCTGAATTTACTGTCTGTGAAAAAAAAAAAAAGAGGAGGAAAAGACCTCAGAATACAAGCATGTCTTGTTCATTGAACTTAAGAACATGCTCCATTTTACTCAATCGGTCATAAAAACCTCCACCCTTCCTAAATTTTATTAATATACCAAAGATTTTTTTTTTGTTTTTAAATTTTTGTAAAAAAAACTTATCTTGGCACTTAGTATGTTTCCATGCTGCCGACGTTGGCCAAACGTTGCGCCGACTAGGCTGCTTCAGGGCGTATATCTAAAATATAAATTCTTTATTAAAAACAACAAATATTTAGATTTCTCGCATCTTTTAAGAGAAAAGTTTCCCGAACCATTGTACTCACATTTCCTATTACTTCAGCAATTTAACTCTCGGAGCCAACCACTCAAACGCCTAAAACACTGGTGCATGCACTATTTAAACTCCTCAGAGTCATTGAACATGCGTAGAATTACATTGAGTTGCAGTCAATATACCAAAAATAAAGTTTAGCCCAGAGATTTTACTTAAAAGAAAGAACTCCTTTCTATAATTGTATTTAAACCATTAGGTTCCAGGATTTCAAACGATATACCCAACATTGTTCCAACTGGAGTAACGATTTCTCCCGATCTCCACCTCGGACATGCTTTTTCACATGATCAATTGCGAAACATTTCAAACTTTTGAAGCCATGCTAGCATGCTAAACAATGGAAAGTGATGGGTGCCTCCATTCTTTGGCTCTTCAGACAGTGTTTATTATGTTCTACTTTACGAATCCTTAATGCCCTTACTGTCTTACCAATATACAAGAATGGGCACGGACATTGAATCACATAAATCATGAATTCAGATTCACATGTAGTAAAATGTCTCAAAGCATACACTCTCTTATCAAAAGGATTGCAAAATTCATTTGCAAAGCGATGTCACAAATGGAACATTTCCCTGATTTATAATGTCCCCACAGGCAGTTCAGGTCAGTGGCATTGGCTTCTGTAATTAAGCCGGGCACAGATATTCTCTTAAATGTTTTTTATTTTCTTATTTTTTAATGAGTATAGGAAATTTTTATTTTTTGCTCTTTAAAACAATAATGTACATTCAAAATGTTTTGATGTGTCCTCATAACTTGAGTATACAATCAGAGGTCCTATACGCAGTACTATATTCTACAAATAAATCTTTTTTATTAAACACATTCAATATAAATCATCCTCCTCTAATACATAGGAACTCCTAGCTAGACAATAATTAATAAAAACCGCTCACTCATTCATTACCCCCAATCATACTTTCCACACACATACCATTCTCTAAAAAATACCCCAACATGATTAATATGTCGACAAATATCTTATGGACGACGATCTCGTTTCGTCCGCCGTAGCAGACTTCCTCAGGGATGTGTTCATGAACGCATTAGTTAATCACGTTGAAGTTGATTATTGCACCTCCTGATCACCATAATAATCACCCTAGTTCTTCTCGTAACCCTACTCCTTAAAGTGCCTTCCCACGCCTAGCAGGAACTCCAAAACATTAGCTGACCACATCTAATAGCGAAGTAGCCAAATACACTCCTTTCACTTCTGTCTCCTTATGTTCTGTTAAAGCTGTTGGTATTCACGGTACTACCAGTCTTCTTCACATGTGTCTTCCCTTCATCTCCTTTTACTTAAACCAACAAGCAAATCTTCTTCTTGTATGCCTCTTAAAACCAACATGTTGTCTTCTTCCGTATCAGCACGGTGCTGGTTCCAGGAGCCTGGGTTGAGGACTTCACTTATTTGTTGAGTTCTTTTCCCAGAGGAAGCCATGGTACCCCTTTTCCTGGAGGATCTCGGGGTGTCCAACAGTTAGGCTACGTCAGGAGGAAGGAAGATTCCACTGATCTCCCGCCCTTGCACGAAGGGGGCTGGAGCAGATGTGACTCGCTGCTGGATTCCAGAGTTTCTACATGTTTTTGGTGCAGAGTTTTTCCTGCATTCCCAGAGGGAAGTTTATGGTCACCTTTTCCCACCAGAAGAGGGGACACGTGACGGAATTGCTGTGTTCACTGCGATCTGGACATTTCCTAAGAAAGATCCCATTGTAACTTCTGAAGAGAATTGCGAGGCATTCTGAGGATGACCCCTCCCCCAATCTGGAGTCTTAATCCTGGGAGAGAGGTGTTACTTTGGGGAAAGTGTGCAGAGACTGAATCTTACAATTTTTCCCCCGGGTTTTGGAAGGGGTTTTTTTTTCTGGCCAGCTAAGGATACCTCCTTGCCCACCTAGGGATCTAACTTCCTTGTGTGCCCTCCTAGCCCCTAAACTGTAGAGGGGGTTACAGATTAATTTTCCCTAAGAGCGCTCTCTCTCTCTTTACCTCACATGCAGTCACAAACATGCTGTCTCTCTCTACCACACACAATTATACATGCTGTCTCTCGCCACATGCAATCATACACACATTCTCTCTCCCCCACACGCAATAACACAAGCTCTCACTGTCCCGCACAAGCAATCCCACACACGCTGTCTCTCGCCACATGCAATCATACACACATTCTCTCTCCCCCACACGCAATAACACAAGCTCTCACTGTCCCGCACAAGCAATCCCACACACGCTGTCTCTCCCACATGCAATCACACACACATTCTCTCTCCCCCACACGCAATAACACAAGCTCTCACTGTCCCGCACAAGCAATCCCATGCACGCTGTCTCTCGCCACATGCAATCACACACACATTCTCTCTCCCCCACACGCAATATCACAAGCTCTCACAGTCCCCCACAAGCAATCCCATGCACGCTGTCTCTCGCCACATGCAATCACACACACATTCTCTCTCCCCCACACGCAATAACACAAGCTCTCACGGTCCCCCACAAGCAATCCCATGCACGCTGTCTCTCGCCACATGCAATCACACACACATTCTCTCTCCCCCACACGCAATAACACAAGCTCTCACTGTCCCGCACAAGCAATCCCATGCACGCTGTCTCTCGCCACATGCAATCACACACACATTCTCTCTCCCCCACACGCAATATCACAAGCTCTCACTGTCCCCCACAAGCAATCCCATGCACGCTGTCTCTCGCCACATGCAATCACACACACATTCTCTCTCCCCCACACGCAATATCACAAGCTCTCACTGTCCCCCACAAGCAATCCCATGCACGCTGTCTCTCGCCACATGCAATCACACACACATTCTCTCTCCCCCACACACAATATCACAAGCTCTCACGGTCCCCCACAAGCAATCCCATGCACGCTCTCTCTCCCACATGCAATCACACACACACACACACTCACTCTCTCCCCCATAAGCAATCACACACACACTCTCGCTCTCTCCCCCGTAAGCAATCACACGCACACTCTCTCCCACGTGCTATATCACAAGCTCTCACTGTCCCCCACAAGCAATCACATATAAGCTCTCACTCTTGTATAATCAGACATATGCGTCTTCCCCACCTGCAATCATACACACATGCTTTCCCCCACATGCAATCACACACACACACGCTCTCTCCCCCACCTGCAATCACACACACATGCTCTCTCTCCCACCTGCAATCACACACACACGCTCTCTCCCCCACCTGCAATCACACACACACGCTCTCTCCCTCACCTGCAATCACACACACATGCTTTCCCCCATATGCAATCACACACACATGCTCTCTCCCCCACCTGCAATCATACACACACACACAGACTCACACACCCATCAGCTCACACATACATTCTCACTACCCGGGCCTCTTCTCAGCTGCCAACGGGACGGAGTATCCGTCTTTCTTCTGCCTCCGTAGGTTGGGCTCAGCAAAAGCCTTCTGGAACTCTTCATCTGCTGGCGGCCACTAGGTCCTCTCTCTCCCTCTTCCTCCATGGGATGGGCTCCTCGGCGGCCTGCCAAATCATGGCACGCACAGTAGCAAGAGATGCATTTAATTAAATGTCATCCCCTGCTGGTGCTGGGCTGCTCTTGCAGTAAGCTGAGAAACTGGCCCCGCGGCAGCAGGAGATGGCGCTCAGTTAAATGAGACTCCTGCTGCCGGAGTGGGGAGAGATCGTCGGCCATTGCGATGCAAGCGGCGACCGCTCGGCTGCTATTCAGTACCATGCCAGTAAAAAACCGGGCCTCACGTGCCATTCATGTCACGAGTGCCAAAGGTTGCTAACCCTGAGTTACAGATTACTACTTATAGGTTTGCAATTTTATGTTTAAGTTCTTTTAAAACTCTGGGGTAGATGCCATCCAATCCTCGGGGTTTGTTACTCGTTAGTTTGCTGTTATGATCTGTTGTATCCCACGTTGCCACAGATATTTGTTTTATTTGACCAGAATCTCCACCATTAAAGAATTTTTCAGATGTGGGTTCCCAGCATCCTCCTCAGCAAAGACCGAGAGAAAGAATTAATTCCATTTTTCTCCTCTTTCCTTGTCCTTTCCCGAGCACCCCCTTTTTCAACTTTTGGGGCTCTTCAAAACAATGCCAACTCCTAGACTGGTGTTAATTTTTGAGGGTTAAAATATGTGTGTCGGGCGCACGGTTATTTTTTTTACACTGGAGGGGGGGGGGGGGGGGTAGGTAATAGCTAATAGCCTCATCAACACAGCATTTACATGTGATGAGTGCTATTAGCCACGCCCTGGTTTGGACGCATGATTAGGATGTGCTGATTCCCTTTATTGCATCAGGGGTTAGCGTGTGCTCACGGTATTGCATCGGCCTGTTTGTGAGGAAGGGGAGGGAGCGAGGTTGGAGCAGACACTGCACAATAGAAAAAAAAAACAAAACCCCAGCTCCGCTCCCTTCTCCAGCCTCTCCCCTCCTGTTCCCTGTAGACTTCCTGAAGGGGAGGGACTGGGGCAGTAAAGCAGAGGCTCCGGGTGAACTCGGGAGAATTCCCAGCATCAGAGCCGAGTGGAAGATTTATTTATTTATTTAAATTCTTTTACTATACCGATCCTCAAGACGCGGTCTTATCGTACCGGTTTACAATAGAACAGGGGAAACCAATTAACAACTATATAGAAGGTAAGAAGTTACATCAAACAGGGAGCGAAAAACATGGGAGCTGGAGGACAGGAAAGATATTTTAAGACGATATCAACTGAAGAGTGCTAAAATAGTCATTGAAAACAGTGAAAACAAAAGACAGCGATACAAAATCAGCTAGATTAAGCTCGGCTGTGGGTTAATCTTAGGTAATTATTCACAATTATTCATAAATCTTGTGGACGGGGGAAGCATGGAGGGGTAAGCAGGGGGGGAGGTGGGAGGGCAGGGAAGGGGGGGGGGAGTAGGGAGGCGGTCAAGGGTGAGAGACAATGTGTTTGATAAAATGTTCCTTCAACCGTAAGCTTGAGTGAACAGCCAGGTTTTTAGTTTCTTTCTGAAGGTCTCGCATATGCCCTGAAAGCTTTCTAGGCTTTTCTAGGAATGCTTGTCCATCACAGCATCGTGGAGTGACATCGTCCATGTGTGTGTGTGTGTGTGTAGTTACTTATCCTGCTCGCCTCAGAGACCACCTATTCCAAGTAAGCAACTCTGTTTTACTGGTATTCAGATTGCCTTTCCAAAGCGCGTTCACAACATACCTTTGCCTTTGAGGTTCACAAACAACAAAAAAAAAACCACCCAACGCTGGCTGAGCAATGGGGCTTCTTCTTGTGTCTGAGGCAGGGCTGTCTGCCACCGGTTCTTACTTTATATACCAAGAGGCTTAAGTCAAACATAAATGTTATGTTCTTCCTTATAATGGGGGGGTGGGGGGGGAGGGAGTCCTCTGATCTGGACAAGGAAGGAATATTTCTGCTAGCGTACAAAGTGCATTCTTCAGCCTGCATGAATAAGCAACTTTAGAAATAGCCGGTTTAGGCCAGCGTGGTGCCTCAGTGGCAGGGCTGCCATGCCAGGGTGTGTGGCATAAGTGGCGTGCGAGGCCATTTTTTTTTTTTTTAGTGGCATGGCGCGACACGGTAGCGGCGCTGAACAGATGAGTGGAGGTGCCGAACGACGACAGAATAGCAACGCAAACCCCCTCGCCCCGGCAGCAGGAGTCACATTTAACTGAACATTATGTCTTGCTGCTGCTGCGGGGACCAGACTCGCAGCTCTCATCAGGAGACCGGCCCCGCAGCAGCAGGAGATGACGTTTAGTTAAACCCGGCTCCTGCTGCTGCACAAACCTTGATCCGGCAGGCCTCCATAGCGAGAGAGAGCGGATCCGGTTGCAGCTAATGGACCTCACCCCGCTTGCAGCCAAAGAGTAAGAGGATCAGCAGTCCACCGCGGACTCCATCCCACAGCAGCAGAAGAACGAGGAAGGGCCCGGCCTGCTTGTGTGTCGTGAGCCAGTGTGGATGGGTAGGTCTCTGCCTGAATGTGGGTATCAGCCTGTGTGTGTGTGTGATTGCATGTGAGAGAGAGCGAGCTTGTGGGTGTGTGATTGGATTTGAGAGAGAGAGAGAGCATGTGTGTGATTGCATGTGGAAAGGGAGAAAGTGTGTCTGTGCTTGCAGGTGGAAGAGAGAGAGAGCATGTGTGTGATTGCTTATAGTAGAGCATGCTTATGATTGCATGTAGGAGAGCATGCGTGTGATTGCACGTGGAGAAAGCATTTGTGTGTGTGTGACTGCATGTTGGGGGAGAGAAAGACCGTGTGTGTGTGTGTGTGTGTGACTATGTGGGAGAGAGAGAGAACATATGGGAGAGAACATGTGTGTGATTGCATGTAGGACACAGCGTGAATGGGTTTGCATGTGGGAGAGGGAGCATGTATGTGAATGCATGTGGGAGAGAGCAAGTATGTGTGAGATTGCATGTGGGAGGGAGAGTGTGTGTGTGTGTTGGGAGTGTGTAGGTGAGAGAGAGAGAGGAGATAGTTTGTGTACCCACCCCAACTAATTTATGACAATCTCAAAGTGAGTGGAATCCCTGAGTTCCCTGGTATGAAGAGCAGTTTGTTTTGTTTTTTTATTCCTTAGGTCATTATTCAGATGCCAGAGAGCCAGATAAGTAGGACTTATCTGGCTAGTTAGCAGTCGCTGAATATCTGGTTAGCTGGATAAGCTATAAGAGGGCAATGGGCAGATCGGGGCGGCACTACTTAGCCGGATAAGTTATACGGCTAAGTAACAATATTCAGCCTTAAAAAAATAACTTATCTGGCTAAGTTAGAACTGCTCAATAGCAGATTTAAACTTAGATGGATAAGTCTGAGCCATCTAAGTAGTTATTTCTATAGAGATATTCAGCAGCATAGCCGTGCTGAATATCTAAGTTAGCCAGGTATGCCTATCCTGCTAACTTAAACAACTATGTTCTGAATATTTACCCCCCCCCTAAGTTTTAATTATTGGTGTTTTGAAATATTTTCTTGGTGTTTAGATAATTTGTAAAAATGTTTGAGTTTTTAATTATTGGATGCTATCTTATTAGTAAGCTATTTTGAAATATGTATTCTTTTTATTGGTATGATTTTACTATTATGATTAATGTGTTATATTTCTTAATTTTGTTGTTTGTTCTATGAGGCATGGTAATGTTTCTGTTTTTCCATTGTTGCACTGCGGACAGAATTTGGATTGTTGCAGTTTCCAGTTCAGGTTTTGTCTGCATGTTTCCATTTATACTTTTTTATGGTCACTTCATTCTGTATTTAGTAAGCTTCTGATTGTGCGACCTAGGTGAGGTATTCTGCCAGCTAGTGTGTAGTTTCTGTGTAGGCATCTATACCAGCTTTGCCTGTTCTGTTTTCCTAATAGGGGGTATATGAGCAAGGAGAGGGAGGGAATGAGACATTATTCTCTTCTCATTTTTATAAATTTTGTTTTTTGTGTGGGGAAAAACATATCAGTTTCAAGCATAGTTTTACATCACTTTTGCATATTTTAACTGAAAATTAATGTCAAAATTAATATTCAAGAGTTGTGTGAAAGATCATGATGCAGACTGGTTTGTGGCCCTCAAGACCTACCTCCAATTTAAAGCTTGGCACATTACTTCAGAAAGGTTGCCCTCCCATGTGCTGTGCAATACGACCTGTGTTCAATTTCTGACTCAGATTCTCTACCACCTGGGTTGTCTGGAGCTTTTCATGCTAGGAAGGCAGTGGGAGTCAGTCATCACACAATGTCAACATCTAATGGTTGGATTTAGAGCTATAACCACAGGGTTCTGAAAGGAGCTCCGGGGCATGGCTCCCGGTCATGAAGGGTCCCTGCAAAGACTGGGATAAATGAGTTGAGAAATATATAATAAGGTAAAAAAAAAAAAAAAATCCAGGAAGGAGTGAATGAAGGCTCATTGTAGATCAGCCCCCCCCCCCCCCCCTTCCCCCAGAGAGGCTAATTCCTCTTAAACTGGAATCCCAAAGCAGCAGAAGGAAATGGCTAGGCCAAGAAAAACAGAATTACCAGTTCATTGCTTGCAGGAAATGGTAAATAATTCTACCAAACCTAGCAGCTTCATATGAAAATATGTATTGAGATTGTAACAATACAAGGTTTGTTTTTATATATGTTGTAGATGAGCATTGCTGATTTCTGTGATATATAGCAACAGATATAAGAATGGGCAACAAGAAAAAGTGTGAGAAGCCTCAGCAGCAGCACACTTGTAGAAAATGGGGACTTTTGTGGGGGAAGGAGCAGTTAATAGTTGTAGTGGGCAGTTAGCAGGGTCAGTAGGGATGACAGTGGCAATTAGGTTTTTTGGTGAGTATGGTTATTAGAAAGGATGTCCGCATACTCTGCAGAGCGGATGGTGATGGTGGGGACACCGGTGACATTGCTGTAAGTGTAATTGATCCAGGGGACACTGGAGGTGGAGATAGGGATAGTCGGTGCTGAGCTGGGGACGGAGGGGCCACTGGAGGCGGAAGTGCTGGTGGGGGCGGAGGAGGCAGGAGGAGGACTGGCCTCAGCCATGGCTGAGGGGGTGGCCATGGTTTCAACGACGGCCTCTGCTTCTTCTTCCTCCTCCTCCTCCTCCTCCGCCTTAAACAAGTCCTCCCGCACGTAGGACTCCCCGGCCTCAGCCGTCTCCGTTTCTATCCAGTTCACGTAGTTGGAGACCAGGGTGTAGACGCCGGGGAGCCTCCTCTCGGCGCAGCCGTAGCCCCAGCTCACTATCCCCACCTGGTACCAGCGGTCTTCGTTCCATTTCTTGCACACCAGGGGGCCGCCACTGTCACCCTGAAAGGAGAGAAAATAAATAAATAAATAAAAGAAGCAACCGTCAGCTCCCTGTGAAAAAGAGCCAGCATTTGCAGATCTTGCTCCTATACACATCCAGGAGATTCACTTAGAGCTGGCAATGGATGAAAATTGGTTATGTCTTACGTAACTATCACTACCGCATAAGCAAGTAAAGAATTCATCCCCGTCTGTGATATTACATGTACATACAATATTAATATAAAAAGAGAGTAAATAAGGACCATAAAGCTCAGCTACTTTCTGCCCAGTTTACTTCTTACTGCAGTGCCTTAGATCCTAGTTAATCTCTGACTTCTATATCACTTCTTCACCTCTAGGAATCCCCTAGTGCCCGTTAAGGTCCTCTTACATTTCACTGTTTTTCTCTATTGGAAAGCAGGGCTGAATTAGCCATAACATGTGGGTAACATCATGCAGTTGTCTCTAAGCTTGGTAGAGCATTTGCTGTGTTAAGCACGTGTGGGAGTTCCCACAGAAATGCTGCTTTGTGAAAACCTTGGTCATTTTTCATCCATGCTACAACCAGGACATGTCTCTCTCTCTCTCAATAAATTTCTTCTGGGCCTCTCAGGCTCTTTATTTCAGGGTTATTTCTGCTTCACTGCCTTGGCAGACCCTCAACAGTACTATTCAGTGTTTTCTTTTTTTTCTTTAAAAAAAAAAATTGAGAGTGCCCAGGGTCAAGAAGAGCTCTGGAGCAGACACTCCTCATCATTGGTGTGTCGGACAAGGACTCATCTGTTAGGGCTTCCCCTGCTGTCAAGGCAGCCGGGGGGGGGGGGGGGGGGGTTAAGCGGTTTGGAGAAGTATCGCGCTTCAGACCATGCAGGTACGGGTGTCCTCAGTGCGACAGGTACAGGACCCCCATTTTGTGCATCAGTTTGAGACCGGCTTGTCTCTTCAGCAAAATGTGAGAACCTGGTATGGCTGGTGCATCCAAAGAGCCTGGTGTGGTCAGCAACCCTGATGCATGAAGCATCAATGCCATCGATGCCAGTGATGCACAGATCCCTGGCACCAACGATACATGGTGCATCGGTCATGTCGGTGCAGAAGTGTGTGGTGCCATTGGTGCATCAGACTACCTCAGCGCCACTGATGCTTCTCATGGCACAAGAGCAGAAGATTGTTTGGGGGCAATCAATGTGTGGCCTGTGGACACTGGTGCAAGGACCAGAGAGGGATGTTTCCAAGTCCCTCTTCCTTTCTGGCAAAGAATATATCCCTGCACCCATCCTCTCCATTCTTCTAACTCAGAATGATGATTCCATATTGGCCTCAAAAGAGGATGTCAGTTCACCAGCACCAGCCCAGGGCACACATCAGTCCACGGATCACATGATAGAACTGACTGAGGATTCATTTTCCTCCAGTTGTAAGGAGGGAATTCTAAAACCAATTCTGTCTCATTCTGGTTGTACTGATGTGGAGGTCCCATCCATTTCCATCCTGCTTCTAACAGCTTTTGGAGTTAGTACTCAGAATCCATGCCTAGTGTCAGAGTGATCCTGCCAGCTTTGGGGGATCAAGGTGATCAATTTCTCTGTCATCATCTCCCTGATCTTCACTGGGGTCTTGGGTCAGTGCTCCTCCACTGATAGATTTAGAGGAAGTTTCTGCAGTTATCTCTTCAGCATCTTGCTAGATCCACTGGAGTATTTATCTCCAACAGAAGACCTCTCCTATTCAAAAGTTTTTCAATAAGCTGGGATATACCACCAATGTCCATGTACAAAGGGATAAAGATTCATGAAAATAGGTTTTTGATATCCTACATGTTGACCAAATTCTGAAGCCAGTTGCAAGACAGCTAGATCTTAGGAATAGGGTGCAGCAAGTGCCTGATCTTGGGGTGTTCGATCAATGGTAGTAGAGTCTGCCCTGAGGAAAGCAAAGGAATCAAGGATTTCTTTCTAAAACCCCTTCCAAGAAGGATTTGAAGCTTGTGGATTTCTTTGAGAATATGTTCTTCCAAAGCATGATACTTAATGCCTGCATAGCTAACCAGAAGCTTTATATGGAAAAGTTATCTCCAGAACATGGGAAATCCACCAATTTGTCATGGACATCCTCTCGCAATTGGCTAGTCCAATAGCGGTAACCATTCATGAGTCGTCATATCAAAAGTTTCATAGACAGAGCGAATGAGGAGCCACTAGCATTCTTCTGCATCCAGGAATGTTTAATGACAGACTATTTGCTTTTTGTTAACATACATAGTAGCATATTAAGTGATGGCAGAAAAAGATCCATGTGGTTCATCCAATTTGCCAAACAAGGTGACTAGGGTGGTAATTGATGTTCCATGCTGATTACTCGCATGCCTTCTCGCATTCCTGTGTTTTTTTATATAAAATAAAATGCAGTAATAGCTGTTCACTGAATTATTAATATCTTGCATTTTCTTTCCAGTTTGCTTATAACAGCTCTGTACTTAGTGTACTATTTAAAAATCTACTTCCAAACATAATATATTTTTCTTTGTTTAACTTTTAAAATAATATATGGGGGTGCCAAAGTAAGTATCCATGAAGTTAGAATGGGGCACATTTAAAACTAATCGGAGAAAGTTCTTTTTACTCAATGCACAATTAAACTCTGGAATTTGTTGCCAGAGGATGTGGTTAGTGCAGTTAGTATAGCTGTGTTTAAAAAAGGATTGGATAAGTTCTTGGAGGAGAAGACCATTACCTGCTATTAATTAAGTTGACTTAGAAACTAGCCACTGCTATTAATTGCATCAGTAGCATGGGATCTTCTTAGAGTTTGGGTACTTGCCAGGTTCTTATGGCCTGGATTGGCCACTGTTGGAAACAGGATGCTGGGCTTGATGGACCCTTGGTCTGACCCAGTATGGCATGTTCTTATGTTCTTTTAAGGCTAGTAAGTGCTACTTCATGCAGGCTACCCAGTTAATCTTGATGCCTTTTCTTCATTTCCATCCTTTGTGTTTATTCCTTTTGAATTTCATTATTATTCTTGTCTTCACTGCTTCTGGGATGGCATTCCATGCATTCACTACCCTTTCCATGAATAAATATTTCCTCATGTTGGTCCTAAGTTCTACTCCCATGGAGCTTCATATTATGACCCCTAGTTCTACAACTTCATTTCTAATGGAAAAGATTTGATTATTGTGCATCATTAATACCCTTCAAGTATTTAAAAGTCTGTATCATATCTCCCCTGTCCCTTCTCTCCTCCAGGGTGTACATATTTAGGTCCTCCAGTCTCATCTCATAAGTCTTCTGGTGCAGACCCCAAACTATTTTGGTCGTCCACTTCCGTTCTGTCTCTAACCTTTTTGAGATGAGGTCTCCAGAACTGAACACAGTACTCCAGGTGAGGCCTCACCAAGGACCTGTACAGGGATATTACCTCCTTTTTCCTTCTTTTCATGCCTTCCTCTATGCAACCCAACATCCCTCTAGCCTTAGCTACTGCCTTGTCACATTGCTTTGCTGCTTTCAGATTGAGATACCAGCATCCCAAGGTCTCTTTCTTGATCCGTGCAAATCATTCTTTCACCCATCATCACATAGAGCTCCTTTGGGTTTCTGTCCCCCAGATGGATGACTCTGCACTTAGCATTAAATCCCAGTTGCCAAACCTTCAACCACAACTTGAGCTTTCTTAAATCATTTTCATTCTCTCTACTCTTTCAGGCATGTCCACTCTGTTGCAGATTGTAGTAATGTCTGCATAAAGACAAACTTTTCCTTCTAACCCTTCCCCAATCAGAAAAATCAATCAGATTCATCGGACATGAACTTCCTCTGGTAAAATCATGTTGATTTGGATCCTGCTACCCATTAGACTGTAGATATTTGACTAAGCTTTCCTTCAGTAGCATCTCCATTAATTTTCTCACCACTGAGGAAAGAATAACTGGTCTGTAGTTTCCTGCCTCTTTACTCCCACGTTTTTGAAGCGGGATCATCATTGCCCTTCAGTCTTGTGGTGGCATTGTCCATTTTCAAGGGATCTATTGAATATACGTCTTTCAGCAGACCTGTCAGGATCTCTTTGCACTCCTTCAGAATCCTGGGATGTATCTCATCCAGCCCCATGGCCTGGTCCACTTTCAACGCTGCTTAATTCCACCCAAACACTGTCCTCTGTGCATTGGATTGTATCTACCTCACTCCCATCTGTACTCGTGCCAACCAGCAATGGTCCTCCTCCAGGGTCCTCTTTATTGAACACCAATATTTCTTCTTTTTCCTCCTCTCTCTTCACACAACGACCCTTGTCTCCTTTCAGATTACCACCTCTGGCCTTCCTCTTTTCCCTGATATACCTGAAAAATATTTTTTCGCCTCGCCTTATCTCTATGGTGATCCTTTATTTATTTATTTAGATATTTTTTATCCTGCTCTATCAGCATTTCTAGGCAGTGTCTTCCACACATGCTTTTGCTATCCTGATTTCTTTCCTTGTCTCTTTCAGCTTCACCAGATATTCTTCCTTGTGTTTCTTTTTCAGTCCCTTTGGACCTTTTTCTTTTTGCCTTTATTTTTTACTTACATTTCTTATGTAAAGATTTTTCACCTTTATAATATCTCCTCTGCAGGTTCCAGGTCAGCCTCTCCTGTGGCTGCCTCACCATGGGCCCTCTCCACAAAGAGGAGATGTCTTTCTATGTACTTAAGCGTTCCACACATCCAGTCGACCTAGGCCTACCCTGGCTCCAGATCCACGGACCTCAGTTCGATTGGCATTCATTGCAGTTGGTGCAATGGGGCCCTCAATGCCAAAAGATCTGTCTACGACAAGTATCTCCAACGGTAACTGTTCTAAAGACCACCACCCTTACCGGGCTGCCAGCCTAGTACTCCGAATTCGAGGACGTCTTTTCTAAGCAAAAAGCCGACACGCTACCTCCACTTCACAAGCTGAATTGCCCTTTTGAGCTTTTGCCAGGCACAACGCCTCCCAAGGGCAGAAACTACCTGTTGTCTCATCCAGAAACCCTAGCCATGTCAGAGTATATTAAAGAAAACCTGGAAAAAGGGTTCATCAGACCCTCCGACTCTCTCGCTGGAGCGGTTTTTGTTCGTCAAAAAAAAAGATGGAGGGTTACGCCCTTGTATTGACTATAGAGGCCTTAATGCCATTATCTGCAAAGACAGATACCCATTGCCCCTCATCAGAGTACTGTTTGACCACCTCCAAGGGGCTCGAATATTTACCAAGTTGGACCTGAGGGGTGCTTACAATATTATATGTGTCCAACCGGAAGATATTTGGAAGACCGCATTCAACACTAGAGATGGTCACTATGAGTACCTTGTGATGCCCTTCGGCTTATGTAATGCCCCCGCTGTCTTTCAACATCTCATGAACGAGATCCTCTGAGATCTGCTGTACTCCTTTGTAGTCGTGTACCTGGACGACATCCTGATATTTTCTAAGGATCTGGAATCACATCGTGATCACGTCAAGATCATACTTCAACGCCTGAGAATCATCTCTATGCCAAACTGGAGAAATTCACCTTCGAACAAAACCGCTTACCCTTCCTAGGGTATATCATCTCCGATCAAGGATTTTCTGTGGATCTAGAGAAGCTTCAAGGCATTCGAGACTGGCCTCAGCCAGTTGGCCTCAGCCAGTTGACCTCCGAGCATTGCAACGCTTCCTTAGTTTCACGAACTATTATAGAAACTTTATTGCTAATTACTCTACTCTGGCCGCTCCGCTCACCGCCATGACAAAGAAAGGAGCTAACACCCGTGTTTGGACTCCCAAAGCTCAAGTTGCTCCTCAAGCTGTCTTCCAAACACTAAAAGAAGCCTTCTGTTCTGGCCCATGCCTACAACACCCAGACCCTAGATGCCCATTCCACGTAGAAGTCGATGCATCCACTATCGGAGCTGGGGTGGTCTTGAGCCAATTTTCTCCCAAAGGTACATTAGTACCATGTTCATTCTATTAGCACAAGTTCTCACCAACTGAACAGAACTATACAGTCTAGGATCGTGAACTCCTCGCGGTCAAGCTGTCTCTCCAAGAGTGGCGCCCATGGTTGGAAGGAGCGCAACACAAATTTACTATTTTCACCAACCACAAAAACCTTGAGCATCTGAAGGAGGCCCAACTCCTGAACCCGAGACAAGCCCGATGAGTGCGAACTGCACTATCGTCTAGGCTCTAAGAATCTCCGTGCAGATGCGCTCTCCAGATCATTCGAGCCAGAAGAAGTCCCTGATGGCCCAAGACATATCATTGACCCTGCCTGTGTAACACTTGCAGTGACTACCACGGCCCCTGCCGGAAAAAACTTCGTTCCATGGAGGTTATGTGAATGGGTTCTTAAGTGGGTCCATGATTCAAAGCTGGCGGGCCATCCGGCGGGCCACGACCCCTGCCGGAAAAAACTTCGTTCCATGGAGGTTATGTGAATGGGTTCTTAAGTGGGCCCACGATTCGAAGCTGGCGGGCCATCCGGGCTGCACAAGGACCCTCGAGATGTTGGAGACATTATTGGTGGCCCAATATGGTTCAAGATTCCTGCAAGTATGTTGACTCATGCCCCATCTGTGCCCAACAAAAGCCCCCTACAGGGCAATCATGGGGTCTTCTCTAGCCGCATCCAGCTCCCACTGAACCTTGGTCAAGCATAATCGACGGATTTCATCACGGATCTGCCATCATCACAGAATAATACAGTGATTTGGGTCATCATTGACCGTTTTCCAAAATGGGTCACTTTATTCCCCTGCATGGCCTTTCTTCAGCTCCAGAGTTGGCCAAGTTGTTCCTCAAGCATGTCTTTCGTCTTCATGGCCTTCCTAAAGAGATCATATCAGACCGAGGACCACAATTCGCTGCAAGGTACGGGCGGGCTGTGTAGGGTGCTTCATGGTGCAAGGCCTACCTCACTTCTGCAGCACAAGCCTCCGGGAGACTTCCGCTTCTTGTGTAAAACGTTCAACATAACCTTGAATTTCACATCGGCCTATCATCCCCGGGCCAACGGCCAAGCGGAAAGAACCAACCGGACCCTAAAGACTTTCCTTCACTCATATGTGAACGATCAGCAGGACAACTGGTCCGACCTACTGCCTTGGGCAGAGTTGTCACATAATACTCATGTTGCCGCTGCCACCGATGTATCACCATTCTCCGTGGTGTTTGGTCGACAGCCTGCTTATCTTCCCAACTCCTCTGCAGGTTCCGGGTCAGCCTCTCCCAAGCTGCAGCTAGCTCCTCGAGGCCTCAGCATCCTGCGGCGGCGGTCGCCAGGCCTTCCTCAGCGCACCAGGCCTCACGGCGGGGCTTGGCATCCTCATGGCGTCGTCCCCGCCCCGAGGCGTGCGTGCGGACCGCCCAGTTGCTTATAGGACCAGGGGCGGATCCTAGCTCCGCGGCACACCCTGATTGAGCACAGTATATCAGGAAGTTCCTACCTTCACTTCCTTGCCTTGGCAATTGGGTCGACACCGTGTGTATACTAGTTTGCCTCAGTGTCTCATCTCTTGTTCCAGTCTTGTTCCAGCGTCCTCCTGTCCCAGCGTCTCTTTGTTCCTGCATTCCCTCAGCTAGTATCTCTTGGACTGACTCTCTGGTACTGACCTCTGCCTGTTCTTGACTACGCTGATCGCTGCCTGGATACTGACTTCTGCCTGCTCTTGACTATGTTGATCGCTGCCTGGACTCTGACCTTCGCCTGCCTCCTTGACCACGTCTAATCTCTGGAACCTGACCCCTGCTTTGGCTGACTACTCTCAGACTGACCTCTGGAACTTGACCTCTGCTATCACTGACCATGTCTCCTTGAGCCTGGCCCTGCTCCTAGCCTTGTCATCACAGACACTGTTCTGGCCTTCCTTGATTCCCCAAGTCTCCAGTTCTGACATCGACTGTGCACCCTTGATCCTGGTGGCCACACCTCTATACTTCCTATCCGGGAGACCCTGCGAGGCCCACCTAAGTCCAAGTGGCCCAGGTCCCCAAGGGCTCCACCCGGGGGGACCTCGGGCTTCCAGTGGAGAAGCTCCAGCTAGCCTCCTGTGCTCCGTCTCCTGGTGGCAGTTGCTTCCTGGGCCCGTCCAGAAAGGCTCTCCTCACTGTCTCAGGACAAGGGTCCACCTCCAGGCGCAACAGATTCCACAGCCCGTTCAGTGCTGATCATCCTCTGTCACATGGCAGCCATAATCCTTGTAGTGCTGTTCACTCATCTTCACATGAGATTTCTTTAGAGGGAACTTTGGTCAGAATGGAATCAGCTTTGGCAACCTTTGTCTTATTAAAATCGAAGCAACACAAATAATGAAAATGTCTCTCTGGTGGCGATTAAGGAAAGGAGTTCTCAACATAGATTTTCCTCCACAGAGTCTATCGCATTAGAGGAGTCTGGCAGATGGCCGATATTAGAGTGCCAGTTGTAGATGAACCTGTTAGAGCTCTGGTTGATTCTTTATGCTCTACAGGCACTCATTTACTACAAGGGTAAAGAGTTTTAACTCAGACAGACTATCAAGTAGAAATGTTCTACATGAACAAACAAGGTGGAATGGGTTACTGGGTTCTCTGCCATGAAGCCCAATGGATATGAGTGAGTGCCCTCAGCCACAGAACCTCCCTTAAAGCAATACACCTTCCAGGAATAGCCAACACACTAGTGGATCACCTCAACTGGATCTTCTGACCATACAAGTGGTCATTGGATCAGAGAATTGTAAGAATACCCAGCACCAAATTGCACCTAGTAGATTGATAGCACTATGAAGCACTATGATAACTAAACTTACCAGAGAACCAGCCAACACAGATGGCATCATTCCTGGGAAAACAAAAGTTAACTTGGTCTTATTCTCTGCTAATAATAACAAGAGGCTCCTGCCCATAGTAACAGGGTACACACACATGCTAAAATTTAATGATTGGCTATAAGGTAATGGGTGGGCTTTTGGAGACGTCTGTTAATTGGTTGAATGAAACCCTTAAATTGCTGAGCACACACATCAGATCTTTGAGCAGGTTCTGTATTATACACCGTTTGCTTTGTATTTGCTTCTGCTCCTGGAGGAACCACGCCTTCCTCCATAAATAAACTTCTGCTTTTATAACCTTTTAGAGCTGGTATTTATTGGGCTAATTAGCCAGGGGTTACCGCCATTTACAGAATCACAGACAACCTGTTGTTTCTGTGGGGTCTACCATCAGTCGACCTGTTTGCATCAGAAGGTAATTGGAATGTCAAAGAATTTTGCTCCATTCTTCCAAGCGAGTTCAGAATTAGCTCAAGTTATGTTTCTAATAAATTGGGAGGCCAATCTACTGTATGTGTTTTCCACTACTTCCATTAGTAACCAGGATGATTGAAAAGATGATACAGGATCATGCAGACATGATCCTCATTGCTCTAGTAAGAACTAAACGTGTGTTACTACCTCCAAACACCCTCCAGTTCAGTTAGGAATCTCACCATCACCTCTCACTCATGAGGGAGGCCAGCTGTGCCATCCGAATCTGCCTCATTTCAACCTGACAGCTTGGAGATTAAGTGCTCGTTAGTCTCTCTTTGGGCACTACCTAAGGAGGTGGAGGAAATCATGATTTCTGTGAGAAAACCATCCACTAGGAAAATAAGAGGAAAATATTTTTCAGTTGGTGTCATTCAGCATCCCTGGATCCATCTACATGCCACTCCAGGGACCTTCTCAGATATCTGTTCCTTCTGTCTTTATCAGGTCTCTGCAATTCTTTTGTGAGGGGCATTTGGATGCCATTGCGGTGGACCACCCCCAAGTGAAAGGAAAACCAATCTCCATTCATCCTCTGGCTTCCAAATTCATGAAGAGATTGAGTATAAAAAACCCCTCATTTTTGAAGCCTGATGTGCCCTGGAATCTCGACATTGCCCTTGTGTGATTAATGAAACATCCTTTTGAACAAAAAGGATTCTATTCCACTGAAATTCCTCTCCTGGAAGATGGTATTTCTAGGAGCAATCACTTCAGTGAGCAAAGTGAGTGACTTATTTGCCCTATCTACAGTTTTTTTTCACAGTACAGTGGGGCTGCGTACTCACCTGAAGTTTCTAACTAACGTGAAATGCAGAAACAACATTTATCAGGCCATTGTCTTGAGCACATTAATCCCAAAGCCTCATGCACACAGAGGTGAGAAGGCCCTTCATTCACGGGACTAAGAAGGCCATAGCTTACTATCTGTGAAGAACTCAACTGCTTTGACAGATGTTTAAATTGTCTTCTATGATCCCAACAGAATGGGCATAGCATTTTCCAACTTACCATTTCCAACTGGCTAGCAGTAGTCCACTCTCCACGGGAAAGTCAGGTTGCTTTTCCAATAAATGCTCTGTGGTGCAACCCTCAGCTTGGGAATCTCCTCTCCTCCCCCCAAGTTATAGCTAATTCAGCTCTGCTTGTTTTAAATAGTGGGGATTGATTGGGAAGAGAAAGACTGACTGGTGGGGAGCAGGATGGGAAGGAGACTGAGGAAGGGCTGGAGGAGAGATTCTTCTAGGGGAAGACAGAGTGAGAGGGACTGGTGAGGAGGACTGGCGGTAAGGGAGAGAGAGTGGTGAGGGAGAGGCTGGAGAGAGAGATAGAGACTGGTGGTGAATTGACAGCCAGGGAGAGAGAGAACCTCATGAAGAGGGATTGGAAGGAGATAGGAGGGGCTGGGGAGGAGAAATTGAGAGAGGCTGGTGGTGACTGCAGAAAGATTTGTGGGGAGAGGCTGATGGGGAAGGACTGAGGGGAGAGGGGCTGGTGGGAAGTGACTTGACGAGGAGGAGGAGGTACAGGAGAGAGAGGCTAGTGAAGAGAGGCGTGGGGAGAAGGGTGCAATACCGGTGGGGACAAAATGGGGCTCCCTAAATCTTTTGGATTGACTTTTATTTTGATTTATATTCCTCCTTTCAGCCACTTCAAAGCAGATTACATTCAGATACAGTTAAGGTTGCCAACTGGTTCCAGATTTTCAGGACATGGTGATCCAGTCCTGGTTTTACCCCTTTGCATGCTGGGACTTATTCTGATTTCCCTATTGCATTCCCTAGGAAAAGCAAGACCATAAGTACCTGCATGCAGGGGAGTAAAAGCAGGACTGGATCAACTTGTTCTGAAAATCTGGAGCCGGGTGGCAACCCTAGGTACAGCAGATATTTCCCTGTCCCCAAAGGCCTCACAATCTAAGTTTGTACCATACACCATGAAGGGTAAAGTGACTTGCTAATGGTCACAAGGAGCAGCAGTGGGATTTGATCCCTGGCTTCCCTGGTTTGTAGCCCTAACCACTAGACTAGGCTGTGTGTTTAAAAAAAAAAAGTTTCCTGCACCCAAAAAATGTTGTAAATCACCGTTCTAGAACTTCTTTTCCAAGGAAAACAGCTCGCTTCCTGGACATTATTTGTATCTTTAAAGCATTTGAACATTTCTATCTGTCCCCTTTCCCCTTCCTTTCCTGTAGAGTGTGCATATTTATTCCTTTCCTCATCTCAAGGGGCTAAGCTGGAGACCTTCCAATAAATCAAGCAAAGAATCACCTGACAGGCGTCACGGCCTCCTTCCTCATAACCTGCGCACATCATGTTCGTCGTCATCTTCCACAGCCACATCATGCACTGCGTCCAGTCTATCAGCACCATTTCCACCTTCTGGAGGACCTTGGGTAGTTTGGTTTTGCCTGCATATCAAAACATGATGTATATAAGTAAAACCTCCTTTCCAACTTGGGCAACTAGCGGCCAGATTTAGGGGCCCATGACTGGGCTACAGAAGGGGCTATAAGACTGGGGGGGGGGGGGGGGGAAATCCTAGGGTGGTTGTGGCTGAAAGCTCAGAGCCCTGAAAGGTACAAGAGCTGCTGAAAGTGGGACCCAGGACTGGCTAAAAACAAAACAAAACAAAAAAAAAAACAGGGTCTGTTTAACCTGTGAAATGTTTAAAAGCTTAAATCCTTGCTCAATACAGTATGTCAGGGTAAAATTTATGGTTTGCTCAAGCATTTTGTAACCACGAAGTCCAGGAAAGCAGGAGCTGGGGGGATATTCCCAGCACCTGCTTAACTAAAACTATTGCTTGTTGAGGGTAAGGTTGATTCTGCTCTGAAGCTTAAATTTCATTTTGCTGGGAAATTTTTCTTAAATGATTGTGCTTTGAAGTTTCTCTCTTTCTTCTTGGGATCTTTGCTTGATTAATCGTGCTTTGAAGTCTATTTCTTTTTTGTCCTGGGGAGACTGAGCTCTGAAATGTGTTTCTTTTTGCTTAGGAGGCTTGCTTGAATAATTGGATTTTGACGTTTATTTCTTCTGGGGAGTTTGGAAGCCTAATATTTTATTGCGTGAGAGTGTGATAGAGTTGATTCCTTGTTTTCAGACAACAACCAACAAGGACTGAATGGCACAGGCTGGGTAAACAAATAAGCTTGGGAGTAGCTTGCTTATTGCGGCAGTTACTACCCCAACCAATTAAGCTAGATACTTCACTTAGATGCAGCTCCAGCACTGCTCGCTACATCAATGGCGGGGGTGGAAGGGAAATAGAACCAAAAAGTTACTAATAAGGGCCAAGAGTAACAGATAAGTATGAGAAAAAAAAAACCAAAACGTGAAAGCTTGCTAGGCAGACTGGATGGGCCGTTTGGTCTTCTTCTGCCGTCATTTCTATGTTTCTATGTTTGTTTTTCACAGCCCTGTCTGAAATTCAAACTTATAGACTATTGCCAATTGGGGGCAGGGAGGAATTGTACACATTTTTCCAAGAACAAGCAGGATGGCGATCCTCCCAAGCGGGTGACATCATCAGTCAGAGCCAGCACAAAACTTTTCCCATCACAGTTTCTAGATCTTTGAGCACGTCCTGCTAGGCATGCGAAGGCCGGCGTACTACCATGCAGGTACCCCTTCAGTCTTGTCTTTTCTGTGGGTACCCACTGTCCCGCTGGCCTGTTTCTTTTTTCCAATCCTAAATCAGGCAGGAATCGTTCACCATGGTCTTATTTTCCTCCCTTTAGTGGTCCTAGGAAGGTTTTTTGGGTTTTTTTAACGAATGGGGAAAAAAAACAACCCTAAAATAAATCATAATGCCTCTGTATTTATTCATCTTGTGAACACAGCTTGAGTGTTGTGTGCAGCTCTGGTCTCCCCATCTAAAAAAAAAATATATATATATATATATATAGTAAAACTAGAAAAGGTGCAGAGAAGGGCGACCAAAATGATAAAGGGAATGGAACAGCTCCTCCGTGAGGAAAGATTAAACAGGTTGGGGCTCTTCAGCCCGGAGAAGGGACGTTTGGGAGGAGATATGATGGAGGTCTATGAAATCATGAGTAGTACGGTACAGGTAAATAGGGAACAGCTATAGACCCTCCAAACCTAGGACTAGGGGATAACTTCTTGAAGCTAATGGTTAGCATTTTTAAATTAAATTGGAGGGAGGGAGGGAGTGGTTGACTACACCAGTGTTTCGCAACCTTTTCAAGCCCAAGGCACACCTATATTAGCAACAATTTTGCGTGGCACACCAGTCTCCGAGGAGCAGGCAATGCAGACGTGGAGAGGATCCATGTGGCCAGAAGAAGAGCTAGGGAAGCACTGAAAGACCTGCCAGGCTCTCTTTGAAACGTTACAATAAATGGAGGAGGGGCCAAGACACACATGATCCCATCACCAAGGACCAGTTCGCCCTTCATACAAGTGCAAGAGAAAGGAGAAGTCAGTGTGGCCCAGGCAGCCGGCTCAGTTAGTTACCTCGGCCGCCGCGCGTGGCTGCCAGAGCTCCTCCCAAACACTTAAGTCACACCCGGTGCTGAGTGCATGCTCTGCCTGTCTCAATAGGCCTAGGGGTAAGGACAGAGGCTGGAAGGACTCGAGGGAGGAATCCCTGAAGGGGGAAGGATAGGTGCGCTGAAGAAAGCGGGGCTCTGCTCTCCATACTCTGCGTGGCGTTTATTAATTTCCATACTCCAGGGCTCCTGCTGTAGACTATACCTGTTCTAAGAAAGGAGCTTCAGCATGTTTAATAACCATTGCTGGTGTCTCTTGTTGCGTTGAGGTGCTGAGAGCAAAGCCCAGGTGCTGGCCTTGATCTGAGAATCAGGCAGTACTAACCTTTCCAGGGCACACCTGATCAGGTTGGAAGGCACACTGGTCTACACACAGACCCCCTGGGGGTAAGTTTACGCTTTGCGGGGGAGGGCTATTTATGGGCCGCATGGCCCTCTAAAATGACGGCAGCCTCACGTGAGAGGTGATGTCATCGTGCTTTTCTGTGGCTTCTGTCACGTTCTTTTTTTTTTTTTTTCATCATGGAGTTGTTGGGTTTTTTTTGCAATAAATCATAACACGACGATATCAATGCAATATTTTGTTAGGAAGGGGGCAAACTATCACGGGATCACCCCATGCCATATTTTGCCCCTCCTGCTCTAAACACTGGGCTACTCCTCCACTCCCAGCAAACAGAAAAGCAATGTAAACAATATCCTTATTTAAAAAAATAAACAAAAGCAATGAAGAAAAAAAGTATCCCCCTTTCAAAATAAGGTCACAGAACTTGAATCAAGTCATAAACATTACCTCTGTTTGTAATTGAGTTCCATCGAGAAGGGCAACTTTATAGTACTTCAATACAGGGAAAGTCCCAGTGGGGAGAATCTCCAAAGAGTACCTTATAGCTGGTGGGTAGTGGAAGAAAAATCCACTAGTTTATGCAGATTAGTGCTAGACTGTGATTTTTTTTAATTTTTATTTATTTATTTTAACTATTTTGTTTTGAATGTCATCGATAATCTTTACTTTTCTGTATGGGTTGCACTATTCACTAGTTTGCATTCTATTCATCTGCATCCATATTCCTGTAAGGCATTTATTGTTGACCACCACCAGACTGCTTTTATTGGAAAGAACCAGAAGACCTCTCAGAAGCTGAAGGTCCTTGAAAGATTTAATCTTTCCCTCCTGTTGAGAAAAGAACCCAGGAGCATGGGACATAGGAGCCCCATGAGCCAGCCTAGGCAGTGGAACAGGAGGCTACACATAGAATCAAAATAATGGCATACAAAAATAAAGAGAAAATATGCAATATACATTTACAGGTAAAGAAACAAAGCCCTCACTATATTAACCTAGAAAAGTGTGAAAAATTGTTTAATACCGCATGAGTAATATATCCCAGTATGCTTTGCTCATCGTCCATGCTGACCCCTAAGACACTTGTCCTCTTTATATCATTCACACGCTCTTGGGAATTGCGTTTTTTCTTCTTCTTTGGTGGCGCAGGACTCTTATTTGGTGTATTGATCCTATGGAGAACTGGATGCTTTGCGGGATTCTGATCCCTTTTTTTTTTTTTGTTGATCAGCTTAATAATTATCCAAAGATAATATAAGCATTCGAGATTACACCAGCTCCTTTTTAACATCTGGGACCTTGCTTCTCATCTGGGGGAGGAACCAGTTTGGTCTGCAAAGCTCATTTAGTTGCATCATCACTGGATAATTCTGGTACTGATGCAATGAAAGGAGACCCAGCATGCAATTTAGCTAGCTTTGCATTATTTCTCCCATTGTGAGTTTCAGGCTGCCCAATGACTCCTTGTTTATTATTATTATGATTTTAACTTAATATCCCGCTTTTCCAAAAGAGGAGCAATCATCCATTTCTAGAAAGTACATTACAGGCCTAGCAAAACAGCAGCTCTAGAGGAAGGCTATCTACCTTTTTTTTCTCCACTAACTCAGAATAGGAGGCATGGACGTCTTGTGGTGTTTGCTTCCTCTCCTTTTTCTGGCCGGTGAGGGATTGAGAGTAATTCCCCCCCCCCCCCCCCCCCCCCCTTGTGATAATATATTTTGTATAATCTGCCTTTTTTGGGCAACATGTTTTCGCTCTTGTTCGACCTTTTATTGTATTGGTCTTTTTTTTTTTTTTATTATTACAATAAAGCCTATTTGAAATTTAAAAAAAAACCACAATATAAAATATGTAATGGCTAAGACATAAATAGTTATATGTTTTTATTAACTAAACAATACAGACCCTGCCTCACAGATGAGCCTCCTATGGATCATAAGGCTTCATCTTTTCCTTCCCCTGGGCTGAGTCGTGTTCTCATTGATACGTTAGGACTGGTACACATGGTGCACTCACCGGCTTCTGTCGTGCCCCACCCGACCACGAAGCACGTGGTCCAGTCTTCATTTTTGAAGTTGCCAGAAGGGGGGAGGCAGACGGGGGTCTTCAGCACGTTGAACTCTATGGGAGAGGCTAGCAGCAGCAGGGCTATGTCGTTGTCGCTGTTGCTGCCGCTGTAATTCTTATGAGTGATGATCTTCTTCACTTTTATCAGCTCTTTCGTTTCCTGGAGAATGGTCGCCCCCACTTCCACTCGCAGGAACTTAGATCTGAAACTGAGCACCAAGGGGATAGAGCAAGACCGATAAGACATCAGAGCGCGAGTGACAGCAGAAGGCAGGGACTGAAAATAAACACCAGGGAGACTGGCAAAAAAAACGTGGAGCGCACAGGGCTTCAAAAAAAAAAACGCTAAAGGAGGCGCCAGATAAATGCAGAGCGCACGGAGGCTGAAAATGCTGGGAGGAGACAGCAGGAAAATGCAAAGAGTGTTAGGGAGGAGACTCCAGCAAACTCCATGTTTGAAGCCTCTATAATGATCATCCTTAAAGAAGGGTGATCCGCTGAAGAACGTTCATCACATTGTCCAATATTCCTTCTAAATTTAAATATATTATTCGCTGCGTTACTGACAACTCGGTTGGCCCGAGTAATTTCCCAGCTAGTACACAGGCACCCAGGTGGGATTTATTACTGCTTTGTTAATCTAGCTCACGAGCCTTTTTGTTGGTAATTCAGGTTCTTCAGAGGGTTTACAATCTGAGGAGCTCCTCCTGTAAGCCGCAGGATTTTTCCCTGAAGAAAAAAAATACCATAGGAGTCACAATGCCGCTGTAAACGACCGCGCTGTTTTATGACTCCGGTGTTATTTCCCCACCCCCCCCCCCCCCCCCCGTGGGCAAATACTGTGGCCCGTGGCATTTCACGAGGGGAAAAGTACCTTTGGCAACAGAAGCCCCCGTAAACAATGCATGATGGCAACCCCGAGACTGTGGGGCCGCCATCTCTTTAAGGAACTTATGGTTCCAAGTATATCCCCCATCAAAAAGTAATAGTAAAAAAAAAAAACAACCCTCCAAACTCCAGGAGTCTGCATAGACCCCTGTCGCACACCCACCTCCACTGCTCTTCCAGGCGACTGCCGAGGCAAATTTATTTATTTACTTATTTATTTTAAATCGACTTTGAAAGATTAGCACAAGCCCCGCCCCTCAAAGCCAAAACCTCCCCTTTCACTAAAATAATCCATTTCTGGGAGGCCGGGATCCCCACCTCCCGGACCCCTTCCAGCACCTTCATGGAGTGCCTCCCTTCCCTGGAGCACCGAGGTGAGGCTCACCTTGGCTGCAGTTTCCAGGCTCTCCTCTCTGCTCCCACTCTTGGGAAGCGGGTCCGCCCCCTGCTCTTCTCCAATCCCGCGGCACCGCTCCCGATCTATTGAACAGGGTCCCCTTCAGCGGAGCCGCCAGCACATCCCCGAGCACAGGCTTCTGCCACGCGGGCAGCCGGCTCTCCCCTGGCTGCCCTTTCTTTAACCTGTGCCACCTGCGTGCTTCTGATGGCTGTTTCCGTCCACGGCAGCTACCTCCCCCCTTCCCTCTTCCGTCTGTCGCACGGAAGTGGGGGGGGGGAACAGAAAATCTAGGACACGGTAGCTCCACGGCAGTCCACTGCTCATGTCATCGCTAAAAAGCCCGCAATGTTAGACCTCTGAGAATGAAATGAGCAGGGACAGTCGCGGAGCTTACGGTGTTCATATGACCTACTTCTGGCCAGAGTGTCCAGGAGGCCGGACCCCACTGCTTGGCAAAAAAAAAAACAAAAAACAATCTCACAACAGGTAGACATACTGCAGCAGTGTGTGGGAAGGGCTGGGAGTCAGCAGGGAGTCTGTGTAGGACACAGATATCCAATGGGAAAGCACAGTGGACAGGAGAAGTAACATTTAGCAAGCAAATTGGAAAGATCCTGTGATGGTGGCTAACGGGGGAGGGCACTCACTTTCTGCAGGGTCCATGTGCATGCAAGCAGGGTCCATGTGCATGCAGATGGCCTGGGCTCAGAGGAGAGGAGCAGTTGGGCCCACTGTGGACAAAAGCCAACAAGTTGTATGCAAGAGTAGAGGGGACTGGAGAGAGAAAAGGGGAGGGAACTTTATGTGACTCTGCTAGAGTGCCTGCTGGGGACGGAGTGGAAGCACATGCAGAGCGAGTGCATGAGCAGCAGCGCAAGAGCAGAGGACTGTGCGTGTGTGTGTGTGGATGGGCATGCGCCCCCGTGCCAGAGAGAATGTGTGTATCAGAGAGAGAGAGAGAGAGAGCTGATGCTTGGGGGGGACGGAGTGGAAGCACATGCAGAGCGAGTGCATGAGCAGCAGCACAAGAGCAGAGGATTGTGCGTGTGTGTGTGTGGATGGGCATGCGCCCCCGTGCCAGAGAGAATGTGTGTATCAGAGAGAGAGAGAGAGAGAGCTGATGCTTGGGGGGGACGGAGTGGAAGCACATGCAGAGCGAGTGCATGAGCAGCAGCGCAAGAGCAGAGGACTGTGCGTGTGTGTGTGTGGATGGGCATGCGCCCCCGTGCCAGAGAGAATGTGTGTATCAGAGAGAGAGAGAGAGAGAGAGCTGATGCTTGGGGGGGACGGAGTGGAAGCACATGCAGAGCGAGTGCATGAGCAGCAGCACAAGAGCAGAGGATTGTGCGTGTGTGTGTGTGGATGGGCATGCACCCCCGTGCCAGAGAGAATGTGTGTATCAGAGAGAGAGAGAGAGAGAGAGAGCTGATGCTTGAGGGGGGGGGAGAGGGATCTTCTGCTAGGCAGGGGGGATGGGGAACAGGATGGCTGGGAGAGTGGGGCCTGCTACTGCTACTGCTACTGGGGAGGGGGGGGGTCATGGATCTGCTGCCAGATATGGAGAGGAATTGAGGAATCGGGTGCTTGGCAGGGGTGACAGATGGAGTTGGATACAGGGGAAAGAGAGGGAAGGGAAATGGGATAGAGGGCGTGATACCGCCAATGTAATTGTAAGGATAGGAAGCAAAAGCCAGGGCAGGAACCCACACAGATTATAAGCTCCTCTGGGGAGGGAATTATTGTACCTGAATTCTAAGCATGGTCAGTCATTTACAACGGAAGGAATTCTTTTTCTATTTACATATAATCATAATTTGTAATGTTGCAGCTATGTAAACATATTTGCATATTCAATTTAACTTCTGCTAATTACACATGTAAATTCAGTGCATATTTTTGCCCTGCATTTTGTCCTTTTTGGAGGGGAGCGTCCTCCTTTTGGCATATTTGACCTCCTTGTCCGGCACACCGAGTTGTGCTGGCAGATCTGGATGGGGAAACTGAGGCAGACTTCACCAACAATTTATTACCAGCTGGCCAGAGGGTGACATGAGCCAACTGGAAATGTGCAAGATCGCCAAAGATGAAGGCTTGGCAGGGAGACTGGCAACATTAACATGTAATTAGCGATGGCAAAGATTAAAGGAAAAGGGCTAGAAGCCTGTAGAATCGTGACATCAGTAATCCGATTTCTGGAATCTCATATAACCAGGGAATTCATTGCCTTGTCAAGGTGACTTGCTTTTCAAGGTGAATTGCTTGTCAAGGTGAACCAAATTTTTAAAATCATGAGAGGTCTAGAACGGGTAGATGTGAATCGGTTATTTACTTTTTCGGATAATAGAAAGACTAGGGGGCACTCCATGAAGTTAGCATGGGGCACATTTAAAACTAATCGGAGAAAGTTCTTTTTTACTCAACGCACAATTAAACTCTGGAATTTGTTGCCAGAGGATGTGGTTAGTGCAGTTAGTGTAGCTGGGTTTAAAAAAGGATTGGATAAGTTCTTGGAGTCCATTACCTGCTATTAATTAAGTTCACTTAGAGAATAGCCACTGCCATTAGCAATGGTAACATGGGATAGACTTAGTGTTTGGGTACTTGCCAGGTTCTTATGGCCTGGATTGGCCACTGTTGGAAACAGGATGCTGGGCTTGATGGACCCTTGGCCTGACCCAGTATGGCATGTTCTTATGTTCTTAAATTGTGATAATAAATGATACCACTGAGAGAAAGGGGATGGAGGGAAATCAAATATTCATGGACTGTTGACTCTAAGGTGTTGATTTGTTGTCATTGCTAAATAATTTGTTTAAATTAAAAGATTACAACAAAATGCAGAGAGTGCCGTGGCCGAATATACTAGGGGAGACTCCAGTAAAATGCAGCGACCTCAGGGACGGAACTACTGGAGGAGACCCAGCAAGATACAGCAGGCGCAGGGGCTGAAAATGCTAAGGGAAGGAGACGAGGGAAGATTTGGATGGGAAAAGCAGAGATACTCACAATGAATCACTTAAACAGTGAGCGGCTGAAATGATCCACCAGGCATTCAGGATGGAGCCTGCACAGAAATGCTGGTTCCAGATCTGAAGGCTGACGGCCCAGGGCCACTCCCCGGGGAGAGCATCCCTGCCGCCAATTATCCGGGACTGGCGGAAACCACGGCTGCTGCTGTTGTCTTCAGAAAGTCCATCGTAGTCAGCACGAAATCCACACTCTGAAAGAGAGGGAGGCCTTACAGTTCAGTGCCCCACGGGATTTTGAATGTATCGGTGGACTTGTAAACCCATATAAACTAGCTGAGCTTTTTTTCCAATAAAATATATAATTATCCTGTTATCAGAGTTGGAGTTAGTAGTTTTTCAGACTTTGGCGTGGTTATCTTAAGAGACAATAGCAGCGATGGCATGGCCAGAGACAATGAAACACCATGGAAGTGATCTATCATCTGCTACTTACCTGCCCGGCAGGTTCCGATTATCCAGGGCAGGAGGCACAGGCACACTTTCAGCCTATATCTCAGAGTATCCATCCCTAGGAACATCAGAAGGGCTTTAACCCTAGACACGATCCATGAGTAGCTCAGAGATCATCCAGCACGAAGAACAGAAACCCAGGGACTGGTACAGGCTGAGAAGCGAGGAGAGCTATTGTAACATCACTTGTGACATCACAATGACCCTCACCTGCTAACATTCTGATGGCTCAGCTCAGCCAGTCCTGGTAAGCCACGCCCGTCGCAATGCATGCTGGGACTCGGTTTAACTTCAGAAAGGGAGCCAGAATGGAATTATTTGGCAGGCCCAAGGTTAACATGGGGGGGGGGGGGGGGAGGAGTACTGTGCTAGCCCTCACCCCCATTCCTTGTGGGTCTTCATGGGAATAGCCACTTAACCTTTTGATTTCTGATAAAATTCTCCATCTTCTGTCTTTTCCGTTTTCATTCTCTTCTTGCCCTGGCTGTCACTGTCTCCCAAAAGGAACAAAAAGGAACAAGAATAATTATATAAGGTGATACTGTTGTCTTGGACTGACTAAATACGTTTTTTTTGACTGGCTTTCAAGAGCTACAGGGGATCAAGGATCGATGACGATTCCACCGCCTCCGGACCCTCTAATTGCTTCAAGGGCTGACTCAGGTGTGACCTGATCCTGTGATTAGGGGAGGGGGCCTGAGCCACATGTGAGGGGCCAAAGCCCCTTCCCTGCTTTACTTAGGGAACCTGGAGAAACAACCGTGCCTGCAATGGGACAAGTCAGGACCAGCTCAGCCAGGCCCCTGATGGCGCGGAGCCAACTGCTCCCTAGTGAACTTTTCCACAGTGCATTCAAATAGAACGTTTTAATGGCTCCAGGAGGCATGGAGGGGATTCCTAAAGCACTTGTTTCGGTTTTAGCTTAATATCTTCATCGGTGACCGCTCTGAAGTTAAACTAGTAAGAGTCACAAATTACCTCAAAGGGAGATCAATGGCTGATCTCCTCCAGCATTTTCAGCCCCTGCATTTCGCTGGAGTTCCCTTCAATATTTTCAGCTCCTGAGTTCTCTGTATCGTGCCAGTAAGTCCTGCAGCACTTTCGGTCCTCGAGTCCTCTGTATTTCCGCTGGAATCTCCCCCTGGTATTTGTAGTTACGTTTGCGGGTCTCCTCCGGTCCCCTTCAGCCCCTGCGCGCTCTGCCTTTTGCTGCAGGATCCTGAATAATACCTTACGTGACGCATAAAGTACATATATATAATTACATTACAGCTCATCCCACATCACAGAGAGGTGATTAACACGTTCTGAGGGCTCCTGAGGTTCTCAGGATGAGAGTACAGCTGTCCCACATACACTAGCCACTTTACAACCGGCTGCTCGGGGAACTGATATTTTCCCAGGTCACCGTGACATGAATCCAGAGACCGCCAGGGGTGCTCCCGTCCAACGAACGGGATTTACCACTCCAATAAGTGAGATTGTGGGCCCTAAGAGGGAGATTTTTCGAGCGGTGTGTCCAGAGTAAATATCTGGGCTCTCTTGGCCCCTCTGTGAGCGCCCTCTGTAGGAGACTCACATCTGCCTTCCCTGTACCAAAGAAGGCAGATGGCATTTTCCTGTCAGAGGACAGTAAACCCAGTCAGAGACAGCTGTGCGCCACACTTTGGGGAATATTTCACTAACCCCCTTCCAGTTCCCACAGGTTCCCATGTAACCTCCACCCGGATAGGAGAGCTTTGCGCTGCACAGATGGGGGCCATAAAAGTATTTGTCAGTTCTTTGGGGCAGGAACCCCGACTGGCTCATCTCTGTTGCCCCTTCCCCAGGGTGTGGATCCTTTTGGCGGGGGGGGGGGGGGGGGGGGGGGAGAGATGTCCTTTCAGAGCCCCGTGCAGAGGTGTCTCTCCTATGCATCTCTGGGAGAGGGGACAATTCTCTTCCCTGGGATTGCTGCAGGCCAACTGAATACACTGGACTCGCTGGATTAGTGTCCAAACTTTAAGTTTACTGAACGAAATAGCTGCAGATGGCACAATACATTTGTTTCCAGCACCACAGTCTCTCTTTCCTTTATTACAGTATTCGCCTCTGTCTGTGCAAGGTATCCGAGCACCCTCCCGGATCAGGTGAACTGGAGGACCCGGTGGGCAGGGTATCCTTTAGTTGGTCCCCGTATGGCCAAAAACCCTGTCCTCACATGGAGAGTAAACTTCTCTTTCTCCCCAAGGGCTGAAGGCTCCTGATGGGCGTCCTCTAGAATCTTTACGACGGGGGGCGGGGGATCCCTGACGCAGGTTCTCTTACCCTGCTCCACTGCAGGTAGGAAGGGGCAAGCCAGCAATCTTTCACCGGATGTCTAAACTTTATAGCCTTTCCCTTAACCCAAGATAACACCGGAGTTATCCCTCGCAGCGGGTCACCACCTCGGACGGGCAGGTCCTTCCCTCTCCCTGGGCGTCCCGGTTTCCCCCATTCCCTGAATCCAGGAAAGGCCCAGGGTGAGGTATCCAACCCAGCTAGCGAGTAGGCTGGCAGGGGACCACCCTCCCGACCCTGTTCAGGATTCCCAGGCTGGGTTTAGCCTGTTCCCTCTGACTGGGCCTGAAGAGTACAGCAAAAGATAAGCCCGCACCACCTCCTAATCCTCCAAAAACAAATTATACAAGGCTGCCTCCAGACTCTCAGGAGAGAGCTGTTACGAGGCCTCCTAAGGAGATGGCCATTCCCAGGCCCCCTCAAGGGGAGGGGCTGGATTTGAATGGGTCCTTCCCCCATCCGCTAACCTAATCTAGCTGGTACTTCCCGGGGCTTAATGGTAACCAACAGGGAGGTCGGGTCACGCCTGTCTCCGTCTGCGTGTGGCTCTTGACCAGGGGCATAGCGAGGGGGGGAGGCAGGAGGTGCTAAGTCCCCCCCGGGTGCCGTGCTGTAAGGGGCACCTGGTGACGGGATCCCGTCCCACCTGGCCAACAAAAGGCCCCCGCCTCCGACAGGGGATCCTCATCCCGCCCGGCAGCGGAGGTGGGAGACCCGCAGCCAGGCCCGAGGCTACCAGGTGTCCACACACCGTGGGGGTGGCGGCAGCAGAAGAGGAGGAACGAGTCTGCCGGTGGGCCCCATCCCACCCAGGGTAGAAGAACAGTCCCGCCAGGAGGGTGCCCGTTCTCCTGCTTCTTCACTGTGCCAGCGTGTGGTAATCAAAACCCGCGTAGTTAACACGTACTTAAACAAGCTTCCAGGGGGCTGCCAGCAGCAGTGAGGCGGGATGAAAAGGCAAGAGTGACTGCCTCCAGTGTCTGGGTCCTAATGGAGCGGGGTGCGCTGCGGGGGGGGGGGGGGGAGGAAGGCACATGCGGCCATCGGTGTGTGTGTGTGTGTGTGAGAGAGTGAGTGCTTGCCTGGGGGTCTGTCTGTATGTGTGTGTGAGAGAATGAGTGCCTGCCTGGGAGTCTGTCTGTGTTTGTGTGTGTGTGTGTGTGTATGTGAGAGAGTGAGTCCTGCCTGGGTCTGTCTCTGTGTGTGTGTGTGTGTGTGTGTGTGTGTTGGTGTGTGTGAGAGAGTGAATGCCTGTCTGGGGGTCTGTCTCTGTGTGTGTGAGAGTAAGTGCCTGCCTGGAGGGTCTGTCTCTGTGTGTGTGTGAGAGTGAGTGCTTGCCTGGAGGGTCGGTCTCTGTGTGTGTGTGAGAGTGAGTGCCTGCCTGGAGGGTCTGTCTCTGTGTGTGTGAGAGAATGAGTGCCTGCCTGGGGGTCTGTCTCTGTGTGTGTGAGAGTGAATGAGTGCCTGCCTGGAGGGTCTGTCTCTGTGTGTGTGAATGTGAGTGCCTGCCTGGGGGTCTGTCTCTGTGTGTGTGAGAGAGTGAGTGCCTGCCTGGGGGGTCTGTCTCTGTGTGTGTGTGAGAGTGAGTGCCTGCCTGGGGGGTCTGTCTCTGTGTGTGTGAGAGAATGAGTGCCTGCCTGGGGGTTTATCTCTGTGTGTGTGAATGAGTGCCTGCCTGGGGGTCTATCTCTGTGTGTGTGTGTGTGTGTGAGAGAATGAGTGCCTGCCTGGGGGTCTGTGTGTGTGTGTGAGAGAGTGAGTGCCTGCCTGGAGGGTCTGTCTCTGTGTGTGTGAGAGAATGAGTGCCTGCCTGGGGGTCTGTCTCTGTGTGTGTGAGAGTGAATGAGTGCCTGCCTGGGGGTCTGTCTCTGTGTGTATGAGAGTGAGTGCCTGCCTGTGGGTCTGTCTCTGTGTGTGTGAGAGAATGAGTGCCTGCCTGAGGTTTATCTGTGTGTGTGTGTGTGAGAGAATGAGTGCCTGCCTGGGGGGTCTGTCTCTGTGTGTATGAGAGAATGAGTGCCTGCCTGGGGGTCTATCTCTGTGTGTGTGTGAGAGAATGAGTACCTGCCTGGGGGTCTGTCTCTGTCTGTGTGAGAGAATGAGTGCCTGCCTGGGGGTCTGTCTGTGTGTGTGTGTGTGTGAGAGAATGAGTGCCTGCCTGAGGTTTATCTGTGTGTGTGTGTGTGAGAGAATGAGTGCCTGCCTGGGGGGTCTGTCTCTGTGTGTATGAGAGAATGAGTGCCTGCCTGGGGGTCTATCTCTGTGTGTGTGTGAGAGAATGAGTACCTGCCTGGGGGTCTGTCTCTGTCTGTGTGAGAGAATGAGTGCCTGCCTGGGGGTCTGTCTCTGTGTGTGTGTGAGAGTGAGTGCCTGCTTGGCGGTCTGTCTGTGTGTGTGTGAGAGTGAGTGCCTGCCTGGGGGCCTGTCTCTGTGTGTGTGAGAGAGAATGAGTGCCTGCCTGGGGGTCTATCTCTGTGTGTGTGAGAGAGAATGAGTGCCTGCTTGGGGGTCTATCTCTGTGTGTGTGTGTGTGTGTGAGAATGAGTGCCTGCTTGGGGGTCTATCTCTCTGTGTGTGTGTGTGTGTGTGAGAGTGAGTGCCTGCCTGGGGGTCTGTCTCTGTGTGTGTGAGAGAATGAGTGCCTGCCTGGGGGTCTGTCTCTGTGTGTGTGAGAGTGAGTGCCTGCCTGGGGGTCTGTCTGTGTGTGTGCGTGTGTTAGGATTGTGAACCTTTGTGTTGGTATGAAGTTTTGGTTTACTCCATGCTTCTATCCGTAGAAGGATGGCCGAGATATATAAGAATCTGAAAGGAACTTGATATATATTTAAATGTAGCAAGTTTTCAACACCACGATAGCCTCTTTCAATACCAATCATCTCTTGGAATACTGTTTTAAACACAGATTTTTAAGCAAGTCTGCGTTTTTCCTCCCGAGGAAGCCTTTGCTGGTGAAACATCAGGCCTTTGTTGGGGCTTGAAGAGTTGCATCTAGCTTTTTCTTTTTGCTGTGGATTGGAGCTAAACGCTTGCTTCACAGCTTTTGTCATTTGGAACGATGATAGATGATTTCATCATCCTAATACGCAGGCTTGGGTGTTGACTGGCTCTGTAGTTTGATTTCTGGCAGTATTTCCTAATTTTTCTGCCATTTATCTCTTGAAGAACATTTAAGTATTTTCCTCTTTCTTTTATTTTTAAGACTTTCACTACACTTAGGACTTATGTTTGATAATATTAGGTTTGCTATTTTTGCCCTTGTGGTGTTCGATATGTAGTAATTTGTGATTTTATTTACATTATTGAATAATAAGACATTTAAATAAGCAAATGTAATACATTATTATTAAATTGTATGCCATATGCATAAAAAATACAGTTTTCCATTGTAGATTTTGTTCTTACTATGTATATCTATGTATAGAATATGCACGATACAACCCAATTTTGGAGGGTGGGGGGGGCCCAATAAATCATATGGCTCAAAAGGTTTGCTCACCCCGGCATAGAAGAAGTGCTAGCCATGCAAGATTTCACTAGTGCAGGGACCAGCACACAAGGAGGAGCAATAGAATGGGCTCCCCTATCTACTCCCGATGATATGTGTGTGTGTGTGTGTGTGTGTGTGTGTGTGCGTGAGTGAGTGAGAGAGAGAGAGAATGGGGGCCTGATTGGAGTGTGTGTGTGAAAATGGGAGCCTGACTGGGGTGAGTGAGTGTGTGACATTGGGAGTCTGACTGGGAGGTGTGTGTGTGTATGTGTTTGAGAATGGGAGCCTGACTGGGGGGGGTGGTGAATGTGAGCCAGGCTTTGTGTATATGTGGTAAGAATGGGAACCTACCTGGGTGTGTGTGCGCACGCAAATGGGAAACGTACGTGTGTGTGTGTGTGTGTGTGAATGGGAACGTGACTGGGTTGTGTGTGTGTGTGTGTATGTGTGTGTGTGTGTATGGGAACGTGACTGGGTTGTGTGGGTGTCAGTGGGATGACTGGGGTCGGTGTGTGAATGGGAATCTGTCTGCGGTATATATGTGTGTGTGAATGGGAAGTGTGTGTGTGTGTGCCCCATTAATTCATAACATGCTCAGGGTCACTGGAAATGAAGTTTTCAAGGATGGAGAGTGGTGACTTTTCCATCCTTATTAGTTTTTATTATTGGATGTCTGGGTCTGCCATTTGGAAAATGTTTAAAATGTATGAGCTCTTAATTAGTGGATGTTATTCTATTCCTTAACTCGCTGGAAATATTCTTTTTATTTGTATGGTTTTACCAGCAGGATTGACTTATATTCCTTGATTTTATTGTTTGGTGAATGATTTATGAGGACCAGTGATGGTTGTTTCTCCATTGCTGCACTGCATTCAGAGTCTGGCTGGTTGCAGTTTCCAGTTCAGTTCCTGTCTTCATGTTTCTATTTATACTTTATGGTCTCTTTATTCTGCATTTGGTGAGGGTGAATCTGTGTTCTGCCTGTGCAACTGAAGTGGCGTATTCTGCTAGCTTGCAGAAATAGGGATTTAGGGCAGCCGGGTTTGTTGTTTATCCCACAGGACATGCATTGATGTATTAAGGCCTGTTGTAATATTTGCAGCATTGCCTTTTCATAGACAGGGTTGTTCCTGTTTGAGTGCTGGCAGTTATTACTGTTTTAGTAGGGGAAGTTTACTATCTCTTTATTGTCACTTAGTTCACTCAATGCTTTCTAAGGGTCAAACCCACACCCAACACGCGTTACAATAGATCTAATACCATATGGTTTTACCTGGTGGCACCAGAGCAGCGCATGCATTTCTGTACAACAAAATGGTGCCAGCTCCGGGGCCACCGACATCATCTTTACATAATGCTTAGTGGATGACGCCTGCCCAATTTTGAACTGAGGTTCGGGGGAGCGTCCGTTTTAAAAGTTTTGATTGCAGGAGGGAGAACAGCTTTCTTCGGTGGGGAAGGGGGCCTGTGACAGAGCGTGGGACTGACCGTTTTGATTACTGGGAAAAAACCACATTCTGTGTTTAAAAAAAAAAAGGAATAAATAGTGGGGCAGCACAGTAATTATTCGCATAGAGCAGCAAAAATGCTATCACTGGTCTTGCCCGTGGCCGCAAGGGAGATCCTATCCCGTCCAGAGGCAGAGATGGAGGAGGGTGATTGACTGAAAGGGAAGGGAAGGGGGTGAGTCGGGGGGGGGGGTGAGGGGGTGAATGATGGGAAGGGAGGGTTGAGTGAGATGGAAGGGGGAGTGAGGAAGTGGAAGAGGGATGTAAGAAGAGAGGGTAGAAGGGTTGTGTGTGTGTGTGTATACGACTCCCACCTCCTCTCCACTATTCCACAACAATCTCAGGGTGACTGAAAATCAAAAGTTCCCAGGTATGGAGAGGAGAAAATTATTTTATCCTGATTCATTTTATTGGCTTGAATTATTATATTGATTTTTTGGAAATGTTTAACATTTTTTGTTTTAGGCTTATTGTTCTTACATATTAGATGCCCCTCTTTTTATTAGTATGGTTTACTATTATGATTGATTTATAAGAACTTAAGAAATTGCCAGGCTGGGTCAGACCAAGGGTCCATCAAGCCCAGCATCCTGTTTCCAACAGAGGCCAATCCAGGCTACAAGTACCTGGCAATTACCCAAACACTAAGAAGATCCCATGCTGCTGATGCAATTAATAGCAGTGGCTATTCCCTAAGTAAACTTGATTAATAGCTGTTAATGGACTTCTCCTCCAAGAACTTATCCAAACCTTTTTTGAACCCAGCTACACTAACTGCACTAACCACATCCTCTGGCAACATATTTCTTGATTTTGTTTTATGAGGAATGATGGTTCTGTTTTTGTAGTATTGCACTACAAATGAGTCTGCCTGGGAGATCTAGGAGGGGAGAGGAGGCTCGGGAGCCAGACTACTGGAGGCTGGGAGAGTAGGACTACTATTGCTTCTCTTTCTCTAAATGGGAATTGGAAAACATTTGATGTTCTCTGTGTCATTTTTGGGAAATGTGCATCTAAATAATGTTTTGGGGGTTTGGGGGGTGTTGTGGTTTTTTGTTTGTTTTTTTTAACACAGTACAAGGAAAATGTGGACATTTTGCATGAATTTAGAAATGTTTTATCTCAGATCTTGACTCTCGGTCTCATTCTTTATCAGAGGCTGTTTTTGTTTGCTTGCAGTCCCGCAGAGGGAAGGGGCAAAGGAAATTCTTCTGCCGACCCGTCTTCAGGCAGGAAAGCTTTCGCCTCATAAGCAGCTCGCAACAGTCTCCGAGTTCATTTCTTTTCTGCGGTTTGCATTGGTGAGACTTTTGGTGACCGCGAGCATTTCTACAAGAAGGATGGGGAGGGGACCCAGACGTTACATTCATTCTTATAAGGGAGCATCGGGAGGGAGGCTCTCTAATCTGGGCAAAGAATGGGTATTTTTTGCCAAAGTAACAAGACTGTATAAAATTATAAATGGTCAGTTTAGGCCAGCCGAGTGGCAGGGCTGCATACCGTCATGCAAAGGCAGCGCTCTCGGCACAACGGCGACACCTAGTGGCCGGATTTAGGGTCTACAGGATTCTGAAGGGAGCCCTGGGGCAGGGCCCCTCGTCATGGACAATCGCTGCAAAAACCGGGGCAAATTAATTGGAAAGCAATATAAAATACGGAGGGGGGGGGGGGGGGGGGGGGGGAGAGAAACAAAAACCCAGGAAGCTGTGAGTGATATAGGTCTTGGAAGGGTGGGTAACAGGATATTTTAAATAACTACATATTATAAATGAAAAAACTCATGGTAGAGCAGCCCAAGGAAGCCCAAAGCAGAAAAAGGAAATTGCCAGCTCCTTGCTTGTAGGAAATGGTAAATAATTCTACAACACATGGCAGCTTTATATGAAAATATGTATGGAGACTGTAATCGTACAGGGTGTGTTTCCATATATATAATATATATATATATCTATTGTAGATGAGTGTTGATGAGTTCTGTTATATGCAGCAGCAGATTCCAGGATGGGTAACAAGTGCGAGGGTAAAAAGCCTCGGCAGCAGGAAGGCTGCAGATGGCAGGGGAGCTTTTGTGGGAGAAGGGGCAGTTAGCAGTGGCAGTAGTGTTTGCGGTCAGGGCAGCGACAGTGGTTTCTTATCGGTTGCTTCTGTTAGCGCCAGGGGTGCCTGCAATATCCATAGAATGGATGGCGGTGGAGGGGACGGTGGAGGAGGAGGAGGAGGAGGAGATGGCCGGTAAGATGGTGGAGGAGGCGGCGGCGTTAGTGAGGCTGGAAACAAGTGCGGCTGAGGGGGTGACAACGGTACCCGCCTTCCCTTCTTCCTCCTTCTCCTCCACCTTAAACTGGACCTCCCGCACGTAGGGCTCCCTGGCCTCAGCCGTCTCCATTTCTATCCACGTCACGTAGTTGGAGACCAGGGTGTAGACGCCGGGGTGCTTCCTCTTGGCACAGCCATAGCCCCAGCTCACTATCCCCACCTCGTACCAGCGGTCTTCTCTGTTCTTCTTGCACACCAATGACCCACCGCTGTCACCCTGTGGGGAGGAAGAGAGGAACTGTCAGCTACCTGTAAAAAAAAAAAAAAAAGACAGCCAGCACTTACAGATCTTGTTCCTCTACACGTCTGGAAGATTCACTTATTTATTTAACATTTTCTATACCTCCTTTGGTTAAGTTAATAAGAGGTTTGATGTTTTATACTATGCCTTTCAGATACTTCGAAGCAGATTATATTCAGGTACTGTAGGCATTTCCATGTCCCCAGATGGTTTGTAGCCGAGGCAATGAAGGGTGAAGTGACTTGCCCAAGGTGACTTGGCTGCATTCGTTTGCAGCCCACTGCTCTAACCATTAAGCTACTCCTGCACATCTTATAGGACTATCACTACTTTTTGGTAAGTAAAGAATCAGCCCTTCTCTGTGATATATTCGTGCACTGTATTAACATAGAAAACAGACTAGATAAGGACTATAGGCCCATCTACCTTCTGCCCAATGTACTTCCTGTTGCAATGCCGCAGACCCCAGTTAATCTCTAACTTGTATCTCACTTCTTCACATCTAGGGATCCTCTGTGCTTACTTAAGGCCCTCCTGAATTCTGTTACTGTTTTTCTCCATCAACAAGCCGGGCTGAATCACCCATAACTTGTGGCTAACATCCTCCAAAAGCGCTAAACAGACCACTGTCTCTGAGCTTGGTAGAGCTTTCTCTCTACTGAGCATGTGCGGGAGTTCCCATGGAAAGGCTGCCTTGTGAGATCCTCAGTCATTTTTCATCTGTGCTACAATTTTCTTCTGGGACTCTCAGGCTCTCTTTTGTTCTGCCTCGGCAGCCCCTCTACAGCATTTATATCAATGCTAAAAAAAAAAAAAAAAGATTAAGAAAAGAAGAAAAAAGAAAGAGAGTGGCCAAGGCCAAGAACAGCTCTGGATCCGACGCTCCGTATCAGTGAGTTGGACAAGGATTCATCTTTAATGGCTCCCCCTGCTGCCAAGGCAGCCTGGGGGGGGTGAGCGGATTGGTAAAGAGTTAGTTATTTATTTATTTATTTATTTATTTATTTATTTAGAATTTTTGTATACCGACATTCTTGAAAGAAGATATCAAATCATATCGGTTTCCATTGAAACTGAACAATCGCAGCTGTGGCGTTACATTGAAACAAATTCGTCCGATAACAAATAACATTGTAAGTGGAACACATCTTATACGTGGAAATAATCGCTGTAGTGGCGTTACATTGAGAACAAGAAGTTAGATGAAAAGTAACAAATAATAGGGTTGAGCCTCAGACATTCAAGGACTTTGGATATGGGCTTTCTTAATGCCATTGGCACCAACTGGAGACAGAATTCTCTCTCTTCAATGATGTGAAAGCCCAATATGGTTGGCATACCCAAAAGTCCAGGCATGGTCGTCAACACTGAAACACAGAGCTCTGGCACCACTGATGCATGGGGCCACCTCCACCACTGATATACAGAGTATCGGCACACTGACGGCACTGATGTATGGAGTACTAGCGACATCAGTGCATTGATGCAGTCAGCGCAGAAGGGCATGGTGCTATTGGTGTATCAGATTACTTCTGTGCCCTCAATGTGCCGCACTGTGCTGGAGCAGCAGTTTGTCTCACTGCCACTGCAAGGACCAGACAGAGGAACTTTTCCAAATCCCCCTTTCTTCATGAAACACAAGATAACCTTGCACCTATCTGCTCCATTCTTCTATCCCAGAATGATGATTCCTTACTGGCCTCTGAAGAAGATGTCTCTTCAATGGCTTCAATCCAGAGGACACGTCAGTCTGCACAACACAAGATGGAACCTGACTGAGGATTCATTTTCCTCCTTAGCTGCTAGTCTTAAGGAGGAAATTGTACAACCTCTCTCGAATTGAGAAAGTCACATCCATTTCTACACTGATGCAAAATCACTCTCCTGTGCGACCTTTTGGGGTTAGTACTCAGAACCCATGCCGAGTGTTTTGAAGGATCTTGCCAGCTTCGGCAATCCATCAGGGTCTTGGGTGAGTGTTTGTACACTGATAGATTTGGAGGAAGGTTTCACAGTTATCTCTTCAGAATCCTGCCATTAGAGCACTCATCTCCACTTGAAGACCTCTCCTGTTCCAAGTTCTTTCAATAAGCTGTGAAAGACCTTAAATGCACAACGTGATAAAAATTCACACAAAGATTTTTTATATCCTCCACGTTGACCAAATTCTGTGCTTCTCTTTAGTGACACAAATTTCCAAACAGAGGCGAAAAGTTTTTTTCCTCTTCTTTCTCCCTCTCCTGGAGTTTTGAGCACTGCTTTGTAAAATGTTAAAGCAACCAGGTTTCCAAACAAAACTAATTTTCCTTTTCTTTTTCCTTTGAGGCATGAGCTTCTGGCTGGGCCTTATCTAGCACAGATAATCCCACTTCTGACACCATATTTGGCACAATACGAGAACAGTCAAGGCTTTCTCAGTGCTCTATTCACAGTGCTTCAATATTCAGCATTCACAAGCATTCTTAGTCAAAAAACATTGAAGCATTTCAATCTCAAGGCTGCTTTCCCTCTTAACTCAGTTCTTGGGAAGAAGCTGGCATCTACTGTAGTTCCTGGGCCTCCCCCTTGCTCCCCTCTACCTGCATTATATTCAGCTCTGGAAGCCACTCTGTACCCATAATGCTCTGTCTTAAAGTGGACCGGGACCAGAGATGGCTGGGACCAGTCCTTTGTGCTGCTCTAGCGGGGTTTGGTCAGGGATGCTGCTTCACACTCTTGCTTTTTCAAAGCTGCGAACACACAGGATGAGAAGGTCCTTCAGAAGGGCCTCAACCATGTCGACAGGTGTCTAAATTGTTTATCTGCTATGATCCCAACGTACTATTTCCAACTGGGTAGCAGACTGTATTGCACATTTATCTGCTGGACGGCTTCCAGCTTACAAATGCTGAGAAGGCTGATCAAGTAAGAATAATGGTTACTTTAGTTGTGCATCCAAGAGCTGCTTCTGTTGAGAATGTCGGCAAAGCTGCAATTTAGTCATCTGTGCACACCATTACATCCCATTTCTGTCCGAACAGTTTCTCAAGGAAGGACAGTAACTTTGGTCAAGCAACTCTGTATAGGCTGTTCACCCAGTAGTCCACTCGCTATGGGGGAGCCACGTTGTTTTTCCAGTAAGTGCTCTGTTGTACAACCCTCAGCTTTGGACTCTCCCCCCCCCCCCCCTAATTCAGCCCTATTTGTAAACAGAGAGAATTATTTTGCGATCTCTGTAAACAGCAGAATTCATTAGTAATACCCACCTGCCTCCCTGGAGAGCTGTTTACCTCACTAGAGTTAAGCTCTATAACTGACTGAGAATCCTTATGAGGCAGCATTTTCATTGGAAGTCCTGCGTGGGCCATTCGGTGCCATCAAATGATATTACCCATGTGTTATGGCTAATCCATCCTGCTGTTGGAGACTGTTTCATGTACCCATCGTACTTTCTATGAATAAATATTTCCTTATGTTAATCCTATCCCCTGGCACCTTAATGTTATATAACCTATTGTCATAGAACAGTGGTCCCAACCTGTAGGCCCATAAACCTCTGGTTGTCCTTGCGACCATCACAGGGGGTCCCCACAGGAAGGAAAAGTCATAAGAGCAGGAGGATCTGCTTCTGGAGAAAACAGCAGTGGCAACAGAAGGCTCATACAAACTGGGGCATTAGTGAAGGAAGGAGGAGATCAGGTCTACACATGCTAGAGCATTGCGAGTGTGGCAGCAGTGAAGCTAGAAGTTCAAGGGCAGGATTGGTCCACACCAGCCAAGAAATTAGTAACAGAAGTATCATGGACAAGGTGAGAGGAGAGTGAGTAATTGAGGAGGCAAAGATTGGTGGGGAGGTGAGAGACTGACTGGGGAGAGAGGGGGAAATCTGGAGGGAGATGGACTGGGGGTGACAAGAGAGACCAGCGAGGAGAGGCTGAAAGGGAAGGAGAGAGAGAGAAAGACAGAGAGGTGATGGGGAGAGAAAATAATGGGATTGACAGGGAAGAGAGAGAGGCTGGTGGGGAGGAGCGGGGTGTAAGAAAGAGATCAGTAAGGGAGAGGCTAGAGAGAGAGAGAGAAACTAGTGAGGAGGGGGTGGGGAGGGCCTAGGTGGGGAAAGAGACTGATGGGTTGGCAGGTGGAGTGGGAGAGACAGTAGTGAGGAGGGGCATGGAAGAGAGGGTGGTGGGGATGGATTGGGAAGACTGGTGGGGAGGAGTTTGAGGGGGAGGAAAAAGTGGGTGAGGAGGACCTGAGGAGAGAAAGATCAGCGAGGATGGATGGGGCAAGAAAGCGAGATTGGTGGGGAGGGCCAGGGCTTGGAGAGATTGGTGAGGGGGAGAGAGATACTGGAAAAGTTTGGTGGAGACCGCAGACGTGGGAGGAGGACGGAAGAGAGACGGACTGTGAGGACGGAGAGGGAAAAACCGGGGCAGATATGCTAAGGGGAGGGGGCAATAGTAATGGGGGCAGGATGGAGGTCCCTAAATCTTTTGGATATTGAAAAGGGTCCATGCACCCAAAAAAGGTTGGAAATCATTGTTCTAACAACTTAGTTTCCACTGAGAAAGTTTTGCTTCCTGTGCATTATTTATGTCTTTGAAACATCTGAACATTTGTATCTATCCTCTTCCCTCCCCCTCCGTTTAGTTTCTTAAGTCTCATCTCAAATAACTGTCATAAGGACACTGCAAGCACTCAAATTGTAAGCAAAGTCTCACCTGGCAGGTGTCATGGCCTCCTTCCTCATAACCTGCACAGAGCATGTTTAGGGTTATCTTCCACAACCACCTCTTACACTTCGCCCACTCTACCAGCACCATGTCCACCTTCTGTAAAACCTGGGAAGCTTTTAGTTGGCCTGTAAAACCAAAACAGGTTATATATATATATATAATTAGAAACCTAGGAAATGGGGCCAGCTTGCTGGCTCAATGGCAAGTACTAGACACTGCCACGAGGAAGATTCGGGCTTTGATTCCAGGTTCAGGTCTTGCACTGCCCGAGTCAGCTAAGGTTGTGGGTGCTGCAGAGGCAGCACTCAGAGCTGCTGAAATGGGACCTGGCACTGGCTAAACACGGCGGGCCTCTTTAAACTGCTAAACTAAAACTCTTGCTTGCCGAGAGTACGTTGATTCTGCTTTGTAGCCCATTTCTTTTTCCTAGGAAAATGTGCTTATTTGATTGTGCTTTGAAGTTTATTTCTTTCTTCTTGGGAGCTTTGCTTGATTAATTGGACTCTGAAGTCCTCCATATGTAGAAAAAGGAAGGGGTTTTTTTGGATTGGGTTTTTTTTTGTTATAATACCGTAGCATGCAGTGATGGCTGTAGGATTTAAAGTAAAGGGCTATCATACATTCTGAAGTCCTCCATATGTAGAAAAAGGGGAGGAGCTGAGTTAGCCAGAGAAGCTATCCGGCTAACTCCGATATTCAGAGTTAGCCAAATAACTTGTCCTGATAACTCTGGTTAGCTGGAAAAACTTATCCGAGTAAGTTTAGGACAGCCATGCCACTGAAAATATAGGCTAAGTTAGTCAGATAAATTTATCCAGCTAACTAGCCAAGCTGTACAACTAAATATTAACTAAAACAATACAGATCCTCCCACACAGACGAGCCTCCTATGGATCATAAAGCTTCATCTTTTCCTTCCCCTTGGAAGAGTCGTGTTCTCATTGATACGTTAGGACTGGTACACATGGTGCACTCACCGTGATCTATCGTGCCCCACCCGAGCACAAAGCATGACGTCCAGTCTTTGTTGTTGAAGTTACCAGCAGGGGGGAGGCAGACGGGCGTCTTCAGCACGTTGAACTCTATGGGGGTGGACAGCAGCAGCAGGGCTATGTCGTTGTTGTTGTTCCACTTGGTGTACCACAAGTGAGCGATGATCTTCCTCACCTCGATCAGCTCCTTGGTCTTCTGCAGGACCGTCGCCCCCACTTCCACTCTCAGGTGCTTAGATCTGAAACTGAGCACCAAGAACAGAGCACAACCCATAAGAACTCCAAGAGTGTGTGTGTGATATCAGAATGCAAGGATTGAAAATTGCAGGGCAACTGGAAAAAATGTAGAGCAAGCAGGACCCAAAACTTCTGCAGGAGATGCTGGGCAAAAGCAAAGAGCGCAGGGATAGGAGGGACAGGAAACAGAGGATTAAATGGTCCGTTTCTCAGTGGAAAAAGGTAAACAGTGGAGTGCCTCAGGGATCTGTACTTGGACCGGTGCTTTTTAATATATTTATAAATGATCTGGAAAGAAGTAAGACAAGTGAGGTGGATCAGATTTGCAGATGACACAAAATTATTCAGAGTAGTTAAATCACAGTTGGGTTGTGATAAATTGCAGGAGGACCTTGAGAGAGTGGAAGATTGGGCTGACATGGGATGGGCCTCTTGATACAGTGTCTAAGGGGCATCCTCCCCAACAGACAAGGCAATAAACTGCTGGGCTCTTGTTTAAAAGCATTAAATATCACTAGTGCGTGGAACTGTTCTGACAAATTGCAGCTGGTCAGGTTGGCCGAAAGCCCAGAAATAGATAAGAACAGAAAGCAGAGTTGCTTACCTGTAACAGATGCTCTCCGAGGACCGCAAGATGTTAGTTCTCACACAGGGGTGACATCATCAGATGGAGCCCGATGCGGAAAACGTATGTCAAAGTTTCTAGAACTTTGACAAGGCACACTTTCAGATTGAGTACATGAGCAACAGCACAACAGCAGAAGAGTGAGTGTGTGTGTGCCTGCATGCCAGAGAACGTGTGTGTCATTCTCTGAGAGAGAGAGACCTGGTATTAGGTATGGGGGAGAGGCAAGGGAGAAAGTTTGGAGAGGACGGGGAGGAGGGTTGGGAGAGTGAGACCCATGATAAGTGCTACCCTGTTGAAAATGGGGGGGGGGGGGGGGGGGGAGTAGATATAAGGTACACCTTGTTAAAAGGATCAACTCTTTGTGGACTATTGACTCTTGTAAGGTGGTTGTTGGAATTGTTTTCATTGCTAAAGAAATTCAATGAAATTAAAAAGAAGATTCCAGCAAAATGCAGAGAGCACAGAAGCTGAAAATGCTTGAGGAGACGCTGGTAAAATGCAAAAAGCACAGGAACTGAAAATACCAGATTAGACCAGCAAAATTTAGAAAACACAGGGACCGAACTACTGGAGGAGACCCAGCAAAATACAAAAGGCACAGGGGCTGAAAATGCAGAGGGAGGCTCCAGTGTGGTACTGATTGATTTGGACCGAAAAGGCTGAGATACTCACATGGCGTCCTGGAAACAGTAAGCAGCTGTAAGGATCCACCAGGAATTCAGGATGGAGCCTCCGCAGAAATGTCTGTTCCCGATCTGAAGGCTGACGGCCCAGGGCCACTCCCCGGGGAGAGCATCCCTGCCGCCAATTATCCGGGACTGGTGGAAACCGTAGCTGCTGTTGCCAGGAGGAAGTCCGTCGTAGTCAGCACGAAATCCACAGTCTGAAATAGAGGGAGGCCTTACAGTTCAATATCCCCCCTGGGATTCTGAATTTAATATCTTACCCATCAGACACTTCCTCTGGCTTCTTCCCAACATGAGTCAGGTCTACTGTCCTGCCCAGGGTTGGCTTTAGTGGGTGTGTGATCTGTGAATTTGAATGGGATGCCTCCACGGCTTGGAAGGAACATAGCTGCCTGGCTAGAGAGGGTGTCGCCATGGCTTGAAAGGGGCGCCTTTATCCAAAGTTGGAGGACCCCCTTCCTTGGCTATGGAGACTGCGTTGTTCCCTGTGGTTGCACACAGCACTTCTGGCACTAAAACCAACCCTAGTCCTGCCTCAGGGGTCCCGAAATTTGGTGCTCTTGCGAGGGTTATCAAATAACTCCACATCACCCGGGACTACCTGACCCGGGCTTGGTTTATCTCCAGTGAATCTGTGGATTTGTAAATCCACAGATTCACAATCTAAGAAAGAAAGGGTAGACTCTTCAATCAAAACCCATATAAATTATCTGAGCTTTTTTCTTAAAAAATATAATCATGCTATTGTCATAGCTGGAGTTAGTACTCTTTCAACTCTGGCATGGGTACCTTAGGGACAATACCAGCAATGGCTGTCCAGAAATAATGGAACACCATGGAAGTGATGTAATATCTGCTATGTACCTGCCCGGCAAGTTCCGATTATCCAGGGCAGGACGCACAGCACATATCTCAGAGTACACATCCCTAGGACTGTCGGAGGGGCCTATTAACCCCAAACATGGTCCATGAACAAGCCAGAGAACATCCAGCATCGAAAGCAGAGACTCGGGGGAAGAGAGCTCTTGTAATATCAGAAAGATGTGTGACATCACAGTGACCCATCTGCTAACATTCTGATGGCTCAGCTCAAGCCAGTCCTAGGAAGCCACTCCCATTGCAATGCATGCTGGGACTCGTAGTCTTGCTTTACTTCAGAGGGGGGTAGCCAAACCTGAAATTTTTGGGGTGGCCCAGGGTTAACCATGGGAGGACACTATGCTGGCCCCCCCACTCTGCCCCATCCCTTAGCCCATCCTATGTGGCAGTGGCTACAAAACCTTTTAATTTCTAACACCACTCTGTATATCTTCTGTCTTTTCAGTTTTCATTCTCTCCTTGCCCTTGCTGTCTCTGTCTCTCACTCTCATATCGTGACTAGCTTTCAAGAGCTAAAACCTTCAGGTCGGAATTTAAGGAGCCGATGTATTAAGGCATGCTAACATTGGCGCAGGTTTTTATTCCCGTTTTGGCGTGCTTTTTCTGCAGTAAATTAACTCTGGTATTTAACAGGGCTTTTAACTCTAAAAAATGTGCATGAAACCAGGAGTAAAAAACTAGTATTTAAATTAGCATGGGTTCAATGTAAAAGAAGGCACGAGCCGTTCTCCAGCAAGGCAGGGAGGTGTATTAAAGGGCAGACAGCTTAAAACACATTTTTTCTTAACGCTGGAAATGTAACTACTGGGTCAGAGCAGGAGTAAAACGTAACTCCGTTTCTGGTAGCCATGTTATACTACTGCTGGGCCCATTGTGGTACTGTCTCTAGCTGCTTCGACCAGACTGGACACAGCAATAGAATAACTCCACCTCAGTCCCGAGAGTTTAAATTTACAGGGGAAGCTCTCAAGTACACCAGCACTGTGTATCCCAGCTTTGGCAGACTGTTTAACTATAGATGCCCTTCCCAGAGAGCATACGCTTTGTTCGGCTAGCTGTAAGTGCCCACTCCAGAGAGCAGATTCTTGCATCCACTTTGGCGAGAAATCACAAGTAAAATCAAAGCATAAGCTCTCTGGAGCAGACACCTACAGCTAGCTTTAACCTCTCCCAGAGGGGTGCCTACAGCTGAATGAGATGCTAAAGTTCTGCTGAAAAAGTGCCTTCCCCAAAGAGCTTATGCTTTGATTTTTCTTGACATGCTTCGCCAAAATGGCATCGCATGTGAGATTGGTGCTGTGCCTTTTCAAAAAGTTTCACTGAAGATTTATGCATTACGGTTCCTATAGTTTGATCTAAATCAGGGCATACGGTCAAAGCCATGGTCCGAGTTTTGTTTTTGGTTTTTTTTTTTTATAATTAAAAGCATCAGATCTAAGGCACATTTATTTAAAATCTTATTCTAGTCCTGTACAAACTCTGCTAGTGTACTGGCACTGGTACGTGTGCTTATTTGTTAACATTTTCTCCCAAGCCACTGTATCTGTATCAGAAAATGATTGGCTAAAACGTGGAGGAACCTCTAAAATCTCTTGTAGTTACGAATCAGAAACACTCAATATATTTTCCCAAGTATTATGGGCCATATTCAAGTTGGAAAGAAATAGTCTAAACTAAGTATCAAAAACCAACCCCTAAGGGCAAAAACCGTAAACAAAACAATAAATTCCAAACAAACAGGATAGCCCAGCATTAACTTTATCACATTTTTATAATTTACTTTGAAATAGTTTTTACCATTTTTATTACAAACCCGTTTTATATTTGAAAAAGCATCAATTTATTTTACATTAAATACATTTATATTAAGAAATACACATTTTATATTCAATATTACAAATTACACAACTCTACAAAGAAATTAAGTCTTATCTAATTTATACAAAAATATACTAAAAACACTATGACATCAGAAAATATTTTCATAAAACCGATCATAGCCCTATAAAGGGCATGCCTCAAATAGCCTTGTCACCCAATCAAAAAAAAATCAATCAGATTTGTCTGACAGGGCCTTCCCCTGGTGAATCCACGTTGTCTCGGGTCCAGCAACCTACCAGTTTGTACATAGTTCACTGTTCTTTCCTTCAGCAGGGTCTCCACTAATTTTCCCACCACCGAGGTGAGGCTCACTGGCCTGCAGTTTCCAGCCTCCTCTCTGCTCCCACTCTTGTGAAGCGGGACCACCCCCACTCTTCTCCAATCACTCGGCACCACTCCCGTTTCCAGGGATCTATTGAACCGGTCACACAGCGGACCGGTCAGCACATCTCTGAGCTCCCTCAGTATCCTGGGATGAACCTCATCAGGCCCCGTGGCCTTGTCCATTTTCATGTTTCCTAGCTCTTTCCATATACTCTCTACTGAAAACGGGGCAGCGTCTACTCCACTCCCATCCACGGTCTTATCAAACAGCAACGGTCCTTCTCCAGGGTCTTCTTTAGTGAACACTGAACTAAAGCATTTGTTTAATATTTCTGCCATTTCTTTGTCTCTCTCTCCATATTGTGCTTCTCATCACCTTTCAATTTCACTACACCTCTGCAGGCCTCCCTTCTTTCTCTGGTATATCTGAAAAGGCAATAGTTTTTGCCATCTGCCTAATCTGCTTCCCCAGAGCCTGGAAATCTCGCTGTTCTGCTCGCATGCTGTTATCAGCCAGATCGTTGGGTCCTAGATAGATAATGTCGGCTTTAGAGTCTTTACCTTCTTCAGAGATTACACTATCTGATTTGCAGTTCTACCAGCTGAAGAGCCCAGAAGGCATTTAACTATAGTGTTTGCCTTGAAAATACTTCCCAAATTAGTGCCTCTGATGACAGAGGCATCCCTCCCAACACACTGAGCTTTTTCTTACGGTTTTTGGTTGCATTATGGAATTTCTGTGCACGTCGGGTTCCTTCTTTCCTGTCGGATACCACGTCAGTCTCCATTGCTGGAGCTTTTTAATTTTCTAATACAGAGAAGGCATTTTGTACTTTTGTCACTTGAGAGAATGTGCGTCTCTGCATCACAAGTCTTATCCTATCAGAGCCCCACTGAAATCCATTTATCCTTGGGTTTCCGGATGCTCTGTGCAAGTGGTGGCGGACATCTGGATTGCACACTCGTGAAGAGTGGATGTTTTTTTGGGGGGACACTGCTCTTATTTTCCCCGAGCCGACTGTAAATCGCTTGCTTCTGGGATTCTGAGTTTTTGGTGGTAGCAGGGGAAAGGTATCTGAATGCTGTGAAGTGGGGTGAGGCTACCTTGCTGGCAGCTCATTTCTTTTCTGTTGCAGCTAATACAGCTTTAAGATGAGAGTCAACTACTTTTTCACCCAAGAACTTTTTCACCCAAGAACTTTTTCACCCAAGAACAAACAGGGCAAGCCCTAAATTTCCAAAACACTTGCCTCAAGATTAAAGCACCACAGTCATTTCCTTCAATGGGTCTGATAGAGAACTTCTTTTATTGAATTATCTTCTTACCAATTACTGCAGTTATCTACCCCAGGAAGACCATATTAGAAGAGCAAGCTGGTAGGTAGAGGAGAAGGGAGGGAGGACTTCTAACAGTTGAGATTATTAGTAATCATAAATCAATGAACAAAACAGCAGAGATAAAGTCAATATATATTGGGGAAAAATAGAGAAGAAAGCTATATTAATTGAGACTTGTTCAACTTAGCCAAAGCAGGACTCAAGGAAACTGCTCAGCCCCTCAGCCAGGTCACCATGTGCTTTTAAATTGTCTCTAACTAGATTATGGTATAAACCTCTAGCTGTGCAACACTTTCAAACCACACCCTGATGTATCTATTAAGTAAGTAGTGCTCTGATACTCTCTTAACAACAGACAAGGAATCTAAAATACCTAGCAAATATAATTCCACCTAGAAAACAAGTGTAAGACTCCAGCAACACACAAAACAGAATAAAAAAAACCCAGCAGAAATGAAATACTATCTACTGGAGAATTTTTTTTCTAAATTAATCAGCCACACACAACACAGAAGAAATATGCAATATCTATTGGGAAACAACAATCCAGCCACACGCAAGAACAGATTCAAAACTGTGATAAAATCAAAATATATTGGGGAAAAATATAGAAGAAAGCTTATATTTATTTATTTATTTATTTATAACTTTTATATACCGGCATTCGTAAAAAAAAAAAAATCATCATTAAATATTAATTTAAACTTTTTTAATTTAGCCAAAGCAGGACTCAGATAAACTGCTCAGCCCCTCAAGCCAGGTCACCATGTCAAGTCGCCAACAATGGATTGGCTACTGTCCATTCACACAACTTTCTAATACATTCACACCTCATATACTCTACTCTGTGAGGCTTTGACACAAGGTTCTCTGGGCAGTCACAGTCCAGAAACGAATCTGGGCTGTGAGTCTGTCACTCCAGAAGCTCATCTGGGCAGAGAGTCTGACTCCCAAGGTTTTCAGGCAGACAGAGAGGCTAAACTAACAAGTGTCCAACAGGCCGATACAGTAAAATTCGCAGGAGAGTAGGCAAGCGCCCGCTCTCCCAGCGCACGCACAGGCCACTCTCCTGTGCACACGATTCACTAAAACAAAATATTTAAATTAGGGCCCGCGGTAAAAAGAGGCACTAGGGACACTAACGCGTCCCTAGCGTCTCTTTTTTGACAGGAGCAGCGGCTTTCAGCGAGTTTGACAGCCGACGCTCAATTTTGCCGGCGTCGGTTCTCAAACCCGCTGACAGCCACGGGTTCGGAAACCAGACGCCAGCATAATTGAGCGTCCAGTTTTCAACCCACGAGCCGCGGGCCGATTTTACATTTTTTTAAAATTATTTTTAACTTTTGGGACCTCAGACTTAATATCGCCATGATATTAAGTCGGAGGGTGCAGGCAGAAATTAACGCCTACCTTTGGGTAGGCGCTAATTTCTGAAAGTAAAATGTGCGGCTTGGCTGCACATTTTACTTACTGAATCGCACGGGAATAACTAATAGGGCCATCAACATGCATTTGCATGTTGCGGGCGCTATTGGTTTCGTGGGGTTGGATGCGCATTTGACACGCTATTACCCCTTACTGAATAAGGGGTAAAGCTAGCGCGTCAAAAACATGCGTCCAAACGCGGAAAAACAGTGCGCTCCGCCGGAGCACACTGTACTGTATCGGCCTGCAAGAGAGAGTTCCAACTCAGAGAGGCTTAAAAATCAGACTTTTCATGTGTTTGAGAGAGAGTTCTACTCCAGAAAGGCTTACAGACATGTCAAATGTCCGAAAGAGGGCGTTCCACCCCAGAGATGCTTATAAAGACACATTTCAGGTGTCTGAGAAGGGAAGTTTTACCCAGAGAGGCTTACAAAGATATTTCAGGTGTCAGAGAAAGGCCTAGACGAGGCATTTCAGGTGTCAGAGAGAGGGAGTTCCACCCAGAGAATTGAGGTCCCAAGTTTATTAATCTTTCCACTACCTTACTATTTATTGACGCTGATTGAAAGACAGATTGAAACTGTAAATATTCTTCAGTCTTCTAATCAACTATCAGTAAAAAGTTGGAAACCACCCTGCATGTGAAGGAATTGCCCTAAATGAAGGTATAGAAAAACCTACCAAATAAATAAATCAATCTCAGTGCGTTTTTTGGGTGCCAAGACAGCGATTATAATCAGCGATGTGTACAGAGGATGGACAGGGGCTTGTATTGGAACTAAATGCAAGAGGGCCTTGGAACTATTCTCTGAGTAAAATAAAAGAAGATCTCCTAGCTGTGATTAAAGGAACATGGCACCAACTGGAAGCACCCATCCGGTTACCACCCTGGGGAAAGAAAGAGAGGATTTTACTCTCTGTGTTTGGCAAGTTATCAGTTTTGGAAGGGGTTTTGCCCAGCTCAAAAGACCCTGTCCCTCTTGGAGCTCCACTTAATTCATCCACGAGAGTGAGAGTTTTCCCTGGTTCCCAAAACAAGAGAGAAGGAAGAGAGTGTAGAGAAAATTCTGTGGTCTTGCAGTTTGAGTTTTGTGCCATTCATCGCCAGAATTTATCGTAAAGACTTTCGTTTTGGACGCTACCGAAGTGACTCCAGAGTATTTAATGTGCACTCACTGCACCCGTATAAGGAATGCACACCCGGGGAAGTGAGGGAGAGAAAACAGCTGGCCAGGGAAAGGTCCCAGCCCCAAAGAGTAAGAAATAAGTTTGTGTACCCACCCGTGCAGGAGAGGAACACCGGGCTGGGGTTACCTACATAAAGTACCGCAAACTCCAATTCACAGAGACACTCATACCACAGAGATACAGAGGCACAGACAGAAACAGAAATGCAGAGAGAGAGACACAGACAGGCAGGCGTGCACGTGCATGAATCCACCTGCATGGGCTGAGAGAGGCAGGAGTAAGGGAAGAGAGAGTGAGAAGCCAAAGAAACATGACTAAAGGGAAAAGGGAGGATGGAGGATGGAGGGAGAGAGGGAGAGCATGAACACCAAAGAACAGAGGACAGAGAGAGGAGGGTGAAGAGAACAAGTTAAGGGACAGAGAGAGTACCAAGGAAAGGAAGAAAGAGGCAGAGAGAGACAATTAAACAAGCATCAGGCAGAGAGGAAGGGAGACAGAGCGAGGAGGAGATAAATGTAAGGAGATTACACAGCGAGGAGAAATTAGAAACAGGAGGAGGGGAGAGAGGTGAGCGCCTTCTGTTTGCTGTAGGGGAAGGATGAGGAGATTTCGCACTCAGCTGCTGGCAGGTTGCTAAGTACCACATCTGGAGCGAGAGAGAGAGTGAACATGCTGCCTGCTCGGTGAGTATTACCAGAACAAGAACTATCGGAGCAGGGGGGATCCAGGGAGAATGGGGGGGATGTGACCTTTGGGGGGGTGGGGGAGAGCAAGCGTGGAGCCCCGAGCCCCAGGACGGGGCTCGCAGCCTGAGATGTGCGCGTGTGGGTCTGTGTGCATGCATGAATGCAGGTGTACGTGGACCGAAGAGGGACTGCTCTGCAGCTGTATCATCACCTCCCACAAGTTATTCAAAGCAACAGCGCTCCTCGTGCTGCAGAGACTCCCTGTAAGGGCTATGCTAGCTGTTAGAATTTGTGGGTACCTGGATTTCCCCTTCTCCTGGGAGCCACTGCTCCCCGAATTTCCAGGCTCCTTATTAACATTGACATCTAGCTGTCTAGCATTACAGAGTAGCGTTTTGGCTTTTTTTTTTATATATTTCATAATCTCAATGGCTGACCATTTCTGTGGGCTACTGTCCGCCTGCTGATCCCTACACTAGAGCTAGGGTGACCAGAAGGCTTCGAGTCACATGGGTTGGGCTGATCCAGTCTGTTTTATTCCCTTATATCCCACTGTCTGGACACGTAGGTCAGACTTCCTTAGGAAAAGCAGGGCGTGCAAGTCCCAGCATGCAATGGGAGTAAAACCAGGTCTGGCTTGGCCTGACCTTCATGACCTGGAGCCAGCTGGTGACTCTCTCCGTGGTCAGAAACCTGATTCTTCTGTGAAAAAAAATATCAAATTCTGTGACTCTAAATGTAAACTTTTTTTCAGCTTTTTTTTTTGCCCCACCCCCTCTCTTTTTTTTTCCAAACTCCTTTCTTGGCTCCTTTGTCTCCCAGCTCTGTTTTTCTTCTCTCGCCAGCCTCTCACCCGAGACCAGCATAACTCACCAGAAAGCGAGAGGCAGTAGTGGAGTTCCTTTCCCAGCACCTGCATGCTGGTGGGAAACCTAGAAACCAACAACCTCACGGCAGATCAGATCACTGCCCAATCTCCTTTCTGGTACAATACACAGACCCCCAGATGATCTCTGGCTTCCCCTTCCTTTCTTAGTAACTAGGGCTGCCTCTGTGCTTAATCCCAGGTTTTTCTTGAATTCTGTTAATGTTTGTTTTTGCTTCCGCCACCTTCCCTGTAAAGCCATACCATGTAAAGGGTGGGAAGGAAGAGGTTAAGTTCTGCGCTGGGTAGACCAGGAGTACAGATCTCACAGAGGCAAGGGGGACTTCTGAGGGAAAACTGTGAATCTTGGCGCCACATTTCACTCAGGTTCATGGGGCATCTCAAATGATTTTTGTGGATGTAACAGCTATAAGCCGGGTCCTGGTGACAGCTTAGATTTGTCAGGATCCAGTATTATTAGAGACTCTGCGGTATCAGGCTGATTCTGCAGAATCGGGGGGCTCTTTAGCTTCAGGGATGGGCAGATTAGGTGATCCTAACTATCCTTATCTGCTGTAACAAATACATTCTATAGCGTTTCTACGGTATAATCGTGATAACCTACAAGGATTAATAAAAACTATATTGCATAATACTGTTTTGCATGCAAGGATCAATATTCATAACATTTTATAATGTTTGCCCTTCAGATCCTGTTGAGTCTATCAGTCCCTAAGAGTTTCTCTCTTGTGTGATATCTCCACTGACTGCTCCCTCTCCTCCTATCTTCAGTAAATGAGATTTGACTGCTTGTAGAAGGCTACCAAATCCAGTGATACCAGTGCTTAGATCCTCAGGACTACGAGTTTCAACAAACCATTCCCATGGCCAATAGGGAGAGTTGGTACAACAAGTTCTCCCTAGTCCTGTTGAATAATAATGTTGGAGGCTCCAGTGAAATACAAGATTATTCTTTTGATGCATCGATAGCATGGGATGTATGGATGACCTAACAGATAATCTTCATTGAAAGCTTGTGCTTGACTAAAATGGACTTTTCCATTAAGGAGATGGCCAATGCAACTAGAGACATCAAGAATCTCTCTGCCTACTGCTTTGGAGGTTGTCACTTTACAACCAACTCATCATCTCCAGTGGGTCTCCTCCCATTCTACCCCTTCTCTTTTCCCGCCATCTATGGTGTTACAGTCATCTGTGTCTTGCTCTTCATCATCGGTGTGGCTGGAAACATCTCGACCATCCTTATCATCTCCAGATTCAAAGGGATGAGAACCACCACCAACATGTACCTCTCAAGCATGGCCCTTTCAGATATCTTCATCTTCCTCTGCATGCCCATTGACCTTTACAAGATGTGGCATTACCGGCCTTGGAGCTTTGGAGATCTGCTCTGCAAGTTTACCCAGTTCCTCAGTGAGGCTTGCACCCATTCTACTATCCTGCATATTACCGCTCTGAGTGTGGAGCGGTACCTGGCTGTGTGCTTTCCGCTGAGAGCCAAGGTGATCATCACAAAGACTAAGATTAAGATTCTCATCCTAGTCCTCTGGACTCTGGCACTGTCCAGTGCTAGCCCCATCTTTGTCCTGGTTGGGGTGGAGTATGAGAACGGGACTGACCCGGCGGACACCAGCGAGTGCAAGTGTACTAATTATGCAGTGACTTCGGGGCTTCTGAACATCATGGCTTGGGTGTCCAGTCTCTATTTCTTTGTGCCTGTCTGTTGCCTCAGTGTCCTCTACGGCCTGATCGGAAGAAAGCTCTGGAAACGTAAGAAGTGCTACCAGGACAAGAACAACACACAGACAGTGAAAATGTTGGGTAGGATCTCTCTCTCTCTCACACTGTATTGGGGGGGGGGGGGTGTTCAACATTGAAATCACTGAGATGAATGACATGGGGGAAAGAATTACTTAAGAGGGTGATGCCAATGACCTCCCTGGAAATGAATGATGAGAGAAAGAGATATTTATAGATTTTAAGAGAGTTGTTAGAGGCCATAGAGTAGGTGGCAGATTGAAAATTCGGGTTGATACCTTCTATGTCATAGCAAAAACAGTAACAGAATTTGAGAAAGTCTGAGATGAGATGAGAGAGGGTGGTAATAACATGGTTTAAACAACGCGTCACAAACTTACGGCGCCTTTGACCTCTAGGCCTTTAGAACATATCCAGCTCAGGTCAGCAGAGATCTAACTAGGAGGCCTCTGGGCGGTGACAGTAATCACAGAGTACAACATGCTGGCAGTCTCAGCATGGAGAAAATAATTGCACAAGCATGGAGAAAGGTTGTCCCGAAGGGCCCCACCCTTAGCAGCAGAGCGATGGCCCATCCGAGTCAGCGCCTTAAAGGTGCAGCAGCTAGAGGGCTTGGAGACACTGGAATCACTGCCAGGCCACGATCCTCTGCGCACTTACGAGGACTATCAGGCCGACGCAGAAAAGGTGCGATCGGCCAAACGCACGGTTTTACCAGCTTTCCAGTGCACATTTCCTGCGCGCAAGACTTACTGCCGACGCAGCAAGGAGTTCTGAGAGCAGAAAATGCGCATTGAAAACTGCGAGTACTGCTTCAGGCCCTCACATGGCAGTCCTGTTGGAATGAGGGTACGAAGCAGCGTTCCCTGATGCGGAGAGGGCTGCCGGCCCTAACCCAGGCTCTGTTAGCACTGGAAACCTTAAGCCTGATGGACTAAAGCTTCCAGCATTGCTGCGGTGGCACAGAAAACCAGGGACAGGCAAAAAGAAAAGACGTTTTTCCTGTTGGCAAATAGCCAGGTAAGTCCATATTTACCTGATTAGCTGATTGCAGTTAACCACTGCCACTTAGCCAGATACATACGGACTTATCGGACTATCTGGCAACAGGAAAAACTTCTTTTCGCCTGGCGTATACCTCTCCCCCCTCCACACTTCCCGAGTTAAGATGTGCGTTTGACCTTTGACAAACACATTTTGCGGTCAGTGCACTTTTTTTTTTTTTATTAAATTCCCGATGCATTAGCATAGCATTAACTTACTGCATCAGGAATTTAAAAAAAATGTAATCCGAGTGTTAAAACTGTGAGCTGAAATCCAGCGCACGGTCTGTTAATGTGCAGATCATTGCATCGGCCTGTATAACAGGGAAACGGCACTGCCCTTGAACGAGATGGGGGTAAAAGGTTAGGGCCATCAGCTTGTCTTGTATCCCCTGTTCCTGGCAGACCCGTTAAAGTTCAGAAATGCTTGGGCTGGGTGAAAGCCTATTTACATAATTGCTCTTCAGCAGCCTGAGACATTAACTCTTATATAAATTAGCTGCCTTAACCACAGAGGGAGAGGGAGAAACAGCAGAGACAGGGCAGAGAGAGAGAGTGAAAAAACAGGATAGGCAGTGCTGCCAGAAATGAAAAGGGGTTTGTAGCCACTGCCGTGAAGACCCACATAGGATGAGACAGGCTGGAGAGCCGGCTCCAGTGCCCCCCCCATGTTAAACTTGGCCCCCCCCAAAAAAAAAATCTGTTTTAGCCTCGCCCCTGTGGTGTGTGTGTGTGTCTGTGTGTATTGCACTGCTTATCAGCTAGGACTGCACTGGAGAGCACTGCAGGGACTAATGTGGCCTTCACATACGGCCACAGTGTGGGACCCTTCCCATATAAGTATAGTATCTGGGAGATTTGCAGGGAAAGTGGGACCTTCATATATGGCTGTAGTATTAAAAAGAACTGAAGGTAGCGTGGGACCCTCATATATGGCTGCAATACTGGGGAGAGTTGCAGGATACTCACATGTGGCCGCAGTACTGGGGAGCGGTGTAGGGAGTGTGGGACTCTCACATGAGGCCGCAGTACTGGGGAGCGGTGCAGGGAGTGTGGGAGTCTCACATGTGGCCGCAGCTCTGGGGAGTGGTGCAGGGAGTGTGGGAGTCTCACATGTGGCCGCAGTTCTGGGGAGTGGTGCATTCTCACATGTGGCCACAGTACTGGGGAGTGATGCAGGGAGTGTGGGACTCTCACATGTGGCCGCAGTACTGGGGAGTGGTGCATTCTCACATGTGGCCACAGTACTGGGGAGTGGTGCAGGGAGTGTGGGACTCTCACATGTGGCCGCAGTACTGGGGAGCGGTGCAGGGAGTGTGGGACTCTCACATGTGGCCGCAGTACTGGGGAGCGGTGCAGGGAGTGTGGGAGTCTCACATGTGGCCGCAGTTCTGGGGAGTGGTGCATTCTCACATGTGGCCACAGTACTGGGGAGTGATGCAGGGAGTGTGGGACTCTCACATGTGGCCGCAGTACTGGGGAGTGGTGCATTCTCACATGTGGCCACAGTACTGGGGAGTGGTGCAGGGAGTGTGGGACTCTCACATGTGGCCGCAGTACTGGGGAGCGGTGCAGGGAGTGTGGGACTCTCACATGTGGCCGCAGTACTGGGGAGCGGTACAGGGAGTGTGCGACTCTCACATGTGGCCGCAGTATTAGGGAATGTGCAGGGAGTGTGGGAGTTTCACATGTGGCTGCAGTTCTGGGGAGTGGTGCAGGGAGTGTGGGACTCTCACATGTGGCCACAGTATTGGGGAGCGGTGCAGGGAGTGTGGGACTCTCACATGTGGCCACAGTACTGGGGAGCGGTGCAGGAAGTGTGGGACTCTCACATGTGGCCGCAGTATTAGGGAATGGTGCAGGGAGTGTGGGAGTCTCACATGTGGCTGCAGTTCTGGGGAGTGGTGCAGGGAGTGTGGGACTCTCACATGTGGCCGCAGTACTGGGGAGTGGTGCATTCTCACATGTGGCCACAGTGCTGGGGAGTGGTGCAGGGAGTGTGGGACTCTCACATGTAGCCACAGTACTGGGGAGTGGTGCATTCTCACATGTGGCCACAGTACTGGGGAGTGGTGCAGGGAGTGTGGGACTCTCACATGTAGCCACAGTACTGGGGAGTGGTGCATTCTCACATGTGGCCACAGTACTGGGGAGTGGTGCAGGTAGTGTGGGACTCTCACATGTGGCCACAGTACTAGGGAGTGGTGCATTCTCACATGTGGCCACAGTATTGGGGAGTGGTGCAGGGAGTGTGGGATTCTCACATGTGGCCACAGTACTGGGGAGTGGTGCAGGGAGTGTGGGACTCTCACATGTGGCCACAGTACTAGGGAGTGGTGCATTCTCACATGTGGCCACAGTACTGGGGAGTGGTGCAGGGAGTGTGGGATTCTCACATGTGGCCGCAGTACTGGGGAGTGGTGCAGGGAGTGTGGGACTCTCACATCTGACTGTAGCGCCGGGGAGAGTTACAAGGCATACAGAAACCTCCCATACGGCTGTAGTACTGAAGTGAGGGACCCTCACAGATGTCTGTAGTTATTGTGTGCAGACATTTATTACACTTTGTTTTTCCTTCATTTTGTTTTGGATTTTTTGTTTTTCTTATTTCATTTCATTTACTTGAAATGATAAAACAAAAACATTTTTTAAAGAAATGAAAAATATTTTTAAAATTGTGAGGGTAGAGCAATCCCCCTCCCTATTTCCCTGGGCCTTCCTCAAACCCCCTTGCTGCCCTGACTTTTCCCATTGATGTCTTCACTCCTGCCGTGTCCCACTGCAGACACTATAATGATGACACCAGGAGATCAAGGTCAAAGGCATTTTATTTAAATTTTTTCTCCACAAAATGGCACCAGCCTCAAGCTGACGGTGTTATTTACAAAAGAAGTTGCGGAGGGACAGGAGCGACTGGGGATTGCTCCTGACCCATGAAGATTTAAAGCGAAAAGAAGACATCACTGGGATCAGAGAGACAGCTGGGGGGGGGGGGGGGGGGGGGAGAGAAGGGAAGAAGGTCTGATAGGTTTTATTTTGTGGCGGCAGCAGCAGGACTTGGCCTTCATATTTTAAACGAAATGAAGGAAAAGAAAAAGTGTTCATTTTTCTTTCATTCTGTTTCATTTTATTTTTGAAACGAAACGGGAAATGGTACTAATATCTCCTGCTTCATTTCAAACGAGTGCACATCCTTGGCTGTGGTACCGGGAGGCACTTCAGGGAGTAGTCTGCATTTCGCTGGTCTTCTCTAACATTTTGGAGTAATGTCCCACTGTTCTCCATGTCCCCAGCTGTCATCGTCCTGGCCTTCGTCCTCTGCTGGCTGCCCTTCCACGTCGGTCGGAACCTGCTGTCCTTATCCTCCGGAACTCCAGCGATGTATCTGGTCACCCAGTACTTCAGCCTCATATCCTGCGTCCTCTTCTACCTCAGCGCAGCCATCAACCCGATTCTGTACAACACCATGTCTGCCAGATACAGGGAGGCTGCCCGCAGGATGCTGGGATTCCGGCCCAGCTTGCCCACGTCTCGAATTGGCAGACGAGAGAAAAAACCGTGACGGCACTGCAGCAGTGCGAGCTCCCAGTGTAACCCTGCCGCTTCCTGGGCATTATGAAGCAGCAGCCGAGATCCACGATACTCCCTTCAGGATATAGTGGGCGTTGTAAGAACCGGGAGAGCTACACAAAGTTGAAGAGTGCCTTGAGGTCCCATTGCAGACACCACTCTCTGTGTGTGATGTTCAGTAATTCACGTAATCTAAACAAGTAACTCAATAGACTAAGTTCACCGGGGCAGGAGACACTGTGTTCATGAGAATCATCTTAGACTTTACCGTGTACACTGATGATGTGGCAGATTTAGGTTAGTTGTGGGCAACGAGGAAGGCCAATTGTATGTGGGCATCAAGGATATACCTCATCCATTTATTTATTTGTTTATTTAAATGCACCGACATTCATAGGACATATCATGCCGGTTTACAATGAACGTTGTAGCAATGAAAGAGAAAATTACAAATGACAGGGGAAGGGGGGCAGGATTGGAAAAAGGAGAGGAGGGGGCGCAGGTGAAAGCAAGCGCATAAGTAGCGGGAAGAACAAAGGTAGTCAAGCGTAAAGGGAGATAGAAAATATAGGAACTGTGTTAAGCAAATAATATAAAATAACAATTCAATAATTTACATAATCAACATTTCCTTAAGATGCATCAAAGATTAGCAGGTAGTAGGGGTGGGGGGGGGCAAGTGAGGAGGCAATAAAGGGGTTTAGGTCTGATTGGCGTCAGGGTAGGCCTGTAAGAAAAGCCAGGTTTTGATGCCTTTTTTTGAAGTTGGGTAAAGAGGGCTCAAGGCGAAGAGTCATGGGGAAAGAGTTCCATAGTGTAGGGCCGGCGATGGTAAAAGCTCTCTCTCTGTAATGGGCAAAACCCAAAGAAGAAGTATTGTCTCACTGCTGCAGGTGCAGGCTGTGGCACCCAGTCATTTCTCCAACTGTCAGGAGGCGGGGAGGAGAGGGTTTCTTTGCTGGGTGAGAATGGTGCTCTCTCAGCTTGCATTCGGATGTGACTGCCTTTTCAGCCACCCTCAGGTTCGTCCCGCTGGTTGGAGATGGCACTGTGCCCCATAAAGGAAGGAGGAGCCACCAACAGAGACCACCGTCTTGGACTCGGGAGTCTCACCTGCCAGGAGTGCTCAGGTGGTGTCATTCTCTCCCGCTACATGGGATAAGGTGGCATTAGGGGAGCGTGTTAGCCGAGCACCGGGACTGGCGATTCAGAAGATGGCCGCAGCAGGAAAGCCCATTCATTGGGTGGGGTCGGGCAGGTTTTGGAGTAGACGTGGCATTCTGCCACTCACCAACCCTAGTCTAACGCAAGCGGAGGAGGAGATGGATCAGAGCTGACCCTTGTTACATGTTTAATATGAAGGCGTGCTGTGTCGCAAACAAGTGAGAATCCTTATGCCAGTCAACAGACATGGTAATAACAAGAGGGGGAGCAGGAACACCCAAGTCAACCCCAACAAGCTGAGTGGGGTTTTTTACCCCATTGCAAGGTTGGAGATTCTGTCCTACTTGTCTTAAGTTAAATCAAATGTTCTTAGTTCCACTTATACAGGGGTCCCACTACCAGTTCCAGGGACCAGTTTGGGTTGATCTGGGGGATGTAACTCCGAAGGCTGATGGAGGGTGCAACCGATTCATTGCATGAGAGCTCTCTGATTGGAGCGGGTCCCAAGATCTTGCCTTGGGTTGTTGCTTGCCGGGAGCTGTGGTTCTGCTTTCCTGAAGTGAGGTGCGGAGGAGGCAGCTCGCAGGGACTCCAAAGCCTTGGAGTTAACTGATAAATAGGTTTAGGCCTCCCTCGGGGACGTTTAGCACTGGAGGTGCACTTTCAAAGCATTGTGAAATTGCAGAAAGACATTTCTACAAAGCAAGGCTCCTGGACAGCGGTGCTGGGCATGGTCCAGGTCACATCTGCTTAGGTTTCCAGTAAATATAGAAACTGGGTTTTGTACTCCTGTTTAACTACTCAGCTTCAAAACTGATTGTTCAGATTGGGTTGTGTGTGTGTCAACTCTCTGTATTCGACATCATGAGCAGAAAACAGAGCCTTGAATAAATATGAGATGGTAAAAATAATAATAATAAAAAAAAGAGAGAAATCTTAATGGTGTTGCAGTAGCATTTAAAATTCCTTGATCATGGAAAAATGACTAACGGCGCATACTGATCCTGTTCTGTTGACAGCATGAACCCGGTCCATATAGCTTGCAGAGGAAATCTCTCTTAGAAAGTGAATCTGAATACATCTGGCAGTCTCCCATGTCTTTCTTCATTCCTTAAATTAAATAAACCCCATTTAAAATGGTAATTATGGTACACTGGTGTATTTCTTGTGTGTGACCTTGTCCTTGGACCTTCCTCTGGCTCCCTTGGTTGCAGGAGGCAATGCATGTGTGGTAGTAATAGAAAACCAAACGCGGCCCTTTCTTAGTGGATGACCCATATCCTAAAGGGCCATAAAAGAATGTATTAGCCATGGCTAGCTCCTCAGTCTCTTGCCCCACACGCTTTTCCCAAGAGGTGCATCCTTTCTGGGGGGGTGAAGGCCCAGGCAGGGTTTAGTAGTATTCCATGTGTGCGTTACCCATGCTCTTCGGGACAGGGACACTTAAACACTCGTTCAGAGAGTCCAGCCTGGTTTGTAAGTTAAAGTTTACTCTGCGTTCAAAATAATCAAGAGGTGCAGTAAATAAAATGTAACTGGATATCATAGATTTCCATAAGCCAGGATTTAACTGATTTCTAAATCTGTGGCTGTGTCCCTCCAGGCAGGGGCTTGGGAAGTGGCTTATCCTCCATGGCTGGGAATGTCCTAACCGTGACGGATACCCTACCAGTACCTGAGATCCACGAAGAATCCCGTACGCCAGCCTGGCAGTGTCCTGTGTCCCACGGGCGGAAAGTCCATTGGGGCTCTCTCCAGATGTCCTTCTGTTTTTCTCCTTCCGAATTCCTCTTCAGAATAGATGCAGCTGCAGCCTTCTGGAAGAAAAGACCAGCCACCGAAACATAAGAACATAAGAAACTGCCATACTGGGTCAGAACAAGGGTCCATCAAGCCCAGCATCCTGCTTCCAACAGTGGCCAATCCAAGTCACAAGTACCTGGCAAGTACCCAGACATTAAACAGATCCCAAAGTCACTACTGCTGGTAATAATAAGCAGCGACTATTCCCAATTGATTAATGGCACTTTATGGGCTTCTCCTCCAGGAACTTCTCCACATCTTTTTTAAACCCAGCTACACTACAATGAATTCCAGAGCTAAATTGTGCGTCGAGTGACAGAATTTTCTACAATTTGTTTTAAATGTGGGGGCAGCCCGCACCGGGTGACAGCATCCCCCCCGTTTCCTCTAAACGGTGCACATAAGCGGCTGCGCATAACGTTTGTCGCACCCACGCAGGAAGACTGGCAGGGCCATGGCGGAACCTGCCGCATGGCCCGAAGGAAAACAAGAGAGCGGCAAACCTCCAGGTGCTCCTTCTCCTTCCTGCCCACGCGGCACCCCCGAGGCCACGATATGTACGTACAGAGCATGCGTGAACCGGTTTGGAACTTTAAAGGGAGGCGAGCTACCGTTTTCTTGTAATTTCCTATAAATCAACCTTTCATTGCTGACCAGAACAGCCCAGTCTTGCTGCGATTCTCGGCTGTTCTAGACACCGTGGCCAGCCCAGTGATACACTCCGACAGGATCCAGAAACCCATCAGCACTTTGTACCTAGTTCACTGTTCTTTCCTTCAGCAGGGTCTCCATTACTTTTCCCACCGCCGAGGTGAGGCTCACCGGCCTGCAGTTTCCAGCCTCCTCTCTGCTCCCACTCTTGTGAAGCGGGACCACCCCCGCTCTTCTCCAATCACTCGGCACCACTCCCGTTTCCAGGGATCTATTGAACAGGTCACACAGTGGACCCGCCAGCACATCTCTGAGCTCCCTCAGTATCCTGGGATGAACCTCATCTGGCCCCGTGGCTTTGGCCACTTTCAGGTTTCCTAGTTCTTCCCATACATTCTCTTCTGTAAACGGAGTTTCGTCTACTCCGCTCTTATAGCTAGTAGCAATTTTTTTGTTTTTTATTTAAACACAATTTCTTAAATACAGACTAGCAAGGATTCTATTTTACATGCGTGCTATTTCTGTTTTACGCTTGCACCTCTTGAATTTTCACCTTTAAGTGATGTACAACATACACAAACAAGTAAATACTGACATGTAACTCTCATCTAATATAGAGATCACGCCAAGAGAGTCCACCATAAACGGGCGGCTGTTTCCCACCTTACAGACAGGCAGGTCCTCAGCATGATTGCGCTATTCCGTCATGCATAATAGTTTTAATTCGAAAAACATTAAAAACGACAGACGTGTTTTGTCCGATCACTCGTGTTTTCTTCAAATGCTGCACATCTTACAGATTCTGCCAGGAGTGTGTAAAGTTATGAGCACAGCCGAATATTCGTACACACCGCCAGCCTTAGCTCGCTCACGGACCCATTTGTTTTCCTGGGGTGAAGGACAGGAAACCCCCATCCACCGACACCTTCTTCCCCACGTGGAGACACCAGGACCAGCGAGCTCCCGCCGGGTGAGGTAAGCGGCCAAAGGGGGCACTGCATGTGTGTGTCAGGGGGGACACACACCAAACTTTCAGGGCACATAAGAGAGGCCAAGAGGAGTCTGACACGGGTACTTTTTTCTGGATCCACATGTTCCACTAATTCATTTGTGCAATTGTCTTCCCCTAATAAGTTTTTGATTTTGCATCTGCTCCATCCTGGATTTTTACTGCATCTCTTGGGATATTTTACAGGGGTCCACATTTTCCAACAAGTACAGACATAGAAATGCATCACCTCCTAACTTTTTGGTTTTCCATCTGATCCACATCAAATTTTATGGATACATCTGGGGTGGGGTGGGTGGCATCAGGATCATAAGAGGGGTATCTGGGGGGGGGGGGGGTAATCTATGTATTCCATGAATACGCACATTATGACATCTAATAACTGTTTGGGTTTGCATGTAATCCACAATGATTTCCAGGAGATGTCAGGCAGTGGGACATGGATTTGTTTTTCTGGGTCATCGTAGGTGCCCCACACACAAGTAGGCTCCATTAGTTCTGAGTGGAGCTTCTAGTTTAGCCTCAAGTCCTTATGGAATAGGGACTTATCAGATGGTCGAGTATGCTTACGTGTCTGTGTGTCCCTGTGGGAGTCCGAGCGGCGTTTCCCCGGCTGGAGGCACAAAGCTATAATGACTCCAGTCTTTTCAAACACTTATTTTTATTTTACAGCTTCAACAAATATACATTAGTAGGCTGCCTTTAGCTCAGGACAGTGTACTCTCAATGCTCACAGCTTCTTTACAGCTTCAATGTTTGGACAGCAATATTCCACAGGAGCTGCCTTCCTCCTGGAGACCTGGGCCTGGTCCTACACATACAAACAGGAGAAAACTGGGTCAATTCATTACATATTCCCCCCCCCCCCCCCCAACTTGGACCTGTCAGTCCAAGCGTCACTACTTCCCCCTGGATCCCATCCAGGGAAGTATCACACACCCAACTCCCCTTCATCAGGTCTTCCACCAGATAGGTTTGGAAATGGGGTTCTATGTTCAGGCTCACCCCCACACAGAGCTATTCCAGACAACATTATGAGCACTACTCACTGCGGCCCTTGCCCAGTATACACCCACAATCCTTTATCTGAGTCCATCTGTAGTTCCAAATTCTACTCCCACCCTAGCAGGACTTCTTGGACTGGCTGTGGGACATGTGGGGAATAGCTTTCACTCATCTCTGTGGTGACTTCCACTTCCTCATCACCATCAAGACCAGCACCTGCTGGCGTTTGCACAGCGCCTCTTGCTGACTCCTTGGCCGTACCACACCTTGGCTCCTCCCTTTTGCTGGAGTCCTCATGGCCTCTGTGGCCTTTTACTGGCCCCTTAACCGCACCTCTCTCATATCCATCTGAGCTGTATCCAGCAGGCCATTCATAATTGACCCAGTCTGGGCACTCTGCAGTCCCATCTCTGGGCTTTCTCCAGGTTTTAGGCACCCTACAGCATCTCCCTCTGTGTTTCCTGTAGTGCCATCCTCAGGCCTCCCTGCAGCGCACTACTTTGGGTTCTTCCTGCTGCCTTTCTCAGGCCACTTGATACTGCATCCTTCAGGATAGTCTATGTTGCTTCCCTCAGCGGGTTCTCGACACTCAGTTCTGTTTTGGCTCCAGCCCCATTGCTGCTCCCTGCTCCCTCTGGAGTCTCTTTGAAGGGTCAAGCACCAGTCACATAATTCAAATGGCTGCTGGACTTCTTCAGCTTTCAGGAGCTCTACAATCTTGCCTGACTTCATTTCTGGCAGGCTGGGAGTTTTTCTCAGTTCACTCACTAAGACGGTGTTTCCTCTGGCATGTTGTCTTAGCTCCCTCCCCATTTTGGTCACCTCTGCTGCAATCTCCTGTACCTCAGCGACCAGCTGCCCCATTTAATTCTCTGGGCAGCCACAGAATCCGGGAGTGGGTTCAGTGGCTCCACTATCCTGGCTGGCCTGGCCTCTCCAGCTGCCAAACTCCATCCTCAGGCATTCCCTCGCATCCGACTCTTGGGACTGGTGAACTCCCACTACACAGAAGTACCTGGTTATACACTTCAATTAATCCCACTGGCTTCTTTTTCTTCTTTCACCTGCACTGCAGTAACTCCCACTAGATCAAGACCAGATTTTCTGCACTTGCTAGTAGTTGCACTTTCTTTTTGGGCCACGCCTTCCTCCAGCCTCAGTGCACAACTGCTTTTTTCTCTCTCTTCAAAGAAAAAAAGAGTTAAAAAAAAACAACCTGCCTCACCCACACTACCTACACTGTGTAGCACAAGCCCTAAACTCCAAACAGAGCTTGCCTCTTTAGTCTGCAAAACAACCCTAAGCCTGACTACCTTCCAGGCCCCAGACTATTCACTCATTTCAAAGCAGTTCCAATTTTATTTCTCTTCTGTGCTCTTCCTTGAGCCAACATTTCTAACTTCCAATGCTCTGCAATCGTAGCAGCACTGCTCTGCTTTAGTGTGTTCCCTTTTGCCTCCAACTGCTTATTGGCATGCCACTCATACAAACTTTTGTTCACAGTCCTCTCGTGAAGACTTGGGGTTTTTTCCTGTGCCAAGCTTTAGAAAAAAAAAATCCCCAACCTGACACCATACGTGGAAGACCAAGCGGTGTGTCCCTGGCTAGAGATGCAAAACCACACTGACTCCAGCCTTTTCAAAACACTTACCTTTATTTTATAGCTTCAACAAATGTAGATTGCCTTTAGTTCAGGACAGTGTACTCAATATTCACTGCTTCTTTACAGCTTCAGTGTTTGGACAGCAATATTCTACAGGAGCTGCCTTCCACCTGGAGACCTGGGCCTGGTCCTGCACATATAAACAGGGGAAAATGGGGTCACGCTGTTACAGTCCCCCTCTTTCAATTTCTAAAGGGCTAGACCAAGCTGAACCAAACCTTGTGAGCATATAGGCCCTTGTATCTTTCAAAGTTGGTGAGTAATTTTTGGGGGTGCACCTGAGGGAGCAAAATTGACAATTTGCCCATAGGAAATGCATGGGAGGCAAATTCAAAATATTTCTCAAGAATCGTTGGTCTGATTGTCACAAAATTTCATATCTGGGCATTAGGTACATTGGTATTTAATTGGGATGACTGGAAATGCAGTAGCTTCTCAGGTACCAATTGTTTACATGACAGCATAGTGGTTTCAAACACTATGAGGCCAATAGTCAATAAGATAGTCAGCGGACAAGTTATCCAGCTAAAGATAGCAGGATAACTTGTCCTGGACATTCAGCAAGATAAACATCCCATTGAATATCCATGATTAAAATTATCCAGCTAAATTTAGTTGGGTAACTTTTAAACCTAACCAGATATATTTGAATATAACCAGTTAGATTTAACATTATTAGCCATATATGGCCAGATAACTTTCATCTTAACCAGCTATACTGAAAAGAATATAGTTGGGTGCACACGGCAGTGCTTTAAAATGTAAAAAGTGTACTGCGGGCCTGTAGCCCAACTCCCCGACCCACAGGTAAGGCTTGTCAAATCTGCCCTGCCTGGCTGAGCTTCCCCAACCCCCCACCCCCCTCCTATATCCTACCGAAATGAGTTAAGCTTTAGGGATCCAGGTTGCGTGTTATCCAGCTAAATGCCTTTGAACCTTGACCTCTATCATTTCTACCAAGTATTATTTCTTGTAAAATTGTTCTCCTGATCTTTCCTTGTACTTCAGGTTGTAATTATTGCTAAGTTAAGCTTCATTAGGATGTAGTGTGAGGTAGGAAGGGAAAGAATCAAGGGATATGTTGGTTTTCTGAAGGACTGGCTGGACTATTTTGTACTCCAGAATATGTTTCCACATTGATCGCAGAGAGAAAGCTTCAACCATATCTCGATGGATATATCAGTTTTTTACATTCATTGGTTATACAGCATGCACATGGACTTGAGGTTATCTAGAATGTCTCACTTCCTACTGGTTTTATTTTATTATTATTATTTTTTTTTTTGGGTTTTTTTGCAAAGTTGGCAACCCTGGGTGAATCACACATTGATTAACCCCTGCCTAGGGGGGCTGAAGGCTGAATCTGATCTAATAATCCTATCAAGGGAGCAGACAGCTCTGTGCAACACAATTACATTGCCGGGGTGACGGCAAGGTGACCGCTTGCCTTCCCTTCCATCTCTCTCCCTTATCTCCTGCCCTTCCCCCAAATCTCTCCGCCTAATCCTCATTCATTTCATGCCCTCTCTTCATTTCTCCCTTTCGACAATCTCTTGCCCCTCCCCTATATCTCCCCCAATCCTTCCTCTTGCTCCCTCCTCCCATCTCTCTCCCCCTAGCCTTCATCTGAGTTCCTTATTTAATTTTATTTAGCCTATTTTATAATCTGCAGTCTCCAGCAAATGATCAATGTGAATATAACATTTGTAAAATTGTTTTATATAAAACAAATATGCAAAATAAACATTACATATTAAAGCCCCCTCAGCTACCTCATACCCTATCTCTCCATCTCATTCCCTCCCTACATTTTCACCCCATCTTCATTCATTCCCTGCATTTCTCCCCACTGCTCACCTCTGCATCTTCATCTTCTCCCTCTATAATTACATCATCATGGTTAAAGAAAGGAGCTACTCACCTACCCTGTTCAAGTCACACTATTCCTCCACCCCCCCTCCCCCCCAGGAGCTGCCAACTTTCAAATATTAAAAAACTGGCTGGCCAGCCCCAACCCTCTCTCTCCTCTTCCATTTCTCCTCCTCCACAGCACCATCCCAATCTCCCTCTTTCCTCCCCCCTGACCCTGGAAGCAGCATCAGGTTGCATAGGTGCAGATGCTAGGAACTGAGCCAGCAGAGAGCTTCTGTACAGAGGAAGGGCCTGGGAGTAGAGCACATGCTGGTTTACGTTCCCTGGCCCCTGTACCCTTCACAGTTTGTGGCCGTCGCTGACACAGCCGGGCCTAGATCGGATTCTGCAAAATAAGGTCAGGGCCAGAGGGGCCAGCTGGGCGGTCATCCAGGGCCACTGACATCACCCCTTGGGCTGGGCAGCAGCTGTGCTGTCTCTGGGCATGGACCTGGCGCAGGAGAGGCATTTGAGCCAATTTTCTTTTCTATAATAATTTACACTGAACCCGGGGGTTTCCCTCGTCTGAAGCCTGCTGTTCTAACCATTCAGCTATTCCTCCACCCTCATGCTTGCTGCAAAGAATCCACTTTCTTCAAAGTAGCAGGTGCACCCAGATTGGCAGTATTGAAGTCACCACCAGCCTATGCCCCCCCCCCCCCACCCCTACACCTTTAAGGAGGTGGGCGCTACTCTTTAATGGCACTGACATCTCTCCTCTTTATTCACGGCTCTGCAACCTCCTGACGAGCTATTTGAAGAAAGGGAAAAAGGTACCAGGACCACGGGAGGAGCAGCATCCGCAATCGAAGTAATGGCCAGGGCATGAAGGCAAGGGTGACGTCTTCCAAGTTGTTGCGAGTCTAGCCGCCACGGTAGAGCACATTATACCTTGCTGTCACCCGTGGCTCGACATCAGCTCAACATAGTAACGTTCTAAATGACGGCAGAAAGAAACCCAAGAGGCCCCTCCAGTCTGCCCTGCAAGCTTTAGTTGCTATTAGTTTTAATGTATTTGTTTTTATTCTGTTAATGTTGTAACTGCCGCTCTCTACGAGTTACCCCTTATCTTCGTTTTCATCCTTTAGCCACTTGGGCTCTTCTGTGTTTATCCCAGGCTCTTCTGAAGTCCATTACAGTTCTCATCTTAACGACCTCTACTGGGAGGGCAAGCCATGGAACCACCAAATCTTCCTCAGCGTCCCATCATCACCCCTAGTTCTACAACTTTCCTTCCAATGGAAGAGGCTCCATTTGCATGCATCATGTACACCCGTCAAGTATTTAAAAGGCTGTATCGAATCCCCCCGCCCGTCTTTCCTCCAGGGGATACACATTTAGGTCCTTCAATCTAATCTCACACATCTTTCGATGCAGACCTCACTCCATTTTGGTTGCCTGTCTTTGGACCACTTCCATCCTGTCTTTTTTAAGATGTGGTCTCCAGAACTGAACACAGTACTCCAGAAGAGATCTCACCAATGACCTGCATAGGGGCAATATCACCTTCTTTTTCCTGCTGGTTGTGCCTCTTTTGAAGAGGTCCAGCATTCTTCTAGCCTTAGCCATCCACCACCCTGTTACATTGCTTTGCTGCTTTCCGATCATCCGACGCTATCACCCCGAGGTCTCTTTTGTGTCCATGAACAGTAGTTCATCCCAGATGCAGGACTCCATACTACTTGGCACTGAATCCCAGCTGCCAAACCTTTGCTGCTCAAGCTCTCTTAGATCTTGTTTTGCTCTTTACACTCCTTCAGGTGTGTCCTCTCTGTTGCAGATCTTAGTGCAAAAGCAAACCCTTCCGCTATATCTCTCACAAAGATATTGAACAAAACCAGCTCCAGAATATATCCTTGAGGCACTCCACTTATCATTTCCCCTCATCAGAATAGGTTCAGTAACTATGGGGGCCTTCCTTTCTGTAGCCTCACTCCTTACTGGTGAAAATACCTCAGCGACTCCCTTTTCCCCAATCAACCTCCTATACACAGTGGGGCAGATTTTATAAAACTACACACGCGCAAACATAAGTACACCGGATTTCAATAGATACGCGCGTAGCCGCGCATATCTGTTAAAATCTGGGGTTGGCGCACACAAGGCTGCCCAAAATTGGCAGCCTGCACGCACCGAGCCGCGCAGCCTGCCTCTGTTCCCTCCACCCCCCGCACCTTCCTCTCCCTTCCCCTATCTAACTCACCCCCCCCCCCCCCCCGGCCCTATATAAACCCCCCTACCTTTGAGGCAGGTGCGCACTGGGCCGGCTGCCAGCACGCCATGGTCCGGTCTGGGGGCTGGTCCAGAGGACGTGGCCACGCCCCCGGAACGCCCCTGATGACGCACCGGCCGTGACACGCCCCCCGACACGGCCCCCAGGAAAGCCCCGGGACTTACACGCATCCCAGGGCTTTGCGCGCAGCGGCAGCCTATGCAAGATAGGCTCGGCGCGTGCAGTGGGTCCTTAGGACATGGCCCCCTTTCATGGGCTCTCTTATCACAAATCAAAGAGGGGAGGCAACCTTCGGCAGTTTCACCCCCAACCAGTTCAGTCAGACCTCCCAACAATGCCACTTGCATAAGGACAGGTTCCCGTGGCCTGATCCACTGAACCCCACGGTGAACACCACACCTCGATTTGGCAACGCCACCCGCTTACGTTCAACCTCAGAGTGGCTTTGCCCTCCTGTGTACAGATTTGGCAGGGCCACCCCCTGTTCGTTCTCCTGAGCCTCGGGGGGGGGGGGGGGGGGGACTGACTTCTGTGGCCTCTTCCAGTGGCTGCCCCTGCTTTAGCCACTTTTCTTTTCTTCCCCTTGGGATTCCCCACAGGTCTTTCTGAAGCTCCCCCTTGGCTGCTTCCTTTACAGCAGGTCTTGCTTCTGCCACCAATACCTTTTCACACGTTACTTCACAAATGGGCATAATTTCCGCAGCTGATGCCTCTTCAGCCATTATCCCTGCAGTGAGTGCAGCACTAGGCCCTCCTATGGCAGGAATCCCTTCCCATCCCTCACAGTCAGTTCCATACCAGGTGTGCGTCGCACACTTTAAACTATGTTTTCCTCTTTCCAGAACCCTTAAGTAACTTTTACTCCAGGACTTCCCTCCCCAACCGCTCCTCCCGAGTTGGACATTAAAGTCCCCTTTACTTGTCCAATTTTGCAGCTTTTCTTTGTGCCTCGGAGTCTTCTTCCACGCGCTCCGGCGTAGGCCGCACTGAATGATTTCTCCTGGTCTTTGCTCCAAATGCTCCTCCATCGACTGCGATGTGCTTCCCTCTAGGCAACGACCTAGGGGGAAGAGACAACAACCCCAAGTGAGGACCGACAGGTAACCCTGGCGTGCAAACCAGCACTTCCCAAACTCCAGGCTCCTATGGGTTAGGTACCCTTACCATCGGTGAGGCAAAACACCACCTTTCAGGGCTCCACCTGCCCTCCTTAGGCACCGGCCAACCACCTGCCCCAGGGACGCTTACCAGAGCTCACACCGTCTGGACTGCTCTCGCTGCTTTGTGCCACAGCTCCCTCTGGCTCTCCCTGGTCTGGTCACTCTTTATTACCTCCTACTCCTGCAGGGCACTCACTGGCTCCACTCCAGGTTCTCTCTACCACTGCTCAGACTCTCTGGCAGCTGCACACCTTGAGCTCTAGTACACATCAACTCTGTGGGAGGGCGCTCGCCCCACCCTGCCCTGTCCACACCCCACACCTCCGGCAGCTTTAGTGCACAACTTTTTTTTTTTCTTGAGAAAAGAAGAAATCCCTGCCTTATCCAGCCACTAATCAGTGCTCTGTGCACTCCTGTGCTCTGTACTCTGTTTAGAGCCACGGGTTCTCTACAGGCCATGGCCCTGTGCAAACAATTACTGTGCTGTCCTATCCCCCCCAATTCATTCAGTCTGTGTCCCGGGCCCGCAATCTACATTTTAAAAAACTGTCAAGCCCCCACCACCACCACCCAGATCCGTGGATAGGGAAGTGTATTAGGTACCCTAGGCAAAACTTACAGCCTTGCACACAGGCCACCCCCACCCACACCCAGTTCAGACCCACACAATTAAATGTTGCATTTATAACAAATTTTACATGACAAAGAACATGCAAAAGTGCAGTCTTCTGAGGCAAAAATATCACTTACAACCAGGGCCGGTGCAAGGGGATTAGGTGGCCTAGGCACCTTCTGCCTTGCACCGCCCCCCAGGTCACACACACACAATAACACATTCATTCTCTCAGACACTCCTCCTCTCATATACATACATGCCTATGCTCTCAAACACACTCCCTCTCTCTCACATACACAGGCTCCCTCAGATACAGGCACACGCACACACAGTGTAAGAGACTGTGTGTGACACATAGGCTCTCACAGGCACACAAACATACCCAAGTACACACGCTCACACACATTCACAGGCGCACACACTCTCACACACACACACACACCTACAAGCTCACACACGTACATACAGCCTCCTGTTGTCATCGGGCCATGAGGGATTGAGCTCCACCTCGGCCTACGCAGGAGCGGATTGCAGGAAGACATCAGCCCGGGGGATTTTTTCAGAACCAGCCCACAGGGGTATCCGACTCCCTCATGTGCTTTTCCTACAGCTCAGCTCCCAAAATTCTCACCCCATCATGTGACCTGGAACCTGGCAGAACTGAGCCAAAAAAATGTCCATAGATTTCACATTTTCCCTAAATAACTAAGTAGTACAGCACATTCTATACCAGGAGAGAACAGACAGAGCGGTTTGTAGACCACCACTACAGCCCACGGGCCACCTTTCACCCATTCAGTCAGCTGGGCCACAAGTTCGGTTACATGTCTTGTATATATATATCCTGGATCTGGTCTGGCGTCAGTCATCTGTCAACCAATCAGCTCTTGAAAAAGTTGCCAAATAATGATACAACCATATTGCCAGTCAGTGTTAGGCACACACACACACATAACCGCGGTTGCACTTTACTGTATCGATCTGTATCAGATCGATACAGTAAAGTGCAACCGCGGTTACCCTGCTCCTAACTCGCCTTTAGCCCTTCCCGCGATACACTATCCCCTTTAACTCATCCCTACCGCCTCTTAAAATCCCCGGGAGACCCCCTTCCGCCCGCGGCATGTATATTAGATGTAAACGAGCGAATTAGCTATTCCCTCCCACACAGTAACGTGCGCCCCGACTATCGCTTTTTTGCCCTGCCGTTTTGCCGCGCGTTTACCCTGCTAACTTACCGCCTACCCTTACCCCAGCATTAGAGGCAGGGGTAAGGGTAGACAGCAAACTTTCCCCCAGCCCCCGCTCACTTGTCCTGGCCGCGTCCGGTCTCCGGTGCAGCCCCAGTCCTGTCCCCTCCTCCCGAAGCAAAAAAAAAAACCCGAAAAAAAAGTAGCAAGAGAGCGAGGGGAGAGACGGGCAATCCTACGCTCGGGCCTGCTAGTCCCTTCCCCTCTCCTCCCGAAGCAGGGCGCGAAAAGCAGCCTTGCTCCGGGAGGAGGGGGGGGGGCAGTTTAAAGCGACGAAGCGACTTACTTTTGCAGCCCCCCCTCCGGACATCGGCGACGACCGCAGCTCCTGCCTCCAGCCTCCAGCTGTCAGACAGACGCATCACATGTGGGAAAGCGGCCCCTATGTGTCTGTCTGACAGCTGGAGGCTGGAGGCAGGAGCTGCGGTCGTCGCCGATGTCCGGAGGGGGGGGGCTGCAAAAGTAAGTCGCTTCGTCGCTTTAAACTGCCCCCCCCCCCCTCCTCCCGGAGCAAGGCTGCTTTTCGCGCCCTGCTTCGGGAGGAGAGGAGAAGGGACTAGCAGGCCCGAGCCTAGGATTGCCCGTCTCTCCCCTCGCTACTTTTTCGGTTTGTTTTTTTTTTGCTTCGGGAGGAGGGGACAGGACTGGGGCTGCACCGGAGACCGGACGCGGCCAGGGCAGGTGAGCGGGGGCTGGGGGAAAGTTTGCCGAGCATCGGAGAACATAACTGTCCACTTCCTGGTACCTGTCATTTGAAATGACAGGTACCAGCGTGGCCGTGAAGCGTTAGGCCCGCGCACCCAGGATACTGTATAGGCGCTCTATACAGTAAAATGGGTTGCGCGGGCCTAACCTTCGCCTAAGGCTTCGCAGCCGCGGCATGCATTTGCATGCAATTTGAAGAGAGTATCGAGCGGTAGGTGAAGAGAACTGTGCGTGCGGGGAACGAGGGTGCGCCTGGCACTGCCGCACTCTTTCTAACGCGGCATAACTGTATCGACCTGATAGTGAGTGAGTGAGTGAGTGAGCGTGTGTGCGTGTGTGTCAGAAAGACTTACAGCCACACAGACACACTCTGACACAAAGTATTAGTGTGGGTGGGGAGAGCCACCGACCCAAAGCAGCACAGCTCCAGGTGGGCTCCTGCTTTCCCTCACGGAGCCAGTGCGGCCAGGGATGGTGCAAGAGTATTAAGGCACCTTAGATGAACCTTACAGCCTTGCACCAGCTCAGCCGCATCCTCCCCACCACACACAATATCTATTTATGCATAAATAATATTTAAATTATTTTACATAAAGAAGGACATTCAAAGTAAACTTCGGAGGTAAACATATCACAAAAAAAAATGTATCTGGGCATTTAAATGGCAGATGAAATTTAGTATGGACAAGAGCAAAGCAGTGCAAATAGGGAAAAATAACCCTAATTTTAGATACACAATAATGGATCCCGCGTTAGCAGTAACCACTCAGGAAAAAGATGTAGGAGTCACTGAAATCCTCAGCTAATGGGCAACGGAGGTCAAAAAAGCAAAGAGAATGCTGGGAATAATTCAAAAAAGGAAATTAAAATACAACTGAGATCTTAATGCTTCCATACAGATCAGTGATGCAGCCGCATCCTGAACGTGCAGTTCTGGTCATCCCATCTCAAAAGGGAATAGTGGAGTTAGAAAATATACACAGAGGGAACAAGAATGGCTAAAGGGTTGGAACAGCTCCGTTACGAAGAAAGGCTAAACAGGTTAAGACTCTTCGGCTTGGAGATGAGATGATTGAAGCAGGATATGATTAAGGTCTACAAAATCAAAAGTGGAGTAGAACAGATAAATAAGGAAAAGTTATTTACCTTTTCAAACAACACTAGGACTAGGGGACACTCGTTGAAACGAAGAGGTAACAGATTTAAAACAAATTGGAAAAGTATTTTTTCACTTAGAGCACAATCAAGTTATGGAATTCATTGTCTGAGGATGGGATCAAGGTAGCTAGCATAACTGGATTTAAAAGGGTTTGGACAAGTTCATGGAAGAAAAGTTTATAAATAATTATTAACCAGACCCACCACTTGTCATAGGGAGATAGCAGCAAAAAAAACCTCAATCTACTTTCAGGGACTGGCCTCTGCTAGAAACAAGATGCTGTGCTCGATGGACCTTTGGTCTGAACCAGCATGGTACTTATGTTCTTACGGCATTAGGCCTATTGTAACGCATGTTGGATGTGAACCTGGCCCTCAGAAAGCCTTGGGTAAACAGAATTACAATACAATAAATCTCCATACCAAAACAGCATTAACTGCCAGCAGGCAAACAGTTACAACCCTTCCTATGAAAGGGCAACCCGTAAATATGACACCAGACCTTAAAACACCAATATACCACCTTTTGGGGAAAGGGAACAAGCTAGGCTGCTATAGATCCCGAAACAGAAACTACATGCTACTCTGACACACAGAACAAAGAGCCCATAAGATAAACAGAAACACACAGACAAAAACTGACCTGGAAACCGCAACAAGCCAGATCCTGTAGGCAGTGCAACAATGGAAAAACAGAATCACCTTCATTCCTCATAAAATATGAAATAAAAAAAAATAAAACTTCAGTCATAACAGTAAAACCACACTAATTAAAAGACTAAATATTTCAGATCAGCTGATAAATGGAGCATCCAATTATTTAAAAAAAATGTGTACAAATTTCCCATACATCAAGAAAATATTTTAAAACAGCAGACATCTAATATCACCTAATAATTTAAAATAATGATAAAAATTGCCACGCTCTTTTGATTCCTGTCATCCTGCGCCTGTCATTGATCAGTCAGGCGTAGGGGTGCACACAAACTCTCCGTCTTATATACACACATTCATTCTCCTACATACTCTCTCATATGCGCCCTCACACGCTCTGACATTCATGCTCACTGACACACATGTACTCACATATGCTCACTGGCTCCCCCACTCACATGCTTAGCTTCAAAAGGGCTCATGCTCTCACACATGCTCAGTGGCTCATTCTCTCTCACTATCTCTGAATAAGTAAAAATATATATTTACTCACATTTGTGGTCATGACTATTCAGGAAGGGCCCCGAAAGGACAGGTTCTGAGTAGACTCCCTGTTCCAGCCGGTAGGGGCCAGCTAGAAGGCCCAGATGCTGGGGAGGGAGGGCTGGAAACTGTTTTGTTGTAACGGGCCAATATGCGGGCAATCATGCCTGAGAGCAGCAGGAAGTATTCAGCCCGCGATGAGGTAAGCACTGGGAGGTTTCTGCGCTCCTGGCGCCGGCAGAAGAGGAGAGACCGGGCGAAGCAGGGCAGGGTGGGTACGAGGGAGGCAGTGGAAGTATTTTCCGTTGCTACGGTGCTGGTGAGGGAGGGAAGGAGTAGCGAGAGCAGACCCATGGAGCCGCATTACCGCCCAAAGACACCAGAATTCTAAAGGAATTGCTGTGTTTGGAGGCCGCCACTACAGCCCACCGGCCTTCCTGCTTGGGGGTGGGGGGAGCGGAAGCTGTGCGCTTTTGTGGGAAAAGTTGTGCACGGGCGCACACGCAAAGAAAAACACCAGGCCTCATTTTCCGCTGGCAGCATGTGGCCTGACTCCTTCTTCGGCTGCCAGCAGGTTAGGCTCCGCTGGCGACCCCATGGCTTCTGCTACTGCCATACACACACACACACACACCCCCGGGTGTGCAAATGCATGGTTTGCACAGTGTGTCATGCCGGGCCTGGTTCTCTACACAAGTTTATTTATGTGTGCTCCTGGAACCACACCCCCTTTTAAAACTCTTCACAGTACTCTGTGTACAAGCTTAACAATACTCCCTCTATCCCAAACTATTTCTATGGCAGAACTCACACCAAAACTCTTCTTCTAGTTGTTCCTCCCCTGGAGACAGTTTCTCTCTGTGCACAGCTTAGAGAAAAATCCCCATACTGACACCATTTTTGGGATGAGCAAGCAGCTTTCTTGGGCTGGAGGCAGAAACCACGCTGACTCCAGCCTTTTCTTAACAGATTCTAAGTTTATTTACACTTCTCAACATACAATCAATAGAAGACTACCTACCTTCCAGCAGCAACAATCACAGCTTTAGTCAGAATGAAGTGAGTTTTAGGAGCTGCCTTCTCCCCGAGACACTGCTTACCCCCAGCAGCAATACTCACAGCTGCACTTAGGATAGAAATGTATTTAGGAGCTGCCTTCTCCTAGAAAGGTGGGGGTGGGTCTCCTGATTCTAGGTGGGCTTTGTGTCTTAACCTCCCCAGCTGGGTCCCGCCCACAGAGCTTTTCCTGCCCAGCTCTTTCCCGCTGTGGGATTTAAGGTGCACCAGGCTCCTAGCCTGGTCCCGCACAGGTTAAGGATGGGTGGTAAAGCCACGCCTTCACAGGGGGGTAAGATCGGGAGTAATCTATTCCTTTACAGAGAGGGTGGTGGATGCATGGAACAGCCTCCCGGGGGACAGTGTCAGAATTCAGGAAAGCACGGAGGACAAGCCCGGGGAATCTCTGAGGAATCGGAAGGGACTGTAGAGCTGCAGACGGTCAGACCAGATGAGCCATGTAGTCTTTATCTGATTCTATAGTCTATCATCTAGCTGTCGCAGAACAGGGCCGCTAGATTACTGGTTGTAAGATGAAAGAGCATATAACCTGTTTCGGTGGAGCTGCATTGGCTTCCTGTCCAGCAGAGAACTGAATATTGGATTGTTTTATTATTTAGTGAAGAATATTGTTGCATATTGTATATTGTTTACAATTAATTAATTTGGATTGTTTTATTTGTTACTGTGAACTATGTTTTACACCTTTGGACAACCAATTTTGACTGAGAAAGTGGTTTATAATTTATTTTAAATAGATAAAAGCAGCAGTGCATAAATAGTTATCCCTGGATGCCCACCCATGAATAAATAATCTATTGAAGATCTACACGCCTATTGGGCTCATGCCTCCTATGGATCATGGTCTTCTTGAAGCCCCAACCATAAAACGTGCCCGTCTCTGTATTACAAGAGAGCGTTTTCTGCGGCTGCGACCCACCTTTGGAATTTGCTGACTGGATCTGATGCTACAGAATTGTTCAAAGACTTTTTAAGAGCCTTTTAAAGACATTCTTATTTATAGAAGCCTTTTATTGACGCTCAAAGATTTTTAAGAGCTTTTAAATATATTTTATCTAAACAAGTTTTTATTGAAGGGTTTTTTGGGTTTTTTTACTGAACATTTAGATATCTGCTGCTTGCTTTGTTTCCAATTTAGATATGCTGTAAATTCTCTGTCCTGTCTAGTCTTAGCTATTATATGTGTTTTATGTACAGTGCTTAGTGCTTTACGCGTAAGCAGGTTATAAATAAATTAAATGCTTCTATATTAGCGGCCAGTTGGCAAACCGACATGCCCCTTTGTTAATGACTATTTAGGTATAATTAGACCCCTTCTCAGACAGACTCGACCACACAATTTGAACAAGAAGTGTTGCAAACTTCTACTTAAAGAAAGTCATTAGATCCACTGTAAAAAAAAAAAAAAATCTCCAGACTGGGCAAAAAATAGCTAGAACTAGGTTGCTGTGCAGTGGCATCAGCCCAGCTAGTTACCCTAAGATTGGTGAAGATGGAGAAAGAGGGATAGCTCACACTCACACACACTCTCAGAAACCGACACCCACACACTCTCACATTCTCCGAGTCTCTCACACACACTCAGATACTGACACACACTCGCTCAGAGAGTCACTTGGACACACACACACACACAGACTCTCTGTGTCACTGCAACACACACACTGTCTCAAACAATATACGCAGATGCTTTTACTGCTGCTCATGTACTCACTTCAGGGGTGTCCCCTCCCCTGGACTGGTTCAGCACCATGTAAAGTTCTTGTATTTGCTGCCAGCCCTTACCCAGTCTGCAGCAGCCACCTTTACACGTCCTCCTCTCCATTCCTGCTCTTCAGGGCATTCACTCTCTCCGTGCACTCTGTCCACGGTTGGTCAGCCCACTGCCCTTCCCTGAGATCAGCCCAGATAGCTGACATACAGACCGATGTAATATTGCGTGCTCAGGCTTGCGCACAGGTTAACCCACGGTTAGACGCACGTTTTGGACGTGCACCCATAACCCCTGATGCAATAAGGGGATCGGCGCGTGCAAAACGCTTGTCCAAACCAGCGCGAGGCTAACAGCGCTCCATCACACGTAAATGCCACGTTGATGAGGCTATTAGCTATTCCCCCCGCATGTAAAAAAAATAACCGGGCGCCCGACGCACACATTTTAACCCTCAAAAATGAACACCAGGCCCGGAGCTGTCGTTCAGTCTTGAGACACCCCAAAACCTGAGCAGGAAAGCAGAAAATGCTGCTTTTCTATGGTTCCTCCAACTTAATAGCATCGCGATATTTATTTATTTATTTATTTGATGAGTTTTATAAACCGTTATTCGGTTGAGCCATCATAACGGTTTACAAAAGTATAGATTTATCTTGTAACTGAGCAGTAATATGAACGTTAAACAGATTCTTAACAGTTGGGTAGCAGTACAAAACCATTTAAACCAGTTAAACAATATCAGAGGAATGGATATCAAGTCCAGAATGAATTATTAGGTTAGAAGGGGAGGGCAAGTAGTTACAGGGAGAAGGGGGTGAGTTATGCGGTAAACAGTTGAGAGTCAGGATGATTAGATGATTTAAAGTCAGTAAGGAATTTGCGGAACATTAGTGGGAAGAACCACAGGAAGCAGCAACATGGGAACTTCTGATGTTGCGTCACCCTGAGATTTTCATCAGGTAGGGAGAGAGGGAAGGATGCACACAATTTCTTCTCTCCGATGCACACACCCCCTAACACACTCCTATGTTCCCCCTCATACTCTCTCTCACACATGCTCGCTCACTCACTCCTTTCATTCTCCTACACACTCACCCCTTCGCATATACTCCCTGACACACACAGGCCCACTCCCACTCATTTCTCTCCCTCTCCCACACACACACACTCAATCACTCGTTCTCCCGCCCCAAACCCACCAGCGGCAGCAGCTTCCTCCTCTGGGATGCAGTCAATAGGAAGGCCTCTTCCTCCTTCTTTGGCTGCTTGGGCTGATGATGCCTCTGCTCCTTCTTCTGGCCATGCAAGCTTGATAGGGACCTTCTTCCCACTTCTCTTCCTTACTGCCTGCACGAGACCGGGTGACTGCCCCTTCCGGGACCCTCACAAAACAACTTCCCTGCTGCGCCCGGACTACAAACACAGCAATTCCTTTAGGATTCTGGCGTCTTTGGGCCAAGTCTGGAACATTCCCAGATATGGGAATGAGAGAGACTATCATGGTGTGTAAGGGCAGCAATGCAAGGGACGAGGGAGACTCCATTCCACGTTAGAGCTAAACCTGTAGTATTTTTGACCCCTTTAGTACTCGACGGCTTTCTGTTTTGGGTAACTGAGCGGCCTGTTCTTCAGGCATACTTTCTTTGCTCCACTCCTGCCTTTTTTCATTTGTTTCCTTAATCACCTCATCCACTTGGTTCCTGGAAACCACTCGGTCTCCATGGAATAAGCGTGATGTTCAAGAGGTTTGTTTGGTTTTTTTTTTTTTTTTTTAGCCATAATGGAAGGGTACGAAGGCCTGAATAGTAACAGCTGTCATGAAGACCTGCTGTCATGGCAACCCTGATGCTGTTCACGGGCTTGGTTCTGGTACTTCTCCAACAACATGCAGTATGTGGTGGGCAGCAAAAATGAATTCGTTTCTGAAAGGGACAAGGGGGCATTGCCTTCTTCTGTACTTTAGATTCTATTTCCCATCAGGAATCCTCCTCCTGCAACGATTCTCTCCTTATTCCTCTCTCATCAGGCTCTCGTCAGAAGTACATGGTGTATGCTGGCAGATAAAGAGCAGCCTATCCCTCCAGTCTACCCAATTATTCCTATCCACACTGCTAAGGATATATTCCTGCTGATAGCTGATTTTGTCTGCTTCCTCCTTGGTCTCCACCATCCTGGGCTGAGAGGGGGGGATATGATAGAAGTCTATAAAATCATGAGTGGAGTGGAATAGGTAAATGCAAGTTGGTTGTTTACTCTCTCAAATAAACCAAAGAAAATAGTTTTTCACACAATTAAGCTCTGGAATTCATTGCTGGAGGACATGGTAAAGGTAGTTAGCGTAGCTGGGTTTAAAAGAGGATTGGACAAATTTGTGGAGAAAGAGTCCATAAGCTTATTAACCAGGTAGCTTTGGGGGATGCCGCTTGCTTATTCCTGAGCATAAGCAGCATGGAATCTATTGACCTTTTATTGATCCTGCCAGGTACTGCCAGTTGTGAACTGGATGGTCCCACAGGATACTGGATTTTATGGACTCTTGGTCTGACCCAATATGGCAGTTCCTATATTTAATCTCCCTCTCCCCCTCTTCATGCCTTACCAGTAAGCTTTGCAATAATCTAACCAGCCATCACAACTTGTGAGGCTATTGCCGGAACATCCAGCCTCCCATTGGCCTTGCTGGACAATACCCCGCCAACATCAAGCTGCCAGCATTGACTCAATTGGGTCTATCCAAGGAAAGGTCCGAGCACTCCCGACGAGGCTTGAATTTACAACTTTGGTTATTACTCAGAGTAAGTATTGTTGTATAAATAAATACCATATCCTAAACAATTGTGCCACTGCAGCCATGTATGCTGGGGGGCAAAGAAAGCAGGAGGCCTCGCAGGAGGAAGAGCTCTCGTGAGAGTTGGATAGGAAGGCATCCTGGGAGAGCTGAATAGGAAAGTATAAGGAGAGAGAATTCCCGGGGGGACCCCTGACGAGAGAATTCCCCATGAGTGCCGCAGTTATGATGTCACACTCTTCCCCACTGGCAGTATCCTAGCAACGGTGTTCCCCAGCATTCCTCATTCAGTAAATTAGCCTGGCTTCCTCCTGGTGCACCCTCCCTGCTGACCATGTACTGCTAAGGGAGGAGGGGGGGGGGGGGGATCCAGCAGGGGGGCAGGGGGGAAGGATAAGAATGATCCTGATCACCCTATGTTGTCTGCCCTTCCTTTTCACCTGGATTCCGATAGCATCCTTCCAACTCCCCACCTGGCTGGAGTGGCCGAGGTGCCCCCTCTGGTTCCTGTTCCCACAGCCGCAGCTCAACCCCCTCCTGGGAGCTGACTGGGAGGAGGAGGAGGAGGAGGAGGAAGGGGAGACTGAGGCAGAAAGGTGGGCTCCCACTTCCTACCTCCTCCTAGGTACTTCGTTGGCCCTGCTGATCCTTGTTGCCCTCTGTCCCAAGGCAGAGGCCAAGCTGAAGACCACCTTACAGAGCGTAAGTGACTGGAGCAGTGTCCTGCTTCCACACGCTGTGTGTCGTCTGGCAGGAACAGTGCCAATGTTTGTACTCTCAAGGATTGAATTGATATGCCATTGTCCAAAAGCTCCCAAGCAAGGCGCACAATTACTGCGTGGGTGGGTGGGTAGGCAGGCTCTGAAGGCAAACAGCCGTGCAGCATTCCCACTCTGATCGATTCAGATAGGTAAAGACAGCAGCAAATAAGGCGAGGGGCTTTTGAAAGCCTTCTGACCTTCTCAGCAATAAAGATTTAGGGTGTGAAGGCAATTGGATCTAAATGAATTCATCTCCTCCCAGCTGAACCATGTCCAGACAACCCATTTCATTGCCTTCCATGTTGCTCCCTTCCCTTTAGGACTGGGAATATCTGACCGGTGTCTTCGGGGGCGTGTGGAGCAGAATCAGGAGTATGACATGGGGATCTGAAGCCGGCAGCACCACTGCCTTACACCAGGACTCCCACTGCGGAAAGCTTCTTGCACCAAGGCTCCCACTGCGGAAAGCTTCTTGCACTAAGGCCAATCCATATGGCTTCAAAAGGAGGAGACCCCCGGTTGAGGTAAGATTGGTGTCTCTAGGCCGTCCAGAGAAGAACAGCCAGCCAGCTCTGGATTGTATGGCCAGGACAACCTGGGGATTAGAACTGAGGCACAGGGAGATTAAAAATCATTTGCCCAAGGTCACACACAGTCAGTGAAAGAGATGGGGAATAAACTTGAGACACAGGGGGGATAAAGTGACTTACCCCCAATCATAAGCAAGTCATTTGCCAGTTTTTGGAATCACAGATTGGCCCCAGAAAGATCTTGAAAAATTGGATTTAAGAGCAAGAAAACTCCTTGCTACCCACCGGGTAACACATGAATCAGTGAATGCCGAAACATGAATGGTTAAGGAAAAGTGAGCGTAAACCTAAGGATCAGAGTGTGATAACTGCAGCACAGGGTAATGGATTACGGAGAAGACTGCTCACAGCCAGCATAGAAACAAAAAAAAACAAAACAATAAAGCAGATACAGTGCCAACTCTGTAAAACAGAAGTGGAAATGAGTGTGGCATTCTGATGTCAGGCCTGTGGTGCCTCGGCACGGCTCATCCACTGGAAACCTGTGTAAAAACTACCATCCCAGAGCCAGAAAAAGCACTGGGATCATGACACCGAGAGAATCACAGAGAATGAAGACGTTGTCAACACCCGGGACATTTCCATTCCAACCGATGTGGCCCGATGCAGGAAAACCAGGAATTGTGGTGAAAGAGGGGAGAAAGAAACCTAGAATCATAGCATTGCTGTCAGCAGCATCAGAATCAAAACAACTCCGGGGGGAAAAAGCAGATCCTGCAGTGCCAGGAGATGCAATCAGAGCCCAAGCGTTGTTCAGATGTAAAAAGGTTTTTCTATGCTTCGGATGGTTTTCCCGTTGTTTGTGAAAGCCTGCGTTGCATCTGGGATTATTCTGGTTGGTATAATTTAGGATAGTTCTGATGCGTTTAGTCAAGAATACTGAGAGGATGATATTCACCCGGCCAGAGAGGGGGAAAGTTACCCGGGTAACTGTACCCGGATATTCGCCGGAGCATACCCGGATAAGTGTCCTTCTGAATATACCGTTATCCCAGTAACTTTAGGGCAGCCATTTTTTTCCCCAGCCAGAATTGCCTGCCTAACCGTAGCCAGGTAGTGCTGAATGTCGGCTTGCGCTGGTTAAAAGTTCAGGTTCATCCCCAGAACGGCCCACGCGCTTGGCAGCGGGAGGAAAATGTGAAATCTTGGGTTTACCGCCCGGATAATTCTGGAAGTTGCCAGGACTCTCCCACGTTCTCACACGGTCAGTGACGGAGCTGGGGAGTAGAACCGAGGCACAGGGAGTTAATTTGAAGCTGAAGCCAGGGAGCCAGAGCCCAGTCCGGGATTAGTACTCATGATCCTCTGGATTAAAAAAGCAGCAGTTTTCTCTCGTGTTTCCCCTCCCCCAAACACAAGAGAGAGCGGGAGAGCGCCTCGACATCCCACCACAGATGGGACTGATTCTAACGGGAGAAAATGAAGACATTTTGGGGTTGCGGATAGTGGCCAGGGTCTTTTAGGGTACATTTCTGTGTAAACGCCATCTCTCCTTGTTTTAACTCTTCTCCTCTCTTCCCTGTCACGTCTCCTCCTCCTCCCTCACCCTTCTGGCACACGCTTCTTCTCTTCCTCTCTCCCTGACTGTTTCCTCTTCCTCTCTCTCTTTCAGCTGAGATATGCTGCAGCAAACCCTTTCCTGCACGCCCATGGTATAGTCATTCCTGAGCTGTCTCTCTCTCGTGCTTCTGTCTGCTCAGGAACCGGCAGTCCCAGAGGTCTTCCACAAGTACCCCTGCAGGTCTTGCTGTCTTCGGATCACAGACCGTGCCCAGTTCCCCAGCACATCCAGCTTCTCGCTGCCATGCAACGAGGGTTCTCCAAAGACAGCCAAGAAGAGGATGCCGGAGAGAGAAATGCCATCCAGGAAGGAAGCGGTGAGTACTAGTGGGGCAGGGTGAGTTCAAATCGTCCTTACCAAGGGCCAGCCAAGTGGCTTTGAAGCGGCCTTGCCTGCTACCTTATGGAGGACCTGGGTTAGATTTCTGAGTCAGGTCTTCCACTCTCTAAGCCAGATGGGGCTGGGGATGCTATGGAGGAAATGGTTATAGGCCCTGGAAGGAGGGATCCCTGATCATTGCATAGTGAAGATAAGAGCATAAGATATGCCATACTAGGTCAGATCAAGGGTCCATCAAGTTCAGTATCCTGTCTCCAACAGGGGCCAATCCAAGTCACAATTACCTGGCAAGTACCCAAACATTAAACAGATCCCATGCTACTAATGCCATCAACAAACTATTCCCTATTGATTAATAGCAGTTTATGGACTTCTCATTCAGAAAATTATGCAAACCTTTTTTAAACCCAGCTACACTAGTTGCCTTAACCACATCCTCTGGCAACAAATTCTAGAGCTTAATTGCGTGTTGAGTAAAAAAAATAATTTTC